>NW_006399829.1:9193349-9202933 GCF_000299155.1 Elephantulus edwardii | reverse complement strand
TTGGTCCAGTGGTGAGAATCTTTGTCTTCTTGACATTGAGCCTCAATCCATATTGTAGGCTGCAGTCCTTGACACTCTGCAGCAGTATACTTTAAAAATACAAAATCCAATGTCTTCATGGAAGATGGGTAGACTTCTTCTTTGCCTCTCTAAGCTAAATTAGTTACAGAAGTAAAGCATGGAGTTGTCCATCAGTCACTGTAAAGGTGGATATGTTGTTGTTGTTCTGTGATGTCGAGTTGCTAGGGACTCTATGTACAACAGCCATAAACCCTATTCTATCTCTTACCAACCTTATTTTCTCTGACACACCTATCCCCATTACCCCAGTGACAGAATCAATCCTCTCCTGCACTGTCCCTCTACCCTCCCAAGCATGACGTCCCTCTCCAATGACTGATCCTTCATTGCAAATTTCCAAAATATGTCGGACAAAGCTTCAGAAGCCATGCTTCCAAGGAGCAGCCTGGCTTCAACCTTTCCAGGATCAAGCTGTTTATTCTCCTAGCAGTCCATGGTATATTCAGTACTCTTCTCCAGCACCAAAGCTCAAAGGTATCAATTCTCTTTCTATCATCCCTAGTCATTGTCCAGCCCTCTGATGCATAGCAAGTAATTGCAAAGACCATGACCTGTATCAGGTGCACCTTAGTCTCCAGACTGACATTGTTGCTCCTCAGTACTTTGGAGAGTCTCTGACAGCAGACTTTCCAAATGAAATTAATCTTTTAATTTCCTGACTGCTGGTACCAAGAGTATTGATTGTAGAGCCAAGCAAACTGAAGCGGTCAACAATTTCAATCTCTTCCCCATCTATCATGATGCTGCCAATTGGCTGGCTCCATTGAGAAGTCCTCATTGTGCGCATTACATGACAATTAGAGCTATGGAAGTGGAAGAAATTTTAATTTTGATAAAGAAAAGGAAAGTGAGCAGAAATGAGGGTAAAACTAAAAAGTTACTTTTTTAAGAAATAAAAAAATAAATGTTTATTTTATATGGGTTTGCTTACAAAGTTTGTATATGATATGTCTCACACTACCCTTCATTCATTTTGTTTTTCATACAACCATTCCAGTTTAGGCTGCTCTGAAGGACTTGGAACAAAATAAAGCTCCAGGAATTGATGAAATACCAATTGCCAGATTTCAACAGTTACTGCCCTGTATGCATTCAACAGGTTGTGCCAAGAAATCTGGAGGACAACTACTTGGCCAACTGACTGGAAGAGATCCATATTTATTCCCATTCCAAAAAAAGGTGATCCAACAAAATGTGAAAATCATTGAACAGTATTACTAATATGCACTAGCAAAATCCTGCCGAAGATTATCCAGAAATGCCCAGAATAGTACATTGACAGAGAATTACCAGAAAAACAAGTTGGGTGTAAGCGAAGTTGTGGCACTATAGACATTACCGCCAAAGTCAGATGGATCTTGGTAGAAAGTAGAGCATCAGAGGAATGTCTATCTGTGTTTCATTAACTATGCAAAGACATTTGTGTGGATCACAAAAAATTGTGGCTAACCTTGAGGAGAATAGGAATCTCGGAATACTTGATTGTGCTTATGTGAAATCTATACTTGGACCAGAAAACAGTCCTTAGAACAGAGTAAGGAAACCCTGCATGGTTCAAAACCAGAAAAGAAGTGTGTCAGAAATGCATCCTGTCTCCATACTTTTCAATCCATGTGCAGAAAAGATAATTTAGGAAGTTGGGCTTTATGAGAAGGAATGTAGCATCTGCGTTGGAGGAAAATTCATCAACAATGTAGGTTATACAGATGACACACTATGCTTGAAACTGAGGAGCACATGGAGCACTTGCTACAGAAAGTCAAGTACTGTAGTCTTCAATATGGATCCAAGAAGACAAAGATTCTTATCACTGGACCAATTGACAACACCATGATACATGGAGAAGAGATTGAGGTTGTTAACAGTTGTAGCTTGCTTTGCTCTACAATCAACACTCTTGGCACTACAAGACAGAAAATAAAAAGAATTACGTTCTGAAAATCTTCTATCAGAGACCTCTACAGAGTACTGAAAAACAACAGTGTCAGTCTAGAGACCAAGGTGTACCTAATCCAGGCCATGGTCTTTGCAATACTTGCTATGCATCAGAGAATTGGATAATGACTAAGGATGGCAGAAGAAGAATTGGTGTCTTTGAGTTGTGGTGCTGGAGAAGAGTCTTGAACATACCACTGACCACCAGGAAAACAAATAGATCTGTCTGGAGAGTGTGAAACCAAGTTTCTCTTTGGAGGCAAGGATTTTGAAACTCCATCTCACATACTTTGGTACATGGCTAGGAGAGACTCATCCTTAGAGAAGGACATCATATTCAGAAAGGTGGAGGGACAGCACAGGTGAGGAACACCTCAGATGAGTTGGATTGATACTGTGACTGAGGCAATGGGAGTAGATATGTAAGAATTAATGAGATTGGATCAGGACAGGTCAGGCTTCAGAGTTGTTGTATATAGTCTCTCTAGGAATCTCAGGTGACTTGCTGGCACCTAACAACAACAATCAGCATTGAACTATGCCCACCATTACCCTGTCTTTCCAGATCCCTGCCCGATCTTCCTCATATCCTTTACGTACCCCTCCTCCCGTCCACCAAATTGTGTGACCCTATGATTTCCCCACTGTCCATCCTCACCCCTCTGTTCCTATCCTCCCTGCCTTGGATCCTCATGCATGTTTTATTAGTTATTTTTCTAATTCTGCAATAATGGTCTTAAATGGTACTTATCCCTATGAGACTGAGTTAGTTCACTCAGCTTAATGCTCTTTAACCTCTACCAAATTATATAGTAATTTTCAAAATTGTTGCTCCTGTGACATGTTGCGTAGTACTTCATACTGTGAATGTACCACAATTTTTCAATCCATTCAATTGTGGTTGGACATTTGGACTGTTTCCATGTTCTTGTGATGGTAAATAATGCTACTAACAACACTGGTGTACAAATCTTCATTAGTATCTCAGTCCTAATTTTCTCAGAATATATTCCAAGAAGTTGGATAACTGGTTTATATAAAATTCCTGTGTTTAACTTTTTGACCAAATGTGAAACTTCCTTCCAAAGTGTACCATTATACAATCCCACCAACAGGTTATGAGAGTCCTAGCTCTCCACATCTTTTCCAACATTGCTTGATGTCCTATTAAACTTTGTTACTCCTCCTGAGGTGAGATGGTATTTCATTGTGGTTTTGATTTGCATCTTTTATTGCCAGTGATTTTTGAGCATGGTACTGGTGTCAGGGACCTCTTTAGAGTGCTGAAATACAATAATGTCAGTCTAAAGTCTAAGGTGTGCCTAATCTAGGCCATGGTCTTCACAATTGCTATGCATCAAAGAGCTGGACAATGACTAAGGATGACAGAAGAAGAATTGAATTGTGGTGTGTCAGAAAATGAATGAGTGTGTCAGAATTAGCGAGACTGACTTAGGTCAGGGCAGGGTTCAGAGCTGCTATACATAGAGTCCCAGGTGATTCGGTGGCCCATATAAAAAACAACAACTGGTATCCTATGTACCAGTAGTGTACTACTGGAGCTCTTATGGCCTAGTGGCATGAAGCAGCACCACAATCACAAAGTCATGTTGTTCGAGGCCACCAGTAACTCTGTGGGAGAAGGATGGCAACTTCCTCCCATGAAATTAACATCTGAAAACCCCTGAAGTGTCAGCTAAGGGTAGGTTCTGATTCTACAGTACACAACAATAATGTACTACTACAGCTACATAGTGGGTTTTCAGATCAGAAAGTGCTATGCCTTCCACTTCATTCTTGTTTTTCAGAAGTGCTTTGCTTATTAGAGGTTTTCTATCCCTCTCCAAATAAACTTGCCGATTACCTTTCCTATTTCTTTGAAAAATGAATTTGGTGTCTGTTTTGGAATTGCATTAAACATGTAGATTATTTTTGGTAGGATTGTCATTTGGTAGTATTGTCGCTGTGTCAAGTTTTTTTATCCATGAATAGGGAAAAATTTTCCTCATTTATTGTTTTTTACTGTTTCTTGTGGAAATGTTCTGTAGTTTCCTTTGTAAAGGTCTTTTGTGTCTCTAGTTAGGTTTATTCCCAAGAATCTCAATCTGTGGTTTGCTATTGTAAATGTTACTGCTTTCTTAGTTTCCTTCTCTGTGTTTTCTTTTTTACTGTAGCGAAATCCCATTGACTTTTATATATTGATCTTATATCCTGCAATCTACTAAATTGGTCTACTAGGTCTAAAAGGGTTTTTGTTTAGTTGTTTGGTTGGGTTTTTTGCTGTTGAATCCTTAGGTTATCTGAGCCTATCATCTCATAAAGTAACAGTTTCACTATCTCTCTGCAGATCTGGATGCCTCTTAGTTTTTTCTCTTGCCATATTGCTCTAGCAAGTACTTCCAGTACAATATTGAATAGGAGAGGTTACAGTGGGTATCCTTGTCTGATCCCTGTTTGCAAGGGGAATGTTTCTAGTCTTTCTCCATTGAAAATGGTATTGGCTTTTGGTTTGGGGCTTATATTTTTCACTATGTTGAACAAATCCCCTTCTATTCTTATTTTGCTGAGTGTTTTAATCAAGAAGAGGTGTTGAATTTTGCCAAAGGCCTTAGAAAGTTACTTTTAAGAAACAGGTAAACATAAAGATACTATCAGAGACAGAGAAAGAGGATGACTCTATAGGAAGGAGGCAAATGGCAGAATCTCATATTGTTGTTCAACATTATCCAAACAATTTTGAAAATAAGAAGCAAAGGCAAACCTTGAACTCTGGTAGAAGTTTAGCTAGAAGGACTACAGTAGCTGAAGGAAGAGAAATTCAAGAAAGAAGAATTGGTCAATAGGGTCAAAGGGCAAGCTAAAGAGAGCTGGGAATTTGATTTGGCAATCAGGTGTTTTTGCTGACTCTACGGGGACAGCTTTAGAGTAGTGCTTGAAAGCAGATTTGCAATGGGATAAGGAGTGGCAGGTAGTCACGTAGAGAGAAGGTAGGAAGTTTTGTTTTAACGTTCATTAATTTGATGATGAGTGAAGTTCTGAGTGAAGCGAGGTGTTTTTATTTTTGTTTTTCAGTGGAGGACATGTAATCATGGCCAAGCACTATACAGAGATATGCGGAAGTAGTTAACTAGGGCTGACAACATTACTGAGTCCTAGTCATGGCAGTAACTTTTGGTGTGAAATTATGCTGAGTACTGGGTGAGTCTTTCATTTTGGGCAAAGAGAAACAAAGTAAATGGTGCCAGCCAGTCTAATGGGTGGAATTTTGCTAAAATCATCTCATTAACCTTTGCTCTGTGAAACACCACTACATTTAGGCTTTTTACTTTGTTTTGTTTTCCTCATTTATTTTCTCATACTGCTTTTTAAAAAAATTTTTTTCTCCTTATCTTGGCTGAATTAAGAGAAAAAATTTGTTTTTCTCCCCATTTTAATCAAGATAGAGTAATATGTTGTTGGGGAAACTGTGTGTGTGTTTGCATGCACAACTTTTGAGGAAAGTCATTAAAAATAGTTGAAATGAGTAGGGGCAGATGGCTACAATAGAGACTGGAAACCAAGAAGAGAAGAATACAGGGACATTTATGGATCGTGACCTTTTCTTAGTTGAAAAGGTTTCCCTTCTCTACTAACAGAACATATATCAGTCAAATATTACTCTTTTGGGAAGCTCAAAACATATTTAAACTTAGACGTGTCTGATTGACCTCTTTCTTTGAATGTAGGCGTTCCAAGTGCTGGCATCTGACGTCCTTCTTTCTCTGTCCACCCATAGTATAGCATGAGAGCATAGGCTTTGAGAATCGTGTGCTCTCTGTTCATTGCCATGGTCATGTTACTGAGAAGCAGTAGAATTCCTACTGCATTTTAAATTGTCCAGATGTGTCCTATAGCAATTTTTAAGACATGAAAGGCTGAGTTAATTATGATGCTAATTCTGTATTTAATATGAACCATCTTAAATTAATAGGCAGGGAGTTAAAGAAATAGTGAATTATTTCAATTTAAAGACTGTGAAATTAAATGGAGAAGAAAGAAAATAAAAATTGATTTCCAAAAATTTAATGTTACCAATGAATTCTTTGAATTAGGAAAGAAATGCTTAGTTGACACCTAGTGCATTCTATATTCTGGGCACCAGTTGAGTATTTGTCACCAAAATGTAAATAATAGTCCTTGTCATCAATGAGATCAACTTTAATGATAAATTTAGGACCGTAACCAGGAAACAGGAGCATGTGTCTTAGCGATATGAGGAAGAAATCATATGACTCCAAAAACAGATGCAGTAAGTTAAAGGCAAATCTGTTAGAGGGTCAGCCATGCCTGACTTCCACATACCACATAGCAAATAATGACAGATGTTTAGATACTGTGTAAAAGTCCAAAGCATAAGCAAGGGAGAACTTGGATATCGCAGAGTCTTCCACTGGGTTCTCTGGACATCTTTTGGTACTGGCATGATCCTGAATGTGATTCTTCTGTTGCAGGAATGATTACCCTCAATCAGAGTTGGAAGTGCATCCACTTCCTAAACAACATGCCTCCGGAAACTCTATGAACTTTGATAAATGTCGATAGTTGTATAGAGGCTTCAGGCATTTTGTTCATAAGGTGGCTGTGAGTCGTGCTTGGCTCAAAAGCAATCAACAACAACAATCATCAGATAAAATGGTATCACAACTTTGAACAGCAAATAGAATGGAAGCAGAATGGGCAAAAGTAACCTCTGGAAAGCATCATGATAAAAGTAACAGATTAGGTATTATATGTACAACAATAGCCCAGAATAAGAGACACATTGCAAAGAGACCTGGGGGTAGGGGAGAGAGAGAGATACTTGTGCAACAATAAATGAATATTTTTTAAAAAAGTGAACTGAGGGAGGGGCAAGGGAGAAAAAATGTGCAATAATGAGTGAGTGAAAATGGAACTTTTCTGAAAACTTTTGTTAAAACCACAATTAAAATAAAATTTATAAAAAAAAAAAAAGATAGAGGAAAGGAAAAACACCACAAAAAAACCCAGAAAAGTTGTGAAGTATTACCAATTGGATGTCAGGGTCTGCATGTCACTTCTACTCCTTTTCTCTCCTTTATAACAACAACTTTGTACTTGTGGTTTTACTTGTGGACATAGGATCAGACAACCTGGGCACTTTACTTGTGATTCTTTCTACTGTAGAATTTAATAATGCCTTTGACTGATTAAATCTTTATTTTGTCTGATTTATGGCAACTAAGCATATTTTTCTTCCTTTTTCTTTTTTTTTTGTTTTTACTGCCTGTGACAGGTTATGTTTGATTTTTATTTAGATATTTTTCTGCTGACCACAATCTAGCAGTTTGAGGAACAAAAGAAAACCAATGATGTTAGAAAGGGCAGCTGCCCTTGGCCGCACAGCTGGCAATTTGAGTCCAAAAACCTGCTTCTAGCATCCCATCAAATGAGGTAGTATGTAAAGTTATATTTAAGGACATGTAATGTTTCAAATACCTTTTCAACCTGTATGCAGAACGGATTATCCAAGAGGCTGGGCTCTATGAGGAGAAGTGTGGTGTCAGGATTGGTGGAAGATTTATTAACAATCTGCGTTATGCAGATGACACAACCCTGCTTGCTGAAACTGAGGAGGACCTGAAATGCTTGCTACAGAGGGTCAAGGACTACAGCCTTCAGTATGGATTGAAGCTCAGTGTCAAGAAGACAAAGATTCTCACCACTGGACCAATTGGCAGCATCAGGATGTATGGTGGAGAGACTGAGATTGTTAACAACTTTAGTCTGCTTGGCTCCATGGTCAACACTCTTGACACCAGTAGCCAGGAAATAAAAAATCGTATTACAATGGGAAAGTCTGCTGTTAGGGTACTGAAGAGCAATGGTGTCACTCTGGAGACTAAGGTGCATCTGATACAGGCTATGGTCTTTGCAATCACTTGTTATGCATTAGAAAGTTGGAAAATGACTAGGGAGGATACAAAGAGAATTGATGCCTTTGAGCTGTGGTGCTGGAGAAGAGTATTGAATGTACCCTAGACTGCCAAGAAAACAGTTTCACCCTGGAGAGGGTTAAACCAGGCTGCTCCTTGGAGGCCAAGATTTTGGGGCTTCATCTGACATATTTTGGATGTAAGGAGGGACTGGTCCTTGGAGAGGGACATCATGCTTGGGAGGGTGGAGGGACGGCGCAGGAGGGGAAGACCCTCTATGAGGTGGATTGAATCAGTGACTGAGGTAATCGGGGTGGGTATGTCAGAGGCAGTGCGATTGGCACAGGATAGAGCAGGGTTTAGGGCTGTTGTACATAGGGTCGCTATGAGTCTCAAGCGACTAGACAGCACGTAACAACAACAACTACATTTCAAAGCAAAGCATAGAAAGGATTTCCAGTGGTAATGATGACATTGATGAATGGATGGACACCTTTCTCCCAAGTAGTGACACAGAGTTATATTAACAAAATACCAACCACAGTCAATCTGAACACCTATTTGGCTGAGACAACCTAAGTACTCTAAGAAAATCAATATTGATCAGGAAAAGTAATGATATTAAAAATGGGAAACTTGCAATAAGCACCACTCACCAACCGAAAAGAGTTTTGCCTCCAAGGAGGGGGGAGAAATACTATGGGGATACACTGGTACACTTTGGAAGATCGAAGACTGTTTCTTCCCCATCCATCTGAAAGTGAATGTTCAAGAAATTATCTAAGCCTGTGAGATGCTGTGAATATTTTCTCATCTCCACAAAATAGAAAAAGAACAAAAAGCTAACTCAATAGCCTTTAGAAGAAAGGACATTATAAAGTTAAAGATATAATGAATGAAAACCAGAAAAACAATTAAAACTAACAACAGTAATAAGCGCTAAGTCAGTAGTAGGAGAAAAGTCAATTATCACTGACAGACTACAGGCAAATTTAAGAAAGAAAAAGGGGGAAAAGGCACAAATAACTTGAATAATAAAAGAAAAAGGCCATGTCATGAATCAATAGAACTTAAAATGATTATAACAGATATTGTGAAAAGCTGTCCTCTGAAAAATTTGAAAATCTAAAGGAAATTGACAAATTCTGAGACACACTATACCCAAATTGGCACAGACAGAAGTAGAGCACTTGGAGAAATTGACAAGTCAAAAAAAAAATCCATAAGATGTATCTGCAAGTGTTCCTTGTTTTTCTAATTTTTTTTTAAAAACAATTTAAGTAGAGTTGGTAATGGATCATCTCTGAATGGTAGAATTCAGCCATGAAGCCATCTGGTCCAGGACATTATTTTGTAGAGAAGTCGTTTTATGGCCTGCTCAGTTTCTTCTTTTGTGATGGGTCTGTTCAAGTGTTCTACATCTGTCCAGGTCAGTTTGGGTAGGGCATGAGTTTGAAAGAATTTGTCCATTTCCTCTAGGTTTTCAAATTTATCATTTTATTTCATTATATTCTGATTCTACATATTTAATTTCTTCTGGATTCCCACCACTGGACGAATTGGCAGCATCAGGATGGATGGTGAAGAGATTGAGATTGTTCACAGCTTTGGTTTGCTTGGCTCCATAGTCAACAC
>NW_006399829.1:9190741-9193156 GCF_000299155.1 Elephantulus edwardii | reverse complement strand
ATAGATGGAGAATTTATGCCTTTGAGCTGTGGTGCTGGAGAAGAGTATTGAGGGTACTGTGGACTGCTAGGAAAAGAAACGTATTCTTCCTGGAGAGGGTTAAACTGGGCGGCTCCTTGGAGGCAAAGATTCTGAGGCTTCGTCTAACATACTTTGGACTTGTAAGGAGGAACCGGTCCTTGGAGAGGGACATCATTCTTGGTAGGGTGGAGGGACAGTGCATGAGGGGAAGGCCTTCTATGAGATGGACTGATTTAATGACTGGGGTAATCAGGATGGGTGTGTCGGAGACAGTGCAATTGGCACAGGACAGCGCAGAGTTTAGGGCTGTTGTACATAGGGTCGCTATGAGTCGCAAACGACTCGACGGCATGTAACGACATTTATTATGATGTCATCTCTATCATTTCATAATTGAGGTTTTTATGTCTTCTTGTTTTCTTTTGTTGAGTTTGCCAGTGATTTGTCAATTTTATTGACCCTTTTGAAAAAACAGCTCTTGGTCTTGTTGATCGTTTCAGATGTTTTTCTGTTTTCTATCTCATTGATATCTCAGCTTTCGTTCTTAGAATTTCCTTCCTTCTAGAGACTGTGAGGTTAGATGATTGGGTTTGGTGTTTTGGGTTTTTTGTTTGTTTGTTTGTTTGTTTCTATTTGATGAAGGTGTTGAGTAAGATCATTCATTTTGCTTCTTTCTTTCTGTTTTATGTGTTTGTTGCTATGAACTGCCCCCCCTGAGGACTGCCTTATCTGCATCCCAGAGGTTTTGGTACATTTTATTTTCACTATCTTTTGAAGCACATATTAATTTTATTCTTTATTTCCTCTAAAACCTAATTGGATTCTGTTGTTGTTATTGTTATGTGCTGTTGAGTTACCTGTGACTGATAGCAACGCTATGTACAATAGCCCTAAACTTTGCTCTATTCTGTGCCAATCTTATTGTTTCTGACACACCAACCCCCATTACCCCAGTCATTGTATCACTTTATCTCATCAAGGGTCTTCCTTTCTTGTACTGTCTTTCCACCCTCCCAAGAATTACATCCTTCTCCAAGGACTGGTCCCTCCTTGCAACATGTCCAAAGTATGTCAGAGGAAGCTTCAGAATCCTTGCCTCCAAGGAGCAGCCTGATCTCACCTTCTCTAGGACAAACCTGTTTGTTCCCCCAGCAGTCCTTCAATACTCTTCTCCAGCATCACAGCTCAAAGGTATCTACTCTCCTTCTATCGTCCCTAGTCATTGTCCAGTTTTCTAGCAGCTTTAACATGAATGGTTTTATAAGCTTTACCCTCCTGTGCTTAATGTCTGGTTTTATGGTATTGTGGCCTAAGGAGATACTTTGTATTATTTCAGTGGTTTTTAATTTGTTGAGGCTTGCTTTGTGCGTTAACATGAGATCAATTTGGAGAATGTACCATGTGCATTTGAGAAGAAAGTGGATTGAGTTTTAGTTGGATGCAATACTTAGAAAGCATCCACAAGGTAGTGTTGGCTGAATGCAGAGTTTTGATTTTCTGCATCTTTGTTAAATTTCTATTGTGTTGCCCTATCCTTTGGTGAGAGTGTTGTGTTAAAGTATCCTACTATTATTGTGGTGCTATTTCTTTCTTCAATTCTGTTAACTGTTATTTTACACGTCTATCATTTGGTGCATAAATTTTGACCAAGGTTAAATGTCCAATCACAACCAAATGGATTGAGAAACTGTGGTACATTCACACAATGGAATACTATGCAGCACTCAGGAGCAACGGTTTTGAAAACTACTACATAAGTTTGGAGCTACTGAACAGCTTTATGCTTAGTGAACTAACTCAGTCTCATAAGGACAGATACTGTGTAAGACCATTATTGTAAAAAAATAGAAGGATAACTAGTAAAACATGTATGAGGATCCAAATGGGGGAAGGGGTGGAACAGAGGAGTGAGGGTGAATAAAAGGAAATTCACAGGGTTGTACAATTTGTTGGGTTAAGGGAGAGGGTAAAGGAAATGGGAAAGATACACCAGACACCTGAAAAGACAGGGTAATTGTGATATAGTCCAAAGGTGATTTTTAAAAACATAATGAATAGCAATTATTGTATGAAATGTAATGTGAGTGAAGAATAGTGTGAAACACAATGTATATGAACTTTGTAAG
Organism: Elephantulus edwardii; assembly: GCF_000299155.1. NCBI lineage: Eukaryota > Metazoa > Chordata > Mammalia > Macroscelidea > Macroscelididae > Elephantulus > Elephantulus edwardii. The sequence continues at coordinate 9,191,009 of NW_006399829.1, read as the reverse complement.
CAAACCAATATAAAATAATTTTAAAATATATTTCCCAAATCTACAACCAGGAGAAGATAAAATAGATGAATGGGATCTTCTAAGAATCAAATCCCTATGCACATCCAAAAACTTCTCCAATAGAGTTAAAAGGGAAGCCACAGACTGGGAAAAAATATTTGGTAATGACATGTCAGATAAGGGACTTATATCCAGAATTTATAAAATACTTGAACACCACAATAAGATAAAGGTAAATAATCCAATAGAAAAATGGGCACAGGATATG
>NW_006399829.1:9182821-9185686 GCF_000299155.1 Elephantulus edwardii | reverse complement strand
GCTAGAGCATTTGTTGCTTGCTGTTAAATGTTGTTCTGTCAAATTTTGCTATTCTTACTGTGGTGAGATGATATCTCATAGTTGTTTTAATTTGCATATCTCTTAGAGATAGGGATTTTGAACATTTCCTCATGTGCTTGTTAGCCATCTGAATGTTTTCTTCAGTGAAGTTTCTGTTCATATCCTGTGCCCATTTTTCTATTCGATTATTTACCTTTATTTTGTTGTGGTGCTCAAGTATTTTATAAATTCTGGATATAAGTCCCTTATTTGATATGTCATCACCAAATACTTTTTCCCAGTCGGTGGCTTCCCTTTTTATCCTGTTGGATAAGCTTTTGGATATGCATAGAGATTTGATTCTTAGAAGATTCCATTCATGTATTTTATCTTCTCCTGGTTGCAGGTTTTTCAGGATTCTTGGAAGACTGTTTTTAGTGTGGATTAGGACTTCTAGCGTTGTTCCTAGCTTTTCCTTAATAAAGTTTATAGTCCTTGGTTTTCATTCTACGTTCATGATCCACCTTGAGTTGATATTTGTATATGGAGTGAGGTGTGGATCTTGCTTGAATCTTTTGCAGATACTTTTACAATTTTGCCAACATCATTTGTTAAAAAGGCTGTTATTTCCCCACTTAAATGATTTCATCTCCTGTCAAAAATCAGTTGACCATAGATAGATGGGCTGATCTCTGAGTTCTCAATTCTATTCCCTTGATCTCTGTGTCTGTCATTGTACCAGTAGCATGCTGTGTTTACCACTACGGCAGCATAGTAGGATTTGAAATCAGGGAGTGAGATACCTCCTACCTTTCTTCTATTTTTAAGGAGTGCCTTGCTTATTTGGGGCTTCTTTCCATTCCAAATGAAACTGGAGATTGCCTTTTTCATCTCGTTGAAGAATGGGATTGGTATTTGTTTTGGGATTGCATTAAACGTGTAAATTGCCTTTGGTAGTATTGCCATTTTCACAATATTGAATCTTCCTATCCATGAGCAAGGGATATTCTTCCACTTCTCAAGGTCTTTTTGTGTCTTGTAGTAATGTTTTGTAATTTTCTTTGAATAGATCCTTTATGCTTCTGTTTAAATTTATTCCCAAGTATTTAATCTTGTGATTAGCTCTTGTGAAGGGGATTATTTTGGGGGGGGGGTTTATTTCCTTTTGTTGTGTTTTTTTGTTTGTTTGTTTGGGTTTTTTTTGTTTTGTTTTTGTTTTTGTTTTTTAGTTCCAGCTCTGTATTCTTTTTGTCACTGTAGAGAAATCCTATTGATTTTTTTTGTATGTTGATCCTGTATCCTGACACTTTGACAATTGGTCCACTGTGTCCAATAGTTTTCTTGCTGAGTCTTTAGGGTTTTCTAAGTATACTATCATGTCATCTGCATAGAGAGATAATTTTACCTCATCTTTTCCAATTTGGATACCTTTTATTCCTTTCTCTTTTCTTATTGCTATCCCTAAAACTTCCAAAAAATATTGAATAAGAGAGATGATAGTGGGCATCCTTGTCTAGTTCTTGTTCTTAAAGGGACTGCCTTTAACCTCTCTCCATTGAGAACAATGTTGGATCTAGGGTGAGCAGAAATACTTCTTACTATGTTGAAGAAATTCCCTCTAATCCTATTTTGTTGAGTATTTTAATTAGAAAAGGGTATTGGATTTTGTCAAAGGCCTTTTCTGCATCAGGTGATAGGATCGTGTGGTTCTTGTTCTTTGCTTTGTTAATGTTATGAATTACATTAATTGTTTCCCTTGTGTGGAATCATACTTGCATACTTGTTATGAATCCCACTTGGTCATGGTGAATTATTTCTTTGATATATCATTGGATTCTATTGGCCAGTATTTTATTCAGGATTTTTGCATGTATGTTCATGAGAGATATTGGCCTATAGTTTTCTATTTTGGTGGTGTCTTTTCCTGGCTTTATCAAAGATATGTTTGCTTCGTAGAATGAGTCTGAGAGAATTCCACCTTCTTCTATTTTCTGAAATAATTTATGAAGAACTGGTAACAGTTCTTCTCTGAATGATTGATAAAATTCACTTGTAAAATCATCTGGTCCAGGGCTTTTTTTGGTTGGAATTTGTCTTATTAACTTTACAATTTCTTCTTTTGTAATGGGTCTGTTCAGATGTTCAACTTCAGTTTGTGTCAGTTTAGGTAGGTTGTTCATTCCTAAGTATTTGTCCATTTACTCTAGGTTTTCATATTTGTTTGAGTATACTTTTTCGTATACTCTAATGTTAGCTTTTTATTTTAGTTGGGTCTGCTGTGATGTTGCCTGATTCATCTCTTATTTGGATTATTTGTGTTTTCTCCTTCTTTTCTTTTGTGAGTTTTGCTAGTGATTTATCAATTTTATTGACGCTTTCAAAGAACCAACTCCTAGTCTTGTTGATCGTTTCAATTGTTTTTCTGTTTTCTATTTCGTTTAGTTTTGCTCTAGTTTTTAAAATTTCAGTTTTTTTAGAGGATGTTGGCTTTTCTTGCTGTTCTTTTTCAATTTGCTGGAGATATTGGGTTAGAGAGTCAGTGGTCTGTTTTTGCTGCCTTTTGATGTGTTTGCTTATTGCCACAAATTTACCTCTTATTGCTGCTTTGTCTATTTCCCAGAGGTTTTGGCAGTGGTGTTTTCATTATCATTTGTCTCAAGAAACTTTTTAATTTTATTTTTTATTTCTTCTAATACCCAGTCATGCTCAAGCAAGGTGTTGTTCAGCTTTCAAATGTATGGGTTTTTTTTGTTCTCTTTTATAATCCTATTATTAATTTCTAATTTTGTAGCATTATGGCCTGAAAAGGTGGTTTGTATTATTTCTGTTTTTTAATTTATTGATGCTTGCCTTGTGACCTAGAAT
>NW_006399829.1:9179009-9182016 GCF_000299155.1 Elephantulus edwardii | reverse complement strand
TCCTTCATATTTGATGGATAACTTTGCTGGGTACAGTATTCTTGGTTGACAGTAGATTTTTTTTTTAAGTTACACCTTGTGATTTCATATTAATGGAAGTAGTTCATTGATCCCCTAGAGAATATCACAGATTCATGCTTCTTCACATAAAGTCTTCTTCAAATAATCAAAATTATTTGAAGATAAGACTACCAATATCTTGTTAATCTAAAGAATAATTTATAACACATTACTAAAACATTAATCTCTGGCAAAATTATCATCATGGTTCCACTTTCCATAATTATTTTTTCTTCTTTATTAGATATGACTATAGTTTTAGGTAAAAAATGATTTCTAAAATTGTAAAACCTCATTTCTATTTAAAAACATAGCTAAAATATTAATTGAGTGAATAAAAAAATTTTCTTTCTGTTTATATACATTTTAGAACACCTTGCTCAATTTCCTTTATGTATTCAACTCTCTAGATTGTTTTGGGAAGCTATATGTATAAAAGTAGAAAATGGAATCTTATGTTTAAGGGCTTAAAAATACTTACCATTTGCTGTTGTTGTTGTTAGGTGCCCATCAAGTCGAACATGACTCATAGCGACCTTATGAACAAAAGATCTGAACCTTGTTATATCCTGTGCTATCCTCACACTTTCTGACACACAGAAGCCATATCAATTCACCTCGTTAAGGGTATTTCTCTACTTTGTTGATCCTCCACCCTTCCCAACATCATATCCTTCTCCATAGAATTGCACCTCCTAGCAACATAATTCTTGCCTCCAAAGAGCACTCTGGCTGCAACATCTCCAAGAAATATCTGTTTGTTCTCTTGGCTGTCCATAGGAGGTTCAGTGTTCTTCCCCAGTACCACAGCTCAAAGGCATCAATTCTTTTTCACTCATCCTTATTCATTGTCCAGGTGTTGAATGTATAGCTAGTAAATGGAAAGACTATGCCCTGAATCATACACACCTTAGTCCTCAAACTGACATCACTACTCCTCAATAATTTGGAAAAGTCCCTAACTGCAGATTTTCCCAGTGTAATGCGTCTCCTTATTTCCTGACTGTTCATACCAAAGGCGTTAATTGTGGATCCAAGCAAGATGAAGCTGTCGACAGTTTCAATCTCCTCTCCAGCCATTATGACACTATCAAATTGATCCAGTTGTAAGAATCTTTGTTTTCTTGATACTGAGACACAATCCATGCTGAAAGCTGCATTCCTTGATCTTTTGCAACAAGTGCTTCAAGTCCTCCTCTATTTCAGCAAGCAAGACTGTGTCATTCATAATAAAAAATCCATTTCAAGTTCTATCCTGAAATACAATATTGTGAGTGATAGGATAATATCCATATACATACAAGGCATTCCATTAACACAACTATTATTCAAATATATGCGCCTACATCTGGAGCCAAAGACGAAGAAATTGAGAATTTTTACCAAATTTTGCGGTCTGAAATTGACCAAACATACAATAAGGATGTGCTAATTATCATTAGTCACTGGAATGCAAGAGTAGGAAATAGTGAAATCAGAACAGTAGTTGGAAATATGGGCTTGATGACAGAAATGAAGCTGAAAGTAGAATGATTGAATTTTGTATTTACAATGATTTATTCATTGCAAATACTTTTTCTGAAAGACGTAGAAGATGACTTTCCATGTTGATTTCATGTGATGGGCTGCATGGGAATCTAATTTACTACATTTATGGAATAAATTGCTGGAGAAGCTCAATATCGGCAGCGAAAACTAGGCGGTCAGATCATAAATTGCTACCAAGCCAAAGGTGGATGATTTTAATCTGTGGCCCTTAGGCCTGGTTTTAATTGTTTTTGGTCAAACATTCTTCTAAGTGGTATAGCACTGGTCTGTCGAGAGAGGTAGAGAGGTAATTTGTGGTTCCTGTGATGATAAACACTGTGACATTGATATGTCAAATGCTATAATTGTTGCCCATGGCGGACAGTGTTTGGTGGAGCTTCCTGATTAAAACAAGCTTGGAAGCAGGAATAACATCTATTTCTGAAATAGCTTGACTCTGGAAACTCTATGAATGTGGAGAAATGAGGAAAGTCACACAAGTGTTCAGGTCTTTAGTTCATAGAGGCTCTATGAGTTGTCTATGACTCAATGGCACTTAACAACATCAAGAAGTTCAAATTTGAGGCTGAAGAAAATGAAAATAAGTCCACAGGAACCAAGATACGATCTTGAATCAATTCCATTGGAATTTCTTGATCCTCTTAAGAATAGGTTTGAGGCATTAAACACCAATGATCAAAGACCAGATGAATTGTAGGATGATATCAAGGATATTATCCATGAAGAAAACAAAAAAGTCATTATAAAAACAGAGGAGAGAGAAAAACCGAAATGGATATCAGAAGAGACACTGATGATTGCACTAAAGCGTTGAGAAGCCAAATTTAAAGGAAAACATGTCAAAGTGAAAGAGCTGAACAGACTATTTTTTTTAACCACTTTGTACACTATCCAAAATCCTAGTCTTGTAGTCATTTTTCTGGGTTAAGAATTTTGTGATAGAGGATAGTGAAAGTCAAGCTTGTCATATTGTAAAATTCAATAAAAATAACCAAAAAAATTTGGGAGGCTTTTCCCCCCCAAAATTATTTGCTAAAATCCCTTCATTTTCAGAATGTTGTTGTTGTTATGTGCCATCGAGTTGTTTGCGACTCATAGCGACCCTATGTACAAGAGCCCTAAACCCTGCTCTATCCTGTGCCAATCTTGTTGTCTCTGACACATCCATCAGAATATCACAACAAATATTATCATTTATTCACTATTATTGCTGAAATAAATTATTGTACCTTTTGGTACAATATTTTTAATGGCGTATCGGTATAGTGTTTTGTGGCTTTACAAATATATCTACATATATAAAATAGCCGTCACCTTTTTAAAAATTGCACCATTTTTTGTATCTTTTTCCTCATTTTGTAGTACTATTTTTTTTCTAGAATTATATTTTATTAATTTT
>NW_006399829.1:9177351-9178015 GCF_000299155.1 Elephantulus edwardii | reverse complement strand
TTGCACCATTTTACACTCCCACCAACAGTGAATCAGGGTTCCAGTTTCTCCACAACCTCGCCAGCATTTGTTGCTTGCTGTTCTGTGAAATTTTGATATTTTGACTGGGGTGAGATGATATCTCATAGTTGTTTATTTTGTAGTACTATTTTTCACAGCTTTTTACTCATTATAAAATGGCTATAAATTTGATTTTAATAGACACTAAATAAGGATCTGAGGAGCTCTGCTAGGAATAGATGCATTTTTAAATTGGAGCATATGAACTTGTAGCTTGGTTTGGCAACTTGATCTTGGTGGCCTATTGAGAAGCTGAAATTATCTAATGGGTGACAGCTGGAGAGGGGACGTGTACCCAACCAAAATATGGTCTAGTTTACTACTTACTTACTTTATAAGTGTTTCTAACTAGTTAGTAATTCTCCCTCTTCTTTTATTATGAAATTTTTCAAGCACGCACCAAACACCAATAAAATATTATTTTTAAAATGCATATGAACCCCAAATATATTAACTAAAACATTGACTTTTCCCCATATTAATTTAAGAGTTGTTATTTAAAGAAAGAAAATATTATGAAAATAATTTGATTCCTGGAGTATTCCTTTGTCTTTATTTAAGAAAGCCCAATGCTTAAAATTAGTACGTATACTTCCTTTCCAGG
>NW_006399829.1:9169508-9173336 GCF_000299155.1 Elephantulus edwardii | reverse complement strand
TGATTACACTGGTAAACATGACCTTGAGAAAGTAAATAATCAATTGTTGTGACACACTGGCATAAGAACTGTACTTTTCACTTAAACTGGTAACAAGTGATTTTAGAATGCATTTTTATTTTTAAAAATAACTTTCTTTTGATCTTCTGGATAAAAAGAGAACACCTTAGAAAGATTGGAAACATTTGAGTTTTCATGTACTGCAAGCAAGCAACCAGCTTCTCAGTCCAGTTTCAAATGGCTATTATGTAAAATAAATTCAAAGCACATTGTTAATAGAATTTAAATGAAAATGTAAACTTTCTTGCCCACTGACATGTTACCACAAAACTGTACCATAGTGTTGTTTTAATGAACTTGTGACTTGGCACACTTGCGCTGGCAAGGAAGATGAAAAAAAAAAAAAAAGTTGTGTAGAATGCCACAAATGGACCCAATTTCTTGTTCTTAGGAACACATCTTTTGTTACGTACCTTTAAGAAGGTTATCTCATACAGAACAAATCAGGACAGCTAAGTTAAAGTACATGCATATCTTCTCCACATTTATCACACGTAGCAAAGTATTCTCACTGACATTCACTCCCATTACAGACCCTCCAGCAGGTGGTGTAAATCTCACTAGAGGAGCTTGCTGGTGGATTTGAACTACCAGAGAGACTCCATCTTTGGTTTAGCAGCACAACTCTCTATACACTAGCCCATGGAGTTTCCTAATGCAGAAGAAATCAAACAGATACGTTATAGAAAATGCACATCCTCTTCACACTTATCACATATAGCAAAGTTCTTTCAACGTGGTGCCAATTTTCATTTCCAATAACTCTATCTATCCAAGAAGGCTTTTCTCTCAATTTTTTGCCGACTATAGTTTTTGCCAAACTTAAACATTTCTACCAACATATTCACAAATATGTTGTGGCTTGCCATTGTTGGGTTTTATTTTGTTTTATTTCTTCTACATTGATTTTAATGAAAGTTTACAGAGACTTCGGATTTCCATTCATTCATTGTACTTTTCTCCCTGCCCACTTTTCCCCATAATTCACTTTTCTTTTAGAAAAGTAAAACAAAAAACTCTTCCATTGTTATGCGATCCCTCCACTATGCTACCTTAGTTCTGAACTCCTGTTATAACAATAATATCTAATCATATATTCCTTTTAAACAGTTCTTTCCCTCATCTGTTTCAATGCAGTATACATTATTTATCCCATCTTTCTCAGTCTCTCCCTAACCCCTATGTCAATCCTCTTTTATAACAGTAGCATTTTGCCATATTTGTCTTTCTGTGACTGGGATATTTCACTCAGCATATAATGTCCTCCAGGACTTGCCATTGTTTTAATGTGTACTTCGTTATCTACTAGGAGCTCTGGTGGCTTAGTGGAAAGGAGTTGAATTACCAACCCAAAGACAAGTGATTCAAATTCACCAGCTGCTCCATGGGAGAAAGATAGACAATCTTCTCCTGTGCAACTATCTCTGAAAGCCCACTGGAAGGTCAAATATGGGCTAGCTCCAACTCGGTGGTACACAACAACAACAGCATATCTTTTCTGATGTTAAATGGTTCAGGGTTTTGCATACGTGAATTATATAATCTTATTCTATGACTTGATGGCACCTAACAATAATAAAAACGACAACATAGAGCTACATTGGCCTAGTAAATTCACCCAAGGTGGGTGAATTTAATCTGCAGCCCTCAGTCCTGATTCAAACTGCTTTTCTGTCAAACATTCTTTTAAGTGGTCTGTGCATTGTTGTACAGAGTTTGTACATGGTTGCTGTGATGCTAAACACTGTGACACTGATTTGTCAAATGTAGTAATGGTTACCCATGGTGGACAGTGTTTGGTGGAGAATCCCTAATAAAACAAGCTTGGAAGCAGAAATGGCATCCACTTCCGAAATGACTTGCCTCCAGAAACTCTATGAACAGTGCTCAGGCCTTTTTTCATAGGGTCGCTGTGAACCATCGACAACTCAACAGCAGCTAACAACAACAACAACAATTCTTTGCTCATTTTCTTATTTGGTTGCTTGGATTTTTTTCTTAGTTACAGATCTATTTCTTTGTATTTGACTATTAATCACTAACCAGTCACCTGCATTACAACATTCTTATGCTGTAGCAGTATGTTTTTTAAATTTGGTGTCTTTTATTTTACATAGTTCTTTAATTGAAAAGAATACATTAGTCTTTTCCTCTTAGTCTGCTTTTTGTTTCTTATTAAAATATCTCTCTATACAAATGTCATAAAGCTATTCTTAACATTTATAATTTATTTTTGTATATTGTATAATAAAGATATTGAATTTTGTTTTTCCATAAAGAAACAAACTTAGATTTCTTTGGGCATAAATTCATTCACACTGAATTTTAACTATAACAAGTTGTCTATATAAAATGGTAACTTTATAACTAATGCTATGATTATGTTTCATCTTCTTTACAGAGAAGGTAAATTTCTTGGATAAAATAATAATTTGTTTTTCATGCTCAGGCTATTTTATTGACAGTTATTTTCTCTATTATTAGTCATAGCACCAAGGTTTATTCTCAGCTGTAATACAATAAATTCATTCTTTGTTCAGAGTAAGCATCAGAGGCAAAGAGCAAGATTAATCCATTAAGTAAATTCTTAGAGGTACGGATAATTGTGTTGATTTGATACCAATTCTATTTTTATACAAATAATAGATATATATTCTACCTTTGTCAACTGTCATTCATCTCTTCACCCTCTAAGGTATTTTGGTAAACGAAATATATTTTTTTTACTTAAAAATAAGTTATACTATTTTTAATTTAAAAATTGGCATAGCAGCACTTACAAAAATATCTTGCAGGAAAAGGAATCAGTTGACAAACAAATCTAGGAGAAACATGTCATTTTAAAAATGAAAAAAACAAACAAAACTTACCAAAAATTCCATTAAACCTAGACTGAAAAACAGTCTAGATTCATGAAAGCTAAGGTCCAGGATTAGCCCAAAGCTAGTTTCTTTGAGATGGAGGTCAGACATACTTCTGCTCTCCAACTTTTTCACCAATTCTGACACCATTGTCCCTTTCACTCCCCAACTTCTTTCCACTCTCATACTTTTCTACTGGGTTTAGTAATTTGTTGCAACAGTCACATAGAAGTCTTAAAGGGTGCTTGGAGCTATGTGGTTTATAGGGATGTGGCAGGCTACACTTGGAGTAAAGTCAGTGTGAAAGTAAGGAACAACTCAGGTTCATGGTCAGGGATGACTCAGACAAGGTCTGGAAAACTCCAAAATGAAGAAAATCTCTTTCCCTTCTTTAGTGCAGGACAGCTTCCAATGGAGACAACTCTCTCATGTAATCTTTACCACTCTGTCGTTCTAGCCAACACCAGGGTCTCTGGCCTCCCTGCCATAAGTCTTTCTACTGTTGAATGGTTCAGCTGATAGCCAATGCAGCAGCTTGTTGCTATCATTTGTAAATCTGCCATGGGATCACTTTCAGGTTATTCACAAATATAATTAACATTTTCAAAGAGAGGCTTTATAAAAGGACCATGAACCGACCAATCTTTTCTGTGGACCCCAAGTCACTCAGTTCTACTACATAGTATCATAAACAACTTGGCAAACAGTAAGCTTACAAAATTCTGCTGGATAAATAAATCAGCTTGCATGTGAAACAATATCATTGATTTTACATGCAAGCAAGATTCTACTGAAGATTATCCAAAAACTACTGGAGCAGCACATCAGCAGAGAATTGCCAGAAGTCCAGGCTAGGTTTAGAAGGGGTCGTGGTATTAGGGATATTGTAGCTGATGTTAGATGGATC
>NW_006399829.1:9166526-9167823 GCF_000299155.1 Elephantulus edwardii | reverse complement strand
GAAGAAGTTGAGGTACTAGGGATATTATAGCTAATGATAGATGGATCTTGGCTTAAAGCAGAGTACCAGAGGAATGTCTATCTGTGCTTCATTGACTATGCAAAGGCATTTGACTGTCAATCACAACAAATTGTGGCCGACTCTGAGAAGAATGAGAATCCCAGAACATTTGATTGCTCTTATGCAAAACCTATGTTTAGATCAGGATGCAATCATCAGTACAGAGCAAGGAAAGGTTGCATGGTTCAAAATCAGGAAGGATGTATGCCAGGGATGTGGCCTATCTCCACACCTTTCAGTCTACATGCAGAGCACATCATCCATGAGGCTAGGCTCTAAGAGGAGGAATGTGGCATCAGGATTAGAGGAAGACTCATCAACAACCTACTATGGACTTCCAGGAGAACAAACAGGTTTGTCCTGGAGAGGGTGAAACCAGGCTGCTCCATTATGGCAAGGATTCTGAAGCTTCATCTGACATACTTTGGGCATGTTGCAAGGAGGAACCAGTCCTTGGAGAGGGACATCATGCTTGGAAGAGTAGGGGGACAGAGAAAGAGAGGAACACTATCGATGAGATGGATTGATTCAGTGACTGGAGTAATGAGGGTAGGTGTGTCAGAGACAATAAAGTTGGCACAGGACAGAGCAGGTTTCAAGGCACATAACAACAACAAGTATCAGTACAGATCAACAGAGTAGTATTCTATAAACACATCCTTGAATTGCCTAATTAACTCTTAGATAAGAAACAATAGGAGAGATATTCCCTATGTTAAGCTTTAAAATGTCTTTGTAAATTTGTTTCATGTCATTTCAACAATTACTTCTTGAGAGTTTGCAATAACTGTTGAACTGTATTAACAAGACACTAAGATGAAAGATTTGGTAACTCTCCTCACTTATAAATTCATGTCCTTCAATAGTGAGTTACTAACCATCACCATCATATTGCCAATGAGTCTGAATCTACTCAAAGTGGACCCATCACTGAATTCTCAAGGCTGTAAATCACATGGGAGGAGACTTTCCCTGTTTCTCCTGTGAGTTACTACTGTTGTTATGTTCCATCAAGTCCCTTGCGATTCATAGTGACCCTATGTACAAGAGCTCCAAACACCGTTCTGTCCTGTGCCAACCTAGCCATCTCAAATGCTCTTATTCCTACCATTCAGTCACTGAATCAATTCATCCCATCGAAGGTCTTCCTCTTCTTCGCCACCCCTCCACTCTGCCAAACATTTTTATACTTCTTGTTGTTGTTGTTATGTCCCGTCGAGTAGTTTGCGACTCATAG
>NW_006399829.1:9164087-9164681 GCF_000299155.1 Elephantulus edwardii | reverse complement strand
GTTGTTGATGACTCTTCCACCAATCTTGATGCCACATTCCTCCTCGTAAAGCCCAGCATCTCAGATGATCTGTTCTGCATACAGATTGAAAAGGTATGGTGACAGAATACATCCCTGACAGACCCCCTTCTTGATTTTGAACCATGTGGTGTCTCCTTGCTCTGTTCTGATGACTGCCTCTTGGTCCAAGTATGGGTTTTGCATTAGCATAATCAAATGTTCTGGGATTCCCATTCTTCTCAGAGTCAGCCATAGCTTGTTGTGATCCACACAGTCAAAAGCCTTTGCAAAGTCAATGAAGCACAGATAGACACTGTTCTGTTATTCTCTGCTTCCTGCCAAGATCCATCTGACATTAGCTATAATATCCCTAGTACCACGACCTCTTCTAAATCCTGACTGCACATCTGGAAGTTCTCTGTTGACATATTGTTCCAAACGTTTTTGGATAATTTTTAGCAGAATCTTGCTTGCATGTGATATTAATGATATTGTTTGAGAATTTCCGTACTCTGTTGGGTCACCTTTCTTTGGAATGGGAACAATTATCAATCTTTTCCAGTCAGTGGGCCAGCTGGCTGTTCTCCAGATTTC
>NW_006399829.1:9160740-9162018 GCF_000299155.1 Elephantulus edwardii | reverse complement strand
TCATTGAATGTGCAGAACTCTATCATTCTATCTCCAGCCTCATTTCTCTCACGAAGCCCGTGTTTTCCAGCTACTGATCCTTCTTCCCTGTTCCCAACTTTTGCGTTCCAGTTGCCCATTATTATCAACACATCTTGATTGCATGTTTGATCAACTTCTGACTACAAAAGTTGATAGAAATCTTCTATTTCCTCCTCTTGGCTCTAGTTGTTTGTGCATATATTTGAATTATAGTCGTTTTCACCAGACTTCCTTCTATGTGTATGGATATTATCCTATCGCTCACCACACTGATGTCAGGATGGATCTAGAAATGACTTTTTAAATTATGAAACCAACCCCATTCTTTCTCACCATTTTATCCCAGGCATAGTAAATTATATAATTGTCTGATTCAAAATGGCATGGGAAGTTTTGAATCAATTATGTGAGTTACTACTAGTTGTCCTTTAATTGTATCTTGAAATAGTACACTAAAGAGTAGATTAAGTTTTGATTGTACATTATTTGTAAGATTAATTGTTACTTCTGAATAGAATATGAATGAGCTGCAGTAACAAATGATTAAATGTAAGACTGCTAAACAAATTATTTCTGGCTAAGACCAACCCAGTAGCTTTACAGAAGTAGACTTGTGAGTCATCTTCCATAAAGACTGCAGTCTAAAAAAATATCAGGAAATTCTAGTCTGTCATGTAATGTTGCAAAGAGTTGAATATTGATGTGATGACACTTAACCGAAACAAGAGAAAGGGACCGAAATCATATTACACTGATTCTAAGCTTCAGAAGTCCAGCATAATACAAAAATTGAAGCTGTTAATGATTTCATCTTGTTTGGATCAGCAATCAACACCGTTGGTAACAGCACTCAGGAAATCAGGAGATGTATTACACTGTTCAAGTGTAATGTCGAGGACCTGTCTAAAATGATTAAGAGCAATGATGTCAGTTTGAAGAAGAAGGTGTGTCTGATTCAGCTATGATCTTCTTAACTGCCTGCTACACATCAATGAGCTGGATAATGAATGAAGATGATAGAAAAAGAATTGATACCTTTGAGTTGTGGTTCTGGAGAAGAGTTTTGAATATCCCATGGACTGCCAAAAGAACAAACAATTATGTCTTGGAAAAAAGTGAAGTCATAGTGCTCCTTGGAGGCAAAAATGGTAAAGCTTCTTCTTTCATACCTGTATAAGTAAATAGGTGAGGTTATTCATTGGAAAGGGACAACATGGTTGAACAGACAGAGGGTCAGCAAAGGAGAAGATCCTTCAA
>NW_006399829.1:9159073-9159745 GCF_000299155.1 Elephantulus edwardii | reverse complement strand
GAGATGAATTGACAAAGTGACTTCATCAATGAGCTGTAATGTATCAGAGATAATGAGGGTGACTCAGAGTAAGGCAAGGGTCATGTCAGCTGTCCATAGATTCACTATGAGTCACACTTGACTCAGTAACACCTAACAATGGCAATAACAACAACAATAGAAATATTAGTGGTTTGAGCCCACCCATCAAATATAAATCAGAAAAGTAGTACTAAAATATCAGAAATAGATAATATGCTTGAATAATTCAATCAATTAGGATGCAGAACTAGCAAGATAGAAGCCAGATCTCCCAACTCATACCTATTAGAAGAACAGGGGGTGGTGGAAGAACAAAAGAAAATGAAAATAGCCCAAGAATTACGTGGGACATACCCAAGAGAAAGAACTTACATGAGATTGGAAATCTAGAAGAGAAGAAACTAAACACCAAAATATAACAACAAAAATACCAGACAAAATTGTTGAAGATTTACTAGAACAAAAATTCCCTAATACCATGAAAGATATCAAGATAGATATGCTTTCAAGTAGTTCAACAATTCTAAGCAGGATAGACGATAAAAACATTATCAAGACATGTCAAAATCAAAGTTTCCTAACTGAAAACAAAGAATGAATCCTGAAATTACCTTAGGAAAAATGCAAAGAAAGAATCAATACAAAAACAAA
>NW_006399829.1:9158323-9158973 GCF_000299155.1 Elephantulus edwardii | reverse complement strand
TTAAAAAATATAATGCCAAAACTAAGACATTTCCAGATTAAAAGAATCCTATATGAAATAGTAATGGGAGAATTTCAGAGAAAGAACCAAAACAGCAGGTAATACCCTGAGATTGACACACTTGAACAAGATAAAATAAATCCATGTGAATTTACAGTCAAAAAACAGGGGACCAGAAGTGTCTGTCAGTAATCACGACCGACAATTACAATGGAAATAACTCTTTGTTTGACCCCGCCATTGCAATCGAACCAGGCCTGACTCATAGCCTATGGGTTTTTGAGGCTATAAATTGCACTGGAGAGTTCACAGCTCTTTCCTAAGAAGTGGATGCTGGATTCAAATCACTCTGCCTTTGGGTTGGCAACACAACTTCCTACAGACTACAACGTCAGAACTTCGTGGACTTCCAAATGGAAAGGACGTTATGATGATTGTAAGATAGAATGGACTGTTTTAAATGCAGAAATAAAATATTTTAGGAGGGACAGGGCAGGAGAGGAAGATCCCAGATGAGATGGATTGATACAATAACTGGGGCAATTGGAATAGGTGTGTCAGAATCAGTGAAACTGGCTCAGGACAAGGCAGGGCTCAGAGGTGCTGTAACATAGGGTTACTATGGGTCGAGGCAACTTGATAGCACATAA
>NW_006399829.1:9149302-9156328 GCF_000299155.1 Elephantulus edwardii | reverse complement strand
TTAACAATCTCAATCTCTTCTCCATCTATCATGATGCTGCCAATTGACCCAGTGGTGAGAATATCAATTTTCTTGATGTTTAGCTTCAATCAATATTGCAAACTACAGTCCTTAACCCTCTGCAGCAAATGCTTTAGGCCTTCCTCGATTTCAGCAAGCAAGGTTATGTCATCTGCACAATGCAGGTTGTGGATGAGTCTTCCTCCAATCCTGATGCCACATTTCTCCTCATACAGCCCGGCCTCCTGGATGATCTATTCTGCATATATATTGAAAAGCTATGGAGATATAACACATCCCTGGCTCTGTTCTGAGGACTGTTTCCTGGTCCAAGTATAGGTTACACATGAACACCATCAGGCGTTCTGGGATTTTCATTCTTCTCAAGGCTAGCAACAATTTGTTGTGATCCATGAACTCAAATGCCTTTGCATAGCAAATGAAGCACAGATAGACATTCCTCTGGTACTCTCTGCTTTCAGCCAAAATCTATCTGACATTGGCAATGAATGGAAGAGATCTATAAATGTGCTAAATAAATAATAATAGTAATAATAATAATAATTCTATAGAATGTAGACATCATCAAACAGCATCATTACTATTACTTGAAAATAAGAGTGGAACAGTACATTAACAGGGAACTTTTAGAAATTAAAACTAGATTCAGAGGCCATGAAACAAAAGATATCACTGCTGTCAAATGGATAATGGGTGGAAGCACAAAACCAGAAAGAGAAAGATTTCTTTTGTTTCACTGACTACTGTTATGAATGATATTTAATTGTAGATAACATTGAGAGGAATAGAAAGCCCAGGACACTTAATTGTGCATTATGGAACGTCCAAGACACAGGCATGGGGAGAGAATAAGGGGATAATTTATTGTTAAAATGCAGGAAAGGTTTATATTAGGATGATATTCTTTTATTATATATATAAAATCTGTATATTCAGCAAACACTTTGAGAAGTTTTATTTTATGAAGAATATGGCATAGGTAAGAGGAAGACTCTTCATCTATATGCATTATGCATATGACACAATTTTGTTTACTGAAAGAGGACGAACTGCAGAAACTGAAAGATTACACCCTCAGTAATAATTATGTCTCAACATCAGGAAAACAGAAATCTTGACAGCTGGATCAATAGGTAATATCATGATATATGGAGAAAAGATTAAATTGTTGAAGACTTTATTTTACTTGGCTTCACAATCAACACCCATGGATGCAGCAGTCAAGACATCAAAGGACATATTGCATTAAGTAAAATATACTGTCAAAGGCCTTTTTAAAAGTATTAAGGAGCATGGATGTCAATTAAAGGACCCAAACAAAGTGCTCTTAATTGTTTCATATGTATGCTAAAGCTGGACAATGAAGAAAAAAAGATTAAAAAAAGGAATTGATGGATTAAAAATGTGGTGCTGGCAAAAGTAATGGATATGTCATGGATTATCAAAAGAACACATACACGGGAGCTGTGCCTGTGTAGGGGAGTGATGCGCTGGGGAGCGAGCCAGACAGTTAGAATTTGAGTGAGGTACTTTGTGGGGATCACTGCTATTTGGATGGACCATGTAGGACATCTTAAAGCTCAAGCAGAAGGTTGCGAGACAGCTGGGGTTCAAGTGAGGTGGCAGACCCAGTTCTCAAAGGGAAAACCAAGGCTTCCTGGAACACATATATACATACTGGAAGAAATACAGCTAGAGTGCTCCACAGGGGCAAGAAGAGGAAAACGTCATCTTACATACTTTGGGCATATTATCAGGGAGGGCCAGTCGTTGGGAAAAGACATCATACTTGCAAAACTAGAAGGTACAATTGGGAGGGAAATTGGAAGAATTTGCTCTGGAAAACAATATATTTAAATTTTGTGAATAATCTGGAATAACAATGATAATGAAACAATAAGAGACCTAATTAAATGGGAGGAGGACTCTAGAAGCTCAGTAAGGGTGAAGAATCTGATTGGATGGATTGACACAGTGATGGTAACACCTGAGGTTTTGAAGATGAGTTATTTTTGGACATGGTTTAGGTCTGTTGTACAGAGACCTGTTTTGAGTTAGATGATGACACCTAACAGCAACAGCTTTGTCTCACGTATTTTAGGCACATTGCTAGGAGAGGCTATTCCTTGGACAAAGACAGCATGCTTGGAAATGTGAGGGCACAGCGAAGGTGAGGAAGATATGATAGATGGAAAAATATTGAAACGGTCAATGACTCCATCTTAATTGGATCCACAATCACTACATTTGGGACCAGCGTCAGAAGATCAGAAGACATACTGCACTGAGTTAGTCTACAGGCAAAGACCTTTCCAAATAACTGAGAAGCAATGAAATTAGTTTGAGGAGTAAGGTGTGCCTGATTCAGACCTTTTAGATCGCTTGTTATATATCTGAGAGCTATACAATGAGTAAGAACGACAGGAGAAAAAATTATGTCTTTAAACTGTGGTGTTGATGAAGAGTACTGAATATCCCATGGGCTGTCAGAAGAATTAAAAGATATATTTTGGAGGTTTGCCAGAATGCTGCTTGGAAGCAAGAACGGCAAAGCTTCTTCTTGCATACTTTGGGAATGTTGCTAGGAGAAGCTATTCTGTGGAGAAGGACATCATGCTTGGAAATGTGGGGGACAGTGAAGGAGAGCAAAATCCTCAACTAGGTGGACTGACACAGTGACTGCAACAATGGGCTTGAGTGTATCAGAAATTATGAGGTGAGAATATGGTAGGACTGGGATCAGATCTGTTATTTGTAAGATCACTATGAATTATACTCAACTCAACAGTACCTAACAATAACAAGGAATGCTAAAATGATACCAGGTGGAGTACCAGTTAAGGGATTGTTTACTAATTGAAAAATGGAAGATTTGAAATCTCTAACTGCTCTATGTGAGAAAAAATTCTGGTGACTTAATCCTATAAAGATCACAGACTGCGAACGTCAGATGTGAGCCCTGCTCAATCCTATGTAATCCTTACCATCTCTTCCCCACCAGAGCCCATTGTTACAGTCCCTGTGTCAATCCATCTCATCGAGGGCTCTTCCCCTATTTCACTGACCTTTCACTTTTCTGAGAATAATGTCTTTCTTCAAGGACTGGCCCCACAAAACAACATGCTTCGAGAATGTGAAACAAAGTTTCACCATTCTTTCCTCTAAGGAGCATCCTGACCGCATTCTCTCCAAATCATATTTGTTTATTTTCTTAGGAGTCCATGCCATAGTTAGTACTCTTCTCTCGCACCACAATTCAAAGGAACCGATTCTTTTCTGTCTTATTTATTCATTGTCCAAATCTCAGTTGCACAGCAAGTAATTGAAAAGACCATGGCTTGGATCAGATACATCTTAATCTTTAAACAGGTATCCTCTTTTGATTTCCTGACTTCTGATACCAAGGTTTTTGGTTGTGGTCCAAGTATAATGAAAACATTGACAATTTCTTTCTTTATCTGTCATGCTGCTTTTTAAAAATATGTTCTTTTCTTTAGTAAATACAAGTCACATAACTTCATTTGTTACTGCAAACAAATGAGAGACAGCAATTCAAGAGTTTTCTGCAAAGCTTTGTAATCCACAAAATAACAGAAAGAGATGAAGCCCTTCACAACTGCATACATTATTTCATACTTCGAGCTCATTAAATGGCTTTTGGTTCTTGTGGATAAGTTACGTGTTCTGAACTGTGATTCAGACCTTAAACTCCTTGGGCTTCTATCTCACAGCATCTCTCCTGGTCTGTAGTTTGCAGTCTACAGACACTGTCCATCAACTGACTCATTATTGGAGATTTTATCAGAAAGAAAGATGTAGTTGCAAGAATTGTCACTGCTGTGGCTTTGAATTTATTCCATTCTGTGTGTTGACTTTGTGCGTCTCTGCATTTCCTGTCTTGCTACAGTGTTGTGTGCTGCTCTCCTCTTACAGACTAGAAAGTACCATTGTCCTATGCCATGAACTGTTTTAAAGTGTTTTGTTTTATCTCCCCTCCTTTCCTGTTAGGTACCGTCTAATCGGATCCGACTGGCACAGGAAGAGATTGCCTCTCCTTCTCCAGGGACGCATCTGGTGGATCTGGTGGATTCAAACCGCAAGCCTTTGTGACTGCAGTGCAGATTCTTGCCACAATGCCACCAGAGCTCCCTTGAACCTACTTTTAAATCCACTATATTGTGCATGTTCTCCTGGAGGAACCTCCCCTGTGGTTATCACAATTCTTAATTAATGTCCATCCCTTCCCACCTATTCCCATTAGCCTTTCCATTTATTATGTTCTGGAACAGTTTCCAAGCTCATTGCCAAGTAACAGTCAGTCATCACTTTGCTGTATACATTTTGGCTGTCTTTTCTCCTCCACAACTCATTCCCTTCAATTTTCAACATTCCTTCCCTATTCCACCCTTAAGAGGGGCCTAGGTCTATTAACCTTTTAATTTATTAGTTTCTGGAATGATTTCCAATCGCCATTACTCAGCCTTACTTAGCTGTACACATTCTGACTCTCTCTCCTCCCTCACCATCTTTCAACTTCCCTCCTCTATTCAGCTCCCAGGCCAGTTGTTTACTGCAAAAAGAGTTGTGAAGTTCTCAAGCCTCAGCCACCTTGTGGGGTTCCCTGCCTCAGAAATTGGTTTCTGGAATCATAATGCATTTCATCTTTCTGCCTTTCTCTGATCTTCTGAAGCTTTTGTGCAGAACCATGGTGCCCAGTTTGCTCTTGGTAAGCAGTGGAGAGTGAAAAATCCCTTTACGTATCAGAATAAAGAAAGACAACTCTGAAAATGTATTTGGAGCATAATTATCTGACAATTGTTGAAACCAGAAGCATATCAGTAGAAAATACATTACTACTCTCAAAGTATAGCCTTACTTTTGATAGAGTATCTCTGTTCAAACAGAACAAAAGGGAAAACTCAGTTGCTTCATGCTGAAATTCCTTGGGTTCAATTAAAAACCTTTGCAGGGATGTTACATTTCCCTTGATTTTTTTTTTCTCCTTACAAAGCATTCCACTTCCTAAACAACATGCCTCTAGAAAGTCTATGAACTTTGAAAAACAGCAATAGTTCTAGAAAGTCTTCAGATCTTTTGTTCATAGGGTCACTACGAGTCTCAGTTTATTTAGTTAGCAGGATTTGGTGTGATCTTAGTTCATGCATGGAGATGAGTTGCTCAAAGCCACTTCCCAGAGCAGGCTAGAATTCTGTGTTAACATGAGCATCTGTTGATTTCAAGGATATTTGTCTACTCTGAGGAATGTGGTTTACTTTTGGAGAACTCACAGTTGATCTTCACAGCATCCTTAGGAGAAGCTTCTTTAAGTAAATAAAAGGCTGCTGTTGTTTTTTTAAAGGAAACCTTTCCCTCTCCCTCTCCCCAGATGAGTTTGGGGAAAATATAATGCTTCTGTTGACCTCAAGGAAAAGACCTGACTAGAGGAGCAGAGGGTTACATGGTTTGTTCCTTACTATGCATCCCAAAATAATGTGTCAGGGTTGGAGAACTTCCTGTTTGAGTACACAGGCACAGACAGACATGCACACATACACAACAAGAATAACATCAGAATACTGATGCTATAAATACAATTCTGACTTAATGCTAATCCTGTGCATTACAGGGTATAACTATTACATAGGATTTCCTAATCTTTATGGAGTGAGCTTTCTTGGCTGACTGAGTAAGGAGTTGTTCTGTCAACTTGAAGTTAGGCTGTTTGAACCCACCAGGTGCTTTGCAGGAGAATGATTTCCAGCCTCTAAAAACTAATTGGAGTGTCAACTATCAGTTGGTTCCAAATCTATGGCAATGAGTTGAGTTTGTAATCTTTATGGAAGGAATCTGGCTGGTATACAATGTTCAGACAATCAACTGCTAATTGGAAGGTTGGTGGTTCAAACCCACCAGGCCCTCTGTTATAGAAAGAAGTGTCAGTCTACTTCCCTAAAGATTACAGCCTTGAAAGATCCATAAAGCAGTGGTCCTGTAGGGTTGCTTTGAGTTGGAATCACCTTGGTAATAAACAATTTAGAAATCTTTATGGAAATAAGTAACCAGGATTTTCTCTTGTGGTGTTATTGAGTGCATTCAAACTGTCTATTGTTGGGATAGCAGCTGAACTCAAATGGTTTGTGCCACTTGGACTTTCTCTGAGTGCAAATATTGTGAGTTATTTTCTTAAGGTAATGACTACTCTTTCTCCATGCTCACAAGCGAGATCCAAATTAACTTCTTTTAGAATATTTGGAATAGTTTTGATGTATTCTGGAAATGACCCAAGGTTACATCTTTTCTTAATTTATTAGGTGAGGGGAACCCTAATTGCAATGGTGGTGAAGACGGAGCTAGACAGGCTTGGTCAATTTGTGTGTGTGTGTGTGTGTGTGTGTGTGTGTGTGTGTTCTAACATTATTGGCTTATATGAGCTAAACGTGAGTAAGTAGACATTCTCATGGGTCCTGAGTCTCTAACAATTTGACCTGTGTGCCACCAGGTCATTGGAATAAAGAACTCTTCAAAAGAAGAACACTGTTATCTTGAAAACAAATTTTGTCAATAAATTCATCCATCGTTATTCTTGCTCACTTGTTAAATACAAATGATAAAAGCTACCGAACTAAGCACACAAAGAATAGTATTCACACAGAGAATTGGCAGCCCTGTGCTATTTATGTGTGTGTTTTATTAGGTGTTAATGTCCTGAAGGGCTCAGGCCCTAAGACGGTGCCTGCCCACACACCCTGTGATGCACACCTAAGTCAGCTTCATGTGCACCATGGATTGTTTAGTTTTGACTTTCGTGAGAGAATTACAGCCTAACTAAAAAATGTGTGAGCTGTGGAATCATCTGTTTTATTATCAAACTATAAACCATTTTATGGCATTTATACAAGGCTGGTGTGGACAGAGATTGCAAACACATGATCTGTTTCAGATGAGAAAAAGTAGTAAATATTCTCTCCTCTCCTCTCCTCTCCTCTCCTCTCCTCTCCTCTCCTT
>NW_006399829.1:9131774-9133347 GCF_000299155.1 Elephantulus edwardii | reverse complement strand
GTCTGTCTGTCAGATACTCCTCTAAATCTGAATATTCAGATTAAGACAGACTAGGAAGAAGGATTGGCCACCCACTTCTGAGAGACTGACAAAATAAAAATGACAGAAGAAGAATTGACGCTTTTGAGTTGTGGTGTTGAAGAAGAGTACTGAATGTCCCATGGACTGCCAGAAAACCAAAAATGTACAGATAGATATGTATTAGAGAAAATACAGTCAGAATGTTCCTTAAAGGCAAAGATGGTGAAGCTTTACTGCACATACTTTGGGTATGTTGTTAGAAGAAGCTGTTTCTTGCAAAGGAACACCAGGCTTAGAAAGGCGGAAGGTCAGTGAAAGAGAGAAAGATCCTTAACTATATATATTGACACAGTGATTGCGGCAATGGGCTCAAGTATGTCAGAAATGATAAGGATGGCACAGGATAGGAGGACAGGGTTCAGATTTACTGTTCATAGGGTTGTTACACGTCATACTTGACTCAATGGCACCTAACCACAAGAGCAACAAATCACATAGATTTTAGTCTTTCTCTGTTCTCCCACAGAGCTGCTGGTGGATTCTAGTGGCCAGATATATGCTCACTGCATATAGATTAGCCGTACAATTCTCGAAGGATTATGCTGCCAGTATGGAAGAGGGTGATTTAATATATTCATGAAACAGACACTCTGAATACCACTGGGTCTTTTTCTCCTTTAGCTGGGGCTATGATATCAACTTAAAGACTAAGATGCACTTGATCCAAGCCATGAACTTTTCAGTTCCTAGCTATGCACCTGAAGTTTGGACAATAAACAAGTACGATAGAATAAAAAGCACCCATGGGCCGGAAAGAGCACAAAAAAGTATGCTTTGGCAAAAGTGCAAGCAGGATGCTCCGTGGAGGCAAGGATGTTGAAACTTCATCTCACATCCTTTGGGCATGTTGTTAGGAAGAGTCAGTCCTTGGAAAAAACATCATGTTTAGAAAGGCAGAGGTCAATGTAAGAGAAGAAGACCCTCAACAAGAAGGATCAGCATGGTGACTGTCACACAGAGTTAAAGTCTATCGGAGATGGTGAAAATGGCACAAGATAAAGCAAGATTCAAATACATTGTTCATAAAAATAACAATCAACTAAGCTTGACACATAACAACAACATAATAACTCGGAACTCTGGTGGGTAAAGAGTCGCACTAACAACTCAAAGACACTTGGCTCAAAGTATCAGCTGTTCCAGTGCATAAAGTAGGAAGTCTCTTTTTGGGTGATGTACAGCCTCGGAAAACCCACTGGAAAGTCAGCTATGAGTTGATTCCAACTCAACAGCATATAACAACAATATAATAACAGAGCAAAAGAGCCTGAAAAATCAAATAGACAAGGAGATGCCACTTAAAAAAAGTGGTGGTAAGGGAAACTGTAGCAACAGATACAAATTTAGTTGACTATCGCTTTGCTGAAGACAGACGTCGTTTTATGTGAATGAACAGATAGAATCTGGGAGGTTGGTGGTCCTATATTGCCCTAAACTACACACATGCTCTTGTTTTTCTCTCTCCCTTTTCCCCTCCGTCTCCCTCTCCCTC
>NW_006399829.1:9123226-9131674 GCF_000299155.1 Elephantulus edwardii | reverse complement strand
CTTCTCTCTCTCTCTCTCTCTCTCTATTGGAGAGACAGAGAACAAAAGTGAGAGAGAGCAGCAACAGCAATTCATAGTATTCTTGATGGAAACCATTAGTGAAGTGAGAGGAGCATACGTAATTGGAAGCCAGGACACTTTTAATTACAGCCGATCTTGCTTTATTTGCACATAAGTCTAATGTTTAAATTTTATTTGGATCAAGAGTTCAATGGTAAAATATCAGACAACAATAAACTAACAAATAAAACATTAACAGAAACTTTTACATTTTAACAGTGACCAATTGGTAAAATTAGTTTCTGATGCTACTTCCTTTCTGTATTCCCAAAACTTCATATCAAACAATCGACCAGTCAAACTTCTATGGATCCTTTTAAGAAATTGTAATTTGTGATAGGAATAGAGATGGCGTCATTCATGGCTCACAATTCTTCTTGCCAGGCCCTTTCTACTACTTTTTATCTTCCCCTTTTTCTCTACCTTTCCTCTGTCCTATTTCCCACTTAAATCTATTTCCCCCTCTTTGCTGTTCTCCCACCACCTTGTTTTCCTTCTAAAATTCTCTCTCCTTTATTTCTCCTCCTTCTCTTCATTCTCTATATCTTCTTCCTCTAAGTTTAATCTTAAATGGGAACACACAAAAAGTGAGACAGAGAACTATAGTCAGAGACAGGGAAAAGTCCAAGCTATGGTAACTCAAGGCCAAGTCTTTTCAGTCACTTCATATGAAAGCAAAAGCTGGACAACAAGAAAAGAAGATAGAAGAAATTATTAACTTAAAATGTGGATTGGCCAGGAGAACAAAAAAAAAATAAGTTTTAGGAAAAATAAACCAGAATAATTTTTAAAAGCCAGGTCATAAAACTTGGTCTTGCTTACATTGGTATATCATTAGGAAAGACCAATTCCAAGACCAGGGAGAAGGAGGGAATCCCTCAATGAGATGGATTGACATGGTAACTCCAAAGAAGGACTCAAACGCAGCAGAGCTCATGAAGAGATGCAGGCCTCTGTGACTTCTTGTTTTGTCAAACAAGGTTACCAATGCATCAGGGCCGGGTTACTGGCCCCTAACAGCAGTATCAATTGTGTATCCACTATAACTTTATTTCTGGTGTCCTGATTTGTCCATATTTTATTGTTTTCATACTCACTCACTGCCATCAAGTCAATTCAGACTTGTAGCAAGTTTGGGTTTCTGAAGTTGTAAGTTCAATGGGAGATTTTCCATCTTTCTCCATTTGAGCTGCTGGTGGATCCCAACCACTAAACAAAGACATGTGGCTTTTGGGTTAACAGCACAATTCACTGTGGATTCTAGTGATTATAGTCACCAGAGCTCCTTATTGGATCTTCAACTCAGTTCATTGTTACTGAGTTGAAACCAGCTTATAGCAGGTTTTCAGAGGTTGTAAATCACCTAAGAGAAGAATGCTCCTATTTTTCCCACAAAGCAGCTAATGGATTTGAACAGCCTGCCTTTCTTTGCTTTGATAGCACATCCTTTACTTATTAGTTCCTCCTATTTAAAAATAAGACTTTTTAGATCAAATTGTTTAGAGCAAAGAAGAAAAAAACCCCTCTAGGTACGTTTTATGAAACTGCCAAGTGTGCTTCTGATGCTTCTGTTTTAGGTCTTCCAACTCCCCTGTGGGAATTATTCTCTGGCCCAGGGTGGCCTGTGTCTTTGTTCTACATCATTAGACAAAGTGAATTCTCAACTGATACAAGAACTTTTCCCAGACAAGGCCAGCTAGTAATTGTTTTAAGATTCGCAAGTGATAGAGTTTCTATTACAACTACTTAGCCTTGTGTTTGTAGTGTGAGAATAGGCATAGGAAAAATGGAACTGGATACACCAGGCTGTATCCCAATAAAACTTTACTCATACATACTGAAACTTTTGTAAGTTACTAATGAAATATTCTTTTGGTCTTCCCAAACCATTTCGAAATGTAAAAACTTACTGGTGGGCCCAAAACAGAAACAAGATGGGGTGGGACAGATTTGGCTTGTGGGCTGTAATCTCTGGATACTTAATATTAAGGACATATTATCAGAAGCTAGGGATTTGATGTGAGCAGCATGAAGTGTAATGTACTTCTGCCTAAGTGTGAGTCATACACTCAAGTGGGGATCATTAAGCATGATATGCCTCAAGGTTTCTTTATGACCTTCAAATATTCTTGAATCTTAAGTAAGAAGAGAGCTAGTCCATGTTAAAATAATTACAAAACACTAAGGGAGCCAGTTTGGCAAGGCACTGTGAGCTACACATGTCACCCTGAATGGTTTCATTTGTGTAGCACTGGCCATAGATAATCATTCCATTGACAATTACTTCTGTGTTTAAGTAGCTTAGAATAGGTTGCTGTGTAACTGATGTCACTCTCCAAGCATGACACCTGAAGTAGAAGAAGTTGCAGCATTGGATAAACACTAAGTAGTAGATGAAAAGTATTCACTGCTGAAGAAGGCCTTCCACAGCCAGAATCTAAAGTAACAATGATTTAAATCTAAGGAGAGTTGGGAAATTCAAACTTCAACTCCAGTGGCCTCTAAGGTTATTTCTACAACCTAACTTTCCTTCAGTGAAAAACTGTTTTCCAAGGAGAGTAAGATGTCCAACATATGCCCTTTGGGGTATTCCCTGTAACACTTCGCTTTGTACCTGAGACTATTTTTTGTGTGTTTCACTCACATACATTGTGTTTATAAATCTGTCATTTACATTGTTTTTCATACAACGATTCACATACATTGTGTCTTATATAATTAATTACTACTGATCTGTGCTTCTTATTACTCTGTCTTTCTAAGTCCCATTGGATCTTTTCTATTCCTTCACTCCTCATCTACAAACCAACCTCTGCTATTGTAATCTTCCACTTTTTTCAACCTCTTCCCTTTTCGAAACTTTATACTTATCTTGATCAGTTGTCCTTCTATTTTTATAATATTGGTCTAATGTAGTATTTGTCCTTACAAGACTGATTTAGTTCACTCAGCCTAATGCTCCCCAGACTCTACTATGTTATATAGTATTTTATTAAATTGTTGTTCCTTAATGTGGCAGAGTATTTACTTGTGTGAAAAGCCTCTCAAACCATTTATTGATGGACATTTGGGCTGTTTCATTCTCTTGTTATTGTGAATAATACTGCTAATAAAATGTTGTTAAGTGCTGTCGAGTTGTAGGTGACTCATAGAGACCCTATGAACGAAAGACCTGAACACTTGTATAATCTTCATCCTTTCTCCAGGTTCATAGGGTTTCCGGAGGCAAGCTATTTCAGAGGTGGATGCCACTCCTTCTGCCAAGCGTGTTTTAATTAGGAAGCTTCACCAAACACTGTCCATCATGGGTAACCATTATCACTTTTGACACATCAGTGTCACAGTGTTCAGCTTCACAGCAACCACAAATAACCTCTGTACAGCAAGTGGACAGACCAGGGCTATTCGACCTAGAAGAATGTTTGACCAAAAACAATTAAAAACAGGCCTGAGGGCTGCAGAAAAAGTCCTGAGGGGCCTACAGTATTTTACAATTCTGACAAGCCGAAATGCTGTGGACTCTTTTCCAGACTCCCCCAGTTCATCTGGAAAGTCCCCTCTTCTGACACCCACTTGGGATGAGAAGAAAGCCATAAGAGTCCCAAGCATTTCATACGTGTCCCTCCTCAAGACATGAGAGGCCACCCTAAGGTCCAGCTGGAACTGAGATTCACAACACTCTAGTTCTCAGCCCTCAGCCTACAGGCATGGCCAAATATGTCTGCTAATAACATAGGGGAAGATATTTTAGTTCATGTCTCAGTTCTAATTTTCTTGGAGTATATTCCTAGCAGGACAAAAGCTGGGTCATGTGGGATTTCTATGTTCAACTTTTTGAGGGAATGTCAAACTATTTTTTGGCATGGTTGTACATTTTATAATCCCACCAGTAATGCATGAGAGTTTCAATTTTTCCACATCCTCTCCAACATTTATTGATTTCTCCTATTAAATTTTGCTACTGCTACTGGGTGAGACAGTAGATCATTATTGTTTGATTTGCATTTCTCTAACACCCAGTGATTTTGGAATATTTCTTTGTTTTTTGTCTATCAAATAGACTCTTTTCATGTCTTCTGCCCATTTTTTAATTGGGTTATTACTCCTTTATTTCTGGAGGCTCTGTAGTATTTGGTAAACTTTTTATTGAGACCGTTGTCTGAGATGTCATCGTCAAATGCTTTTTCCCAGTCTGTATCTTTTCTTTTCACCCTTGGATTGGTTAAAAAAAAAAAATTTATGTACAAAGGGATTTGATTTTTAGCAGGTTGCAAGCCTATTTATGCCTTGGACCAGGACTTTTATGTTTGCTCCCATTTTGTCTTTTATGATCATAATGTTTGAGGTTTTGCCTCATGTCTCTGATCCATCTTGAGTGATTTTCCTGTATAGTGTGAGATGTGGACCCTGTTTAGTTTTCTGCATGTAGATGTCCAGTCTTGCCAGCACCATTTTGATCACTTTTAAATGCAAGTGGCTTTGATTAAACTCTGAAACAGAAAGTTGGTTTCTCATCTTATGAGTGTTTTTAACTATATACCATCTATAATTAAGCAATTTGACTTCATCAGAATAGTAGGAATTGAGTAAAGAATTTCCCCCTCTTTAAAAAAATGTCTTCAAAACAACTATGAGACATCATCCCACCCCAGTCAGAATAGCAAAATTTAACAGAACAGCAAGCAACAAATGCTGGCAAGGTTGTGGAGAAACTGGAACCATTATTCATTGCTGGTGGGAGTGTAAAATAGTGCAACCACTGTGAAAGGCCATATGGTTCTTTCTAAAAAAGTTGCAAATAGAGATACTATTGGACCCAGCAATTCCACTACTGGGAATATACCCCAAAGAGACCATAACTGACATCCAAGCAGATATATGCACACCCATGTTTATCGTGGCTTTGTTCACAATAGCAAGGGGTTGGAAATAACCTAAGTGCCCATCAACAAATGAATGGATAGAGAAACTGTGGTATATTCACACAAAGGAATAATATGCTGCATTGAAAAACAAGGAAATCATGCAATATTATTCAAAATGGATGGCCCTGAAGGACATTATGCTGAGTGAAGTATCTCAGTCACAATATGACAAATACTGCATAGTGCCACTCTTGTAAAACAGGACTGACCTCATGGTTGAGGGGAGACTGAGAAAGATGGGTTCAATAATGTAGATGAGGGAGAAAATGGTTTATGTGATTAAGTATTATTGCCATGACAGGAGTCCAGAGCGAGGAGACATTGTAAAACAATGAAAGAATTTTTCTTTTACTTTTCCAAGAGGGTAGTGTCCTGGGGGGAAGGGAGGGTTGGGAGGGGAGAAAAGTGCAACAGTGAATGAATGGAAATCCAAAGTCTGTAAATTTTCATTGAAATTAATAATAAATCTTTAAAAAGTGGGGGGGGGGAAGTCTTGAAGCCAAACAACAAAGTTCAAAATCAAAACCTTTCCTTACAAATAGGCTCTTTTCAATCTTGATCTTTCATCTTTTTTCTTCCTTTTTGTCAAAATCTTTTCCTCACTATCCACATGAAAAAAATTTTGAAGGAAATTTGATATCTAAAGAAAAATACCACATGCGACTTGAAGAAATGTTGGTTTTTCAGAGAAATTGAAGGGCTGTTGTTGCAATGATCTTGAAAAACACTGTGGTAGGGACGTTGTATTAGTACAAATAGTCCCCAACTCACAAATGACTTTTGGGCCAAATGTTTATTTGTAAGTCAGCTGTTTGTAAGTGGGAGCAAATTGGGCCATAAGACCAGTGTTGAAAGTGTTGGCTGCATAGTGACACTCAGTCATATTTGAACAGGAAAACAACACTGAAATGCACAGTTGAATTGAACTTTTGGATCGTGGTGCAGGAGTAAGCAAATAGATGCATCAAATCTCAGAATAAATATAGACAGCAACCTGGTATGTAGATTTTGTTAGAAGATAAAAGGAAGACATATTACCAGATTAAAATAAGCATGCATAATTTATTGAGTAAAATATAAAATTCCTTAAAAATATAAGGTCAAACATGAGATATGAAAAATATCTTGAGTTAAGGGCTTGAGGTTTTGGTCAATGTCCCCAGAATTCTTTACTTTCTGTTGTTATTATATGCCATCAAGTCTGAAACAACATAGAACTGACCCTTCAGTATGTTTTCAGAGGCTGGAATTCATGTGAGAGATTTTTCACATTTCTTCCAAGGACCAGCTGATATTTTCAAGCTGCTTGCCATTAGATTAGCAGAGCAATTCCTTACTACTGGGTACCAGAACTCCCTTGGAAGTTCCAGACTGTCTCATTGGCCATATGAGCAGTCTAGCTTCAGGTTAACCTACAGCAAGTTTTCTGACCCTAAACAAACTAAGACCAACACTGACTTCATCATTATTTGAAGTGTAAATTACTATCATGATGAGATGGACGGGAAGAACTTAAAAAAGAACAGACTCTTCTAACTTGTGTGGGACAAAGCAAGAAGAGTGGAGTGGTGATAAGCTCATGTTAAAAATTGTTATTGTTGTTATGTGTCATTGAGTCACTTGTGACTCATAACGACCCTATGTACAACAGCTCTAAACCCTGCTCTATCCTGTGTCAATTTTATTGTCTCTGACACAACTACCCCCATTACCCCAGTCACTGAATCAATTAATCTCATAGAGGGTCTTCCTCTCTTGTACTGTCCCTTCAACCTCCCAAGGATGATGTCCCTCTCCTAGTCTATCAAAATATTAGTAGACTCATCTTTTCCCTGCAGCAGTCTTTTGCTATTTAATAAGACACAGACGTGTTCTGATATTGTTTTCATATCAGCCTTCTATGATGACAAGAAAGGAGACAAAGCTGAAATTAGTTGAGTATTAGTGTAAAAGATGCTTTCTCTAGATGCTACCATCTCTGAATTGAACATTCACAGAGGAAGGTCAGATTCAGAGTTGGCCAGGACTATGAGGTTTCAGGCTGCAATGAAACTGTGCTGAAAGACTCCTTTATCCACTTTTTGAGACTGAAATTTTGTCCAAAAATGTTAACCTGAAACATCAGCCCTGATGGCGTAGTTCATAGAGTTGTGAGACTAACAAAAAGGCTGCATCACTGTCATAATTCAAAACTACCAGATGATCAGAGGGTGAAAAATGAGCAATCTCCTCCCATTTACTGCCTCAGAGACCCAGTGGAATGCCAACTATGAGTTGGTTCTGACTTAATGATAATCAGAGAGAGAGAGAAATTCTTCTAAGTGATTGGTTACCTAGGAGCATTTCTTACTCACTAGAGTCCTTGGAAAGCTTAGTATAATTTTGATGTTGTTGTTGTTGTTGTTATGTGCCATCGAGTCGCTTGTAACTCATCGCGACCTTCTGTACAACAGCCCTAAACTCTGCTCTGTCCTGTGCCAATCGCACCATCTCTGAAACACCCATCCCGATTACCCCAGTCACTGAATCAATCCACTTCCTAGAGGGCCTTCTCCTCCTGTGCTGTCCCTTCACCCTACCAAGCATGGTGTCTCTCTCCAAGGACCAGTCCCTCCTGACAACATGCCCAAAGTATGTTAGACGGAGCCTCAGAATCCTTGCCTCTAAGGAAAACCCTTAAAAATGTACGCTATCTGTGAATAGAAATTCTCTCATATAGCTTACGCTCTAGTGAGTTTTTGGAGGCTATAATCTTGCTTTTGGAAGCAGGAGTGGCATCCCCTTCCTAAACAGCATGCCTCTGGAAACCATAAACTTTGATAAATGATGATAGTTATAGAAAGACTTTACGCCTTGTGTTCATAAGGTCACTATGAGTCATGCTTGACTCAATAGCAATCAACAACAACAACATCTTGCTTGCTAAAAATAAACAGGACTTGATGCACCTGCTAAAGAAGATCAAAGACTATATTCTTCACTCTGTATTACAACATCAAAGGGGGAAATATCCTCAACATGAGACTAATAGGCAACTTCATGATAGAGAACAGACTGAAACTGTCAATGATTTCCTTTTAGTTGGGTTCACAATCAATTCCCTTGGTATCAGAAGTCAAGAGATCAGGAGACATATTGCATTGGGGAAATCTACTTTCAGAGACCTCTCTAAATTACTGAGGGACAAAGATGTCAGTTTGAAGATTAAGGTGCACCTGATTCAGACCATGATCTTGTCAATAACTTGCTATACCTCTGAGAGATGGCTTGTTGTTGTTGTTATGTGCTGGCGAGTCGTTTTCGACTCATAGCGACCCTATGCACAACAGCCCTAAACCCTGCTCTATCCTGCGCCAAGCACACTGCCTCTGACACACCCATCCCAATTACCTCAGTCACTGAATCAATCCATCTCATAGAGGGTCTTCCCCTCCTGCGCTGTCCCTCCACCCTCCCAAGCATG
>NW_006399829.1:9104813-9119084 GCF_000299155.1 Elephantulus edwardii | reverse complement strand
CTTCTCTCTTTCTCTCTCTCTCTCTCTCTCTCTCTCTCTCTCTCACACACACACACACACACACACATACACACACACGTGCTAATAAAGATTTTTTTTCTTTTTTCCCCCAACTGCTGTTGATCTTGCTTATACTTCAGAGAGCAGATCCTGAGGAGTGCTTTTTAAAGTCAACATCTGTAGAGAGGGAAGAGTAAAACATTTTTAGGACTTTGGCCATATAGACTTTGGCACATTTAACGGGTACTTGACATCAGTTTTTGCAGCCTGTTACTCTGCTGAAGCTTCTCAGATACTTTCTGAAGTTTATGCTGAGGTTGTGTATTTGGGACAAGAATAACAAAAGCAAGGTGCCCGTTGCAGTACCTCACACCAAAGGCCTACTGTGACTTTGAAGTGGTAAACATGCAAGGATCAACCAGTGTAAATTTGAAAATGTCTCCTTCATAATTAGCTAATATACAACAATAATATACTTTGAGACCCCGCACATATCTTATTTTTCATCACACATTTACCCATTAACTTAGTCATCCTTTCACCAGTGACTATATCATGGTGTTTACCCAAAGGTGATTTTCTATCTTAAGTATTCCTTCCACATTTATTAATTATAATTCTACTTTTTGGATCTCTTCCAGTCAGTTGACTGGGTAGCTATCTTCCAATATTCTTGGCATAGATGAAGGAGTGCATCCAAGACTGCATCTGTTTGCTGAAACACTCAACAATCTGTATTATACAGATGATACAATCTAGCTGGCTGACAATAAAGAGAATTTGGAGTATTTACTGAAGCAGTTAAAAGACTAGATAGAGCCTTCAGTATTTATTATAGCTCAACATCAAGACAACAACAACAACAAAGTCTTACAACTGGCTCAGTAAGCAGTATCATGATAAATGGAGAAAAGATTGATATAATAAAGGATTTCATTTCACTTACATTGACAATAACCATGAAAGCCGCAGACTTTCATGTATTGTCCTTAAAGGAAATGATAACGATCTGGCAGGGACCTGGAATGACAGGGCAGCAAAGGTGTAGTTCAATGTTGATTAATTTGTTAAAATGTAATGTATTGGAATGATTGTATGAAACATGATGTGAATGAAGAATAGTGTAAAGTACAATGTATTCAAATATTGTAAGCAAATACATAATATTCTTTTTTAAAAAAGATATATTGTGCTAGACTTTGAAAGCTACCGAAGAGAATAGATGTCAGTTTAAAGACTAAGGTGCATCTGACACGAGCCAGGGTGGTTTTAATTGTATCTTTATGCAAGAAAAAGATTGAAGAAGGATTGATGCCTTTGCATTTGTTATTGGCAAAAATTATTAAATATATCATGGATCTGCCTTTCTATGAAGATGATGCCAAAAGTAAAGAAGGAAGACCTGTCCCTTGCAAAACTAAAGCCAAAGCAAAGAGAATAAAAGCCCAAAAGGCAGTACTAAAGAGCACCGACAGCCACACATACACACAAAAAGAAAATCTACACGTCACCCACCTTCCAGCAGCCTAAGATTGAACCATAATTTCTCAATCCTTTCAATTGTGACAGGATAGTTGGACTGTTTCCAGGGTCTTGATTTTGAGATCCAGAAACAACAACAACAAGAGAATATGTTTGAAT
Organism: Elephantulus edwardii; assembly: GCF_000299155.1. NCBI lineage: Eukaryota > Metazoa > Chordata > Mammalia > Macroscelidea > Macroscelididae > Elephantulus > Elephantulus edwardii. The sequence goes on along the minus strand of NW_006399829.1, from coordinate 9,117,443 downwards.
AGGAAGACAAGGAAGCTAATATCGGATTGTATAACTTTGGGTATTTAGAATTTTCTGAAAGGTAAATACTTCACTACTTTGTTTCTAAACGCATTCCTGTCCATGTTTCCTGCTGCTCACTAAGGAAAGGAAAAGAACACAATATCTACAAGTATTCATTAAGAAGACAGGCTTCTAAGATGTGCTATTCCAGAGGCACTTTTCTGAGAAAAGCTAAAGACAAACAACTGTTAAAATTTCCTAAATGTTCTTGCTTTCCTTTGGACAAGTTGTTCTTTAATGCTGGAAATGACATCTCCCCTTCCTCAAACTCCCAGGGCTGATTTGTACTTTTCTTAGAACCATTACCACATCAGGACAGTGTTGCAGCTTTATATATCTCTAAACTTTGTGCTGAAAAAGAAACTGTTTCATTAGATGATATTTGTGAATTATGCTTAATTTTTCAGACTTGAGAATGGTAATAATGGATTTTTTCTAGAGAATTTATGTTCTGGGGAACTAATATGCATAATATATATTCTCTCTCTCTGTATCTATCTATCTATCTATCATCATCTATCTATCTATCTATCATCTATCTACCTATATCTCAATAGTGTGCTATCTCAGATTTATTTCAGAATCATCCATAATGGGATGACTAAGGGGAGGGTAGAATCTACAGAAGGTGTAAGAGAGTCCTTTGTGCCCTTAAACAATATCAACAAAACTTTAAAAAAATTCTTCAAAAGGACAAACCACAAAGCAAGATTGATGACTTTCAGTAAGTTAAGAAGTGATAGAACATGGTCAAAGGCATAGACAGATGCCAGTTTTTAGAAAATATACCTGATATTTATATAAAACAACCAGACATGTGATTAATACCTGGAAGATTTAATATGAAATCTCCAGATTAATAATATGAATGCAAAGTACAGCAACCCCAAAAGAAAAATAGATCATTTAAAGTTGAGTAAGTTTTAAGCCTAGCTGGCAGATTTGGGGAAATTTAATATCATCAGTAGTAGAGGAATAAAAATTAAAACAGTAGGATACTAGTGTATCAGAGTGACAAAACTTGTAGCACTATGGTTAAGTGCTAAACTGTTAATAGAAAAGTCAATAGTTCAAATCCTCTAGCCACTGTAGAACAGAAAAGACATGGCAATCTGCTCACAAAAAAAAAAGTTACAGATAGGAATTCTTTCTACTCTGTTATGTAAGGCTGTTTTTAGTTGGAACCTATTCAATGGCACCTAAAGCACTTGCTGCAGAATGTCAAAGATTGCACTGTTCAATATGGATTGAAGGTCAACATCAAGACAAAAATTGTCACTACTGGGCCAATTGGCAGCACCATGATGGATGGAGAAAAGATTGAGATTGTTAAATTACAGCTTGCTCTGCTCCACAATCAACACTGTTGGCATCAGCGGTCAGGAAATGAAAAAACAAATTGCATCAGATAAATCTGCTGTCAGGGATCTTTCCAGAGTACTGAGAAGCAACGATATCAGTCTAGAGACTAAGGTGCACCTGAGCCAGAACATGGTCTTTGCAATTATGTGCTATGTTTCAGAGACATGAACAATGACTAAGGATGATAGAAGAAGAAGGTTGTGGTGCTGGAGAAGAGTCTTGAACATACCATGAACCAACAATAAGACAGATAGATCTGTCTTGGAGAGGGTGAAACCAAGTTTCTTTTTGGAGGCTAGGATTTTGAAGCTCCATCTTTTTTTCATTTTTTTTTTCTTTCATATTTTTGTGTGTACCATCAAATCGAATCTGACGGGTAGCAGGAGGACATTGTCCCTCCTTCTCTAGCAGAGCATCTGGTATATTCAAATTGCACTCCTCTGGGATTTGCAGCATAGTTTCCTGCCACTAGGCCACCAGAGCTCCCTTTGAAGCTCCACCTTACATACTTTGACCCTGTGTCCAGGAGGGACAGGTCCTTGAAGTAGAACATCATACTTGGAAGGGTGGAGAAATAGTGCAGAGAAAGAAGACTCCAGATGAGATGGATTGACACAATGACTGGGGAAATGGAGGTAGATGTGTCAGAGTGAGACTAGCTCAGGACAGGGCAGGCTTCAGAGCTGCTGTACATAGGGTTGCTATGAGTTGTAGGTGACTCAACAACACATAACAACAACAACAACATTCAATGGAACATAAGAACATTTACTATCAAGTGCCTTGGTTGTGTAAATGATTAACGTTAACTATATGCTACTCTAAAGGTTGGAGACCATGTGAAGGCATCTTGAATTAAATCTTTAAGCCATTTATATAGAGCAAAGTTCTACTTTGACACACATGACAGTGGCCATGAGTGGGAGGTGATTTTGTGACAACTGACACCAGTAATTTGTTAAGATATGTAGATCTGCTAACCCTCATAAAAGACATGAGTAGCTATTCTGGAAAGAAGCCTATTTTAGCAGAACTTAGTCATATTCCATCTACAAGATCTCTGTGATCCAATAGCGCATGTGTATACATTTCCTAGGAAACTTCACACTGATTCATAAGGTTGCCCTTTGCAGTGTTGTTTTTGAAGATAGATGTTTCAATGATCCTGGTGATATGAAATCTCTCTGGACCAAATTTTGCATGAATAACTGAATAAAAAACCCAAGTATTATTTGTAAACATTCACTCAAATCACCAAAAAAGGAAGATAATAAAAACAAGATCATCATCAACAGCAAAGCAAACAAACAAAAATTCTTTATTTGGATTTGTGCAAATGATCAAGCCTTTGATAACTATCTGTAATGTTGCTGGTTGCAAACTACTGAGAGAAGTCTCAGGAAACAGGCCTGGAGATCTGTATCGGAAAGGGAAGATCTTTGGAAACCCCATGGAGCTGTTTTACTTTGAACACATGGGGTTGTCATGATTTGAAGTCAAATATGGCAAGTAACAGCAAAAATAAATTTTTCTGAGAATTAAACTCATGACATGCTTTTCAGCCAGAATACACAAAGGTGGTGTTCTGTCCTCAAAGCACAGCACAACAGAAGACATATGATGTCTTTGACAGCAGATTTCCCCAACACAACACACCTTCTCATTTCTTCATATCTGATAGTATGCCAGTTAGTTATGGACTCAAGTAAAATTAAATCACTGACAACTTCAGTCTTTTCTCCTCCTATCATGATATTGCCTAGTAGTCTACTGGTGAGGATTTTTTGTTTCCTTGATGTTGAGATATAATACATAAGAAAAGCTATAGTCTTTGACTTCTGCAGCAAGTATTTCAAGTCTTCTTAAATTTTAGTAAGCAAGGTTTTTAAAATCTGCATAAGGCAGGTTGTTGATGAAACTTCTTGCAATTCTGAGACCACATTCTTCTTCATATAGTTGTGCTTCTCAAATGAATTGCTCAGTTAATGGATTAAATGGTGACCTCTAGTCTACTATGCTGGAGACTAAAAGGTGAAAAAAATCGGGGTCGCTTTTATAGTTAAAAAGTTGACTTCTAGATCCATCTTGAAATATCTTGAAATATAATATTTTGAATGACAGGATAATATCCATATGCATACAAGGACGACCTGTTAATACCACTGTTGTTCAAATTTATGTGCCAACAACCAGAGCCAGGGGAAGAAATAGATGATTTCTATCAAATGTTGCACTCAGAAACTGATCAAACATGTAACCAAGATGCATTAATAATAATAAGTGATTGAAATGTCAAAGTTGGGAACCAGGAAAAAGGGTCAGTAGTCAAAAAACATGGACTTGTTGACAGAAATGAGGCTGGGGTTAGAATGATAGAATATTGTACAATCAATGAATTCTTCATAGCAAACATCTTTTATAAAACCATAAATGCAGACTATACACATGGATTTCACCTGTTGGGATACACAGGAATCAGATTGACTACATTTGTGGGAGTAATCATTGGAGAATTTCAATATTAGCAGTGAAAACTAGGCCAGGTGCTGACTGTGGAACTGACCACCAACTAGTCATATTCAAGTACAAATTAAAACTAAAGAAGGTTAAATCATATCCAGAAGAATCAAACTTTGATCCTGAGTCTATCTCCCAAATTTAAAAACCAACTCAGAAATAGACTTTAGACCTTTAACACTATTGAATGAAGATAAGATGAGCTGTGGGAAGATATAAAAAATATCATTCATGAAGAATGCAAAAGTCATTACAAAGAAGGAAGATGAAGAAAAGACCAAAATGAATGTCAGAGAAGACTCTGAATATTGCACTACAACACTAAAAAAAGCAAACTAATAAATCAAGAAGTTAAGGAGCTGAATAGAAGATTTCAAAGGGCAGCTTGGGAAAACAAAGCAAAGTATTATAATGAAATGTGCAAGGACCTGGAGTCGGAAAATCAAGAGTCAAACTCTCTCATTATTTCTCAAGCTGAAGGAACTTAAGAACAAATTCAAGCTGTGAGTTGCAATGCTTAAGGATACTATGGGCAAAATATTGATTAATTCAATATTAAAAGAAGATAGAATGACTGTACAGAGTCACTGTACAAAAAACAAGTGGCTGACATAGGAGAATTTCAAGAAACAACATATAATTAAGGGAAATGATGATGAAGGAGGAAGCTCAGGCTACTCTGACTTGGGGGGAAAATAAAGCCCCAGGAATTTATGGAATTATGATTTATATATTTCAACAAATAGATGCTGCCCTGGATGTGCTCACCAAATTGTGCCAAGAAATTTGGAGGACAATGACTTGGCCAAAAAGACTGAAAAAGATCCATATTTATCCCTGTTATATATTTTTTAAAAAGTGACCTGACAAAGTGTGGAAATTTTTGAACAGTATCACTAATATCACACATAAGCAATATGCTGTTGAAAATTATCTAGACATGACTGGAACAGAGAACTACCAGAAAAACAAGCTGGCTTTAGAAGTGATCATGGCACTAGATACATTACTGCACATGTCAGATGGATCTTGGCAGAAAACAAAGAGTACCAAACGACTGTCTATCTGTGTTTCATTGACTATGCAAAGGCATTTGACTGTGTGGATCACAACAAATTGTGGCTAACTTTGAGGAAAATGGGAATCCCAGAATTCTTGATTATGCTTATGCGAAACCTATGCTTGGGCCAGGAAGCAGTCCTCAGAACAAAGCAGAGAAACACTTCATGGTTCAAAATCAGGTAAGGAGTGTACCAAGGATGCATCCTGTCAGATCATTTGGGAGGCTGGGCTTTATAAGGAGGAATGCGACATCAGGATTGGAGGAAGATTCATCAACAACCTACGTTATGCAGATGACACAACCTTGCTTGTTGAAACTGAAGAAGACCTGAAGCACTTCCTGTAGAAGGTCAAGGATTGTAGTGTTCAATATGGATTGAAGTTTAAGGTCAAGAAGACAAAGATTCTCACCACTGGGCCAATTGGCAGCACCATGATAGATGGAGAAGAGATTGAGCTTGCTCGGCTCCGCAATCAACATTCTTAACACCAGCAGTCAGGAAAACAAAAGGCAAATTGCATTGGGAAAATTCACTGTCAAGAACCTCTCAAAAGCGACTATGTCAGTCTAGAGATTGAGGTGCATGTAATCCAGGCCATGGTGTTCACAATTACTTGTTATGGACAATAACAGAAGAATCAATGCCTTTGAATTGTGGTTCTGGAGAAGAGTCTTGAATAGTCTATGGACCACCAAGAAAGAAACAATAGGTCCATTTTGGAGAGAGTGAAACCAAGTTTCTTCTTGGAGGCTAGGATTTTGAAGCTCAATTTCACATACTTTGGGCACATGGCCAAGAAAGACTGGTCATGCTTGGAAGAGTGGAGGGACAGCTCAGGGGAGGAAGACCCCAGATGAGATGGACTGATACAGTGACTAAGGCAATGGGAGTTGGTGTGTCAGAATTTGTGAGACTGGCTCAGGTCGGGGCAGGGTTCAGAGCTGCTTTACTTTGGGTCACCGTGGGTCACAGACGACTTGACGACACATAACAACAACAACAACAATGGACTGAATAGGTATGGAATGAGGATACAACCCTGGCACATACCTTTTCTGATTTTAAATCATGCACTGTTCCCTTGTTTGGTTTAGACAACAGCTTCTTTTTCTGTTTGTTTTTATTGGTTTGCTTTTTGTTATTGTTGTTGTGTTGTTTAATGAAGTCGAGTTGAGCACGGCTCATAGCAACCCTATAAACAAAAGGTCTGAATCCATTCTATAACTATCGTCATTTGTCAAAGTTCGTAGAGTTTCCAAAGGCATGTTGTTTAGAAAGTCGATGCCAATCTTACTTGGTTTGCTTACAAAGTTTTTATGCATTGTGTTTAGTAGGGCAGGAAGCAATAAATATTGGAGAGGATGTGGAGAGGTAGGAACTCTCAAACACTGTTTCTGGAATTGTAAAATGGTACAACCACTGTGGAAGACAATTTTGCATTTCCTAAAACAATTGAAAATAGAAACTACATATGACCCAGGTATTCCACTACTAGGAATACCCCAAGGAAATTAGAACTGAGACACAAATAAAGATTTGTACCTGACTGTTCATAGAAGCATTTTTCACCATCCAAGAACATGGGAACAACACAAATGTCGAACTGTAACCAAATATATTGAGAAACTGGTACATTCACACAATGAAATGCTATGTAGCACTCAGGAACAACAGTTTTGAAAAATACTAGGTAAATTGGGACATCATGCTTGGGAGGGTGGAGGGACAGCGCAGGAGAGGAAGGCCCTCTATGAGGTGGATTGATTCAGTGACTGGGATAATTGGGATGGGAGTGTCGGAGACAGTGCGATTGGCACAGGACAGAGTGGAGTTTAGGGCTGTTTTACATAGGGTCGCTATGAGTCGCAGGCGACTCGACGGCACATAACAAACAACAACAAACAAAGGTAACTTGGGAGAGACTGGAGAGCATTATGCTAAGTAAATTAACACAGTCTCATGAGGACAAATGCTGCATAAGAACAATATTGTAGCATAAGAATGATAAATAGTTAAAACATGTATAGGAACTCAAAGTGGGAGAGGGAGCAACAGGGGAGTGAAAATAGGTAGAGGTGAAACCACAGGGCTGTATAGTTTAGTGGGTAGAGGAGGGTTGGGAAGCAAATGTGAAGGCAAATATCCAGGCAAAAAGAATGAGTGACTATGGTCAAAGTCCAATGGTGATTAATTTTATAAAACATAGTGGATGAGAAGGATTATATGAAAACAGTGTGAATGAAGAATGGACAACAGGTTCTCGATATGTGTATAGGTTTTGCATGAGCTCAACTGAATGTTTCAGAATTTCCCTTTTATTGCTAATTATAATTTATTATTATCTAAGCAGTAAAATATTGTTATATAGTCAATAAAATATATCTAAACATATTCCTGGTGTTCTCTAATTTCAATCAAATTATTCAAGAAACTGGACTCTATGAAGAGAAATGTGGTATCAAGATTGGAGGGAGACTTATCAATAATCTACATTATGCAGGTAACACAACCTTGATTGTTGAAAATGAGGAGGACTTGAAGTACTTGTTGCAGAAGATCAAGGAATTCAGCCTTCGGAATGGATTGCATCTCAATGTAAAGAAAACAAAGATTATTGCCACTGTTCAGATAGGCAACATTATAATGGATGGAGAGGAGACAGAAACGTCAACAGCTTCATCTTGCTTGGATCCATAATTAACACCCTTGGTACCAGCAGTCAGGAAACAAAGAGACACATTGCATTGAGAAAGTCTTAAGTTAGAGACCTCTCCAAGTTATTGAGGAATGATCATGTCAGTTTGTGGACTAAGGTATGTCTGATTGAAGTCAGAGTCTTTCTAATCACTTGTTATGCATCTGAGAGCTGGACAATGAATAAAGATGACAGAAAAATTGACACCTGTGAGCCGTGGTGTTGGAGAAGTACACTGAACATTACATGGGTGATGAAGAGAACAAATAGATGTGTCTTGGAGAAGGTGCAGCCAGAGTGCTCTTTGGAGGCAAGAATGTTGAAGCTTTGTCTCACATACTCTTGGGCATGGTGCTAGAAGGGTCTATTACATGAATAGGGATATGATGCTGTGAAGGGTGGAGGGTCAGTGAAGAAGAGGAAGACTGTCAATCAGGTGGATTGACAAGGTGACTGTTGCAATGGACTCCTGTGTGTCAGGAAGTGTGAGGATGGCACAGGATAGGAGAGGGTCCATATATTTTGTTCATGGGGTTGCTATGAGTCATTCTAGATCTAACAACAACAACAACAATACACACAGAGAGGGGAAAAGGACAGCTAAAGTGCTCCTTGGAGGCAAAGAGGATAGATTTGTCTCACATGTTTGGAGCATGTTGTTAGGAGAGGATGTTCCTTGGAGAGGGACATCATACATGGAAATGTAGAAAGTTGGAAAAAATAGGAAGACCCTTAACTGGGTGGATTGACATAGTGACTGCTGCAGTGGGCTCAAGTATGCAAGAAATCATGAGATGACACAGATTAGGACAGAGTTCAGATTTCTTATTAATAATGCTACTTTGAATTCTACTCAACAACACCTAAAAGCAACATACATATCTCTATATGATATATGACATATATATATATATATTGTTGTTGTTGTTGTTGTTTAATGCCGCCGAGTCGTAGATGACTCATAGTGACCCTATGAACGAACAGCCTGAGCACTGTTCGTACATGGAGTTTCTGGAGGCAAGCCATTTAGGAAGTGGATGCCGCTCCTGCTTCCAGTATATATATATATTTTGTTGTTGTTATGTGCCAGAGAGTCATCTGCTACTCATAGTGACCCTGTAGAGAACAGCTCTGAAACATGTCCTATTCTGAGGCAGTTCCTCTGACTCCAACACACCTACCCCATTGCCCATTGCCCCAGTTATCAATCCATGTCATCTGGGGTCTACCTCTCCTGTGTTTTCCCACTAACCTTCCAAGCATGGTGTCCTTCTCCAAGGACTGGTTCTTCCTTTTCACTTGGTTTCATCCTCTCCAGGACAAACCTATTTGTTTTCTTGGCAGTTCATGGTGTGTTCAAGACTCTTCTCTAGCACCACAACTCAAAGCTATCATTTTTTTTCTTCTGCCATCCTTAGTAATTGTTCAGCTCTCAGATGCATAGCAAGTAATTGCAAAGACCATGGCCTGGATCAGGTGCACCTTAGTCTCTAGACTGATATTGCTGCTTCTCAGTACTCTGGAGAGGTGCAATTAGTCTTTTGATTTCCTGGCTGCTGGTGCCAAGAATGTTGATTGTGGAGCTGAACAAGCTGTAAATGTTAACAATCTCATTCTCTTCTCCATCTATCATCATGCTACCAACTGGTCCAATGGTAACAATCTTTGTCTTCTCGATGTTAAGCTTGCTTCGGTCCCCCTCCATTTTAGCAAGCAAGGTTGTGTTTCTTACACACACACGCACACACCCCTAAGACAGTGATGAGCTTAATTAAGAATCCAGACTGAGTAAAAACCTCCTACAGAGCTGTAGTAACCAAAAAAGTATGGTATTAGTATAATAAAAGACACATAGATGAACAGAATAGAATCAATAACCCAGAAATTAAACAATCTACCTACAATTCAACAAGGATTCAAACCTATTAAGTGGGGAAATGAAAACCTCTTCAACAAATAATGATGGCAAAACTGAACAACCATCTACAGAAAACTGAAACAAGATCAATGTCTTGCATCTTATACAAAAATCAACTCAAGGTGGATCAGAGACTAGGGGAAAAAAGGCCAGAATCATAAGGATCACAAGAGACATAATGGGAAAAAACTTAGAGCCCGTAGCCTATGCCTTAAGTTGTTGTTGTTGTTATGTCATGTCAACTTGCCTTTGACTCATAGCAACTCTATGTACAGTATTTCTGAAGTCTGTCCTATCCTGAGCCAGTCTCATTGACTCTGACACACCACCATTGCCCTAGTTACTGTATCAGTCTATCTCATCCAGGGTCTTCCTTTCCTATGCTGTCCCTCCTCCCTTCTTAGTATAATACCTTTTTCCAAGGACCAGTCCATCCTGGCTACATGCCCAAAATATGTGATATGGAGTTTCAAAATTCTAAACTCCAAGGAGAAATTTGGTTTCACCCTATCTAAGACATACCTATTTGTTTTCTTGGTCGCCCAGCACCACAAGTCAAAGGTATCAATTCTTCTTCTGTCATCCTTAGTCATTTTCCAGCTCTCTGTTGTATAGCAAATAATTGCAAAGACCATAGCCTGGATCAGGTGCACCTTAGTTTCTAAACTAACATTGTTGCTTCTCAGTGCTCTGAAGAGGTTCCTGACAGTGTATTTATCTAATGCAATTTATCTTTTGATTCCTGACTATTGGTACCCACAGTGTTGACTGTGGAGCCAAGTAAGCTGTAATTGTCAACAACCTTAATCTCTTCTCCATCCATCATGTTGTTGCCAAATGGCCCAGTTTTGAGAATCTTTATCTTCTTGATGGCACAAGTTGTCTTGTAAATACAGTCAGAGATGCATATCCAGGAGAGGACAAAATAAATGAATAGGACCTTCTAGATATTAAGCCTTTGTGTGCATCAAGGTGTTTTTCCAATAGGGTGAATTAAACGTTCAGACTAGGGTAAAAAACATTTGGCAATTACATCTCAGACAATTACCTCATGTCTCTTTACAGACTAATAGAAGAGTGCATCCACAAGAAAAAGACTGCTGACAGAATAACAATATGTGCAAAAGGCAAGAAAAGACTTTAAACAAAGAAAGACCTTCAGAGAGCCAACAGACACATGAAGAAATGCTCAAAATCACTGACATTAAGAGAGATGAAAATAAAAATAACAGTGCAGCAGAAGTTCAGCAGGACAGCAAGTAACAAATTTTGGAGAGGGTGTGGAGAGATTGGGACTTTTATGCACAGCTGGTAAGACTGTAAAATGGTACAACCATCCCGGAATATATTTTGGCGTTTTCCTCAAAAATCTGAACATAGAAATCCTTCCTATACGATCCAGATATTCCACTGCTAGGAATTTACCCAAAAGAAATTAGAACTGAGACATGAAGGGGGATAGTTCCACCTATGTTCATAGCAGTTATTCACAATGGCAAGAATATACGAAAGACCTAAATTCCCATCAAAAAACGAATGAATTTAGAAATTGTGGTACATTTACATAGTGGAATGTTATGTAGCACTTTGTTGTTGTTGTTGTTGTTGTTGTTGTCGTTAGGTACCTTCAAGTAGAGCATGACTCTTAATGACCTTATTAACAAAAGATCTGAATTTTCTATCCTGTGCCATATAACATAAGAGAGTCTAGAGAGCATTAAGATGAATGAACTCATTCAATCTCTTAAGGACAAATACTGTCCAAGACTATAATTGTGAAAATAGAATGATAACTAGTATGCTGCTGATAAATGCCCAAAAGCAGAAGGTAAAAGAGAGAAGGGGGTAGAAAGTAGGGACCGATATCACTAGGATATCTGAGTTTAGTAACCGAATTAAGGGCAATGTAAGGAATAAGAAAGATTCCGTAAGGATTTGAAAAGATGGTGTAACAGTAGGCATTTATTAATGGTAATAAAATGGATAAATGGTAATTATCTAAAACATAATGTGTATGAATGCGTAAAACACAATGTATATAAATGAAACACAATGTAAACAAATTATTGCATGAAAACACTATTTTTTTTAAAAAAGCAAGTGAGATTTGACAGACTTTATGTAAACCACCCTCAAAAAACTCCCTTTCAACTGATTCATAGCACATCTCTTCATGGATGTGAGTAACATTATGTCGGATCTCATGGAAATAATCATCATTATAAAAGCAAAGACTTCAGAGTAGGCAAGTTGACTTGTAACATTAACTACACGTAACTTCTCTGTGATGATACTTTTTTTTGTTTTTTTGCTTTTGTGTTTTATATGTATCCTATGGGGAGTCATGTAGAAACTATTTAAAATTTTTGCTACTAATTTGACCATCCTTTATTTTATCATCCACTGATAATGTTTCCTGTAATAATTATTATTGTATTATTTGTAGATTACTGGCCCCCTTTCTCCATGCCTCCCAAATTTTCACCAATCTTCCTACACTCAATAGAACAGAATTTAACTGTAATGAAAGTCTATTATTTCTTCAGTTAGTTAGCCAAATATGTGTATCAGTATAGACTTAAAGATTCTTTGATTCTGTAGTAATAATCTGAATCATTATTTATATTTTTACTCAAATTGCCTTAAACTCAAAAGTTGAAAGTGTCTGTAATTTGACTTTGTGACTTATTCATATACCCTGTAAGTACTGACTAATGGGTAACATCATGATACGCAGAAAAAAGAATGAATTTGTCAACAATTTCATTTTACTTGCATCCACAATCAATGCCTATGGTAGCAGCAATTAAGAAATCAAAAGAAAGATGTATAACATTGAGGAAATCTGCTGTCAAGGATCTTTCCAAGTTGCTCAGGAGCAAGGAGAATACCAGAAGAATGTCTATCTGTGTTTCATTGATTATGCAAAGGCATTTGACTGCATGGATCATAACAAACTGTGTTTGGCTCTGAGAAGAATGGGAATCCCAGAACATTTAATCGTGCTAATGTGAAATCTATACTTGGACCAA
>NW_006399829.1:9101854-9103895 GCF_000299155.1 Elephantulus edwardii | reverse complement strand
GGCGGCACATAACAACAACAACAATGAATACTACATTTGGTATCAGAAAATGATAGTGTATGTGACAAAAACAGGAAAAAGATCATTGGTCTCAAAGAGTTCAGATCCTTTATTCAGGGTCTTTATCATGGGTCTAAGGTCATGTATTGTTGTGTACCATAGAGTCAGAACTGACCCATAGCTGACCCTCTGGTGGGTTTTCAGAGACAGTCAATCACACGGAAGGAGTCTGCCCATCCTTCTCCGCTGAGCAGATTGTGGCCTCGATGAAAGTTAGATAAGTGTTCATGGTCTTTCATTCATAGCAACACTATGAGTAGTCTATGACTCGGTGGCAACTAACAACAACAACAATAATAGAGTTCTGTTGGCCTAGTAGGTAGAAAATTATACTACCAAGCCAAAGGTGAGTGATCTTAATCTGCAGCCCTCAGGCCTGGTTTTGTTTTTGGTCAAAAATTCTTCTAAGTGGTATAGCACTGATCTGTCCATTTGCTGTACAGAGGCAACTCGTGTTTGCTGTGACGCTAAACACTGTGACACTGATGTGTTAAATGTGATAATGATTACCCATGGAGGACAGTGTTTGGTGGAGCTACCCAATTAAAACAAGCTTGGAAGCAGGAGTGGCACCCACTTCCAAAATAGTTTGCCAAGAGATTTCATGGACTTAATATATATATAAACTCATCCAAAGTCTTAAGATGAAGGAAGTGTTAACATTTTTATTTCAATTTTATTTACAAAGTCTTAGCTTTCATGATCAAAAAGACAAAAAAGCACATATATACGAATTCAAGAGTTCTTTATATTTTTACTTTTAAAACTATTGTTTCTTTAGTACAACTATTCTCTGTTTTTTACATGTTGGCATCTGTAGAAACTTCATGTAGCTGTTGTTGGTGAGCTCATTGGAGGATAGTCATGCATATTTTCCCCTTCATGATTTAATTTTTATGAAAATTAGTAGGCTGGAACCTAGGGGTTTTTTCCATCCCTGAGGTCACCAAAGGACAGATGGATCACTGATTTTCTTAACTTGGGGATTTCACAGACAGTAAGCACCTTGGTTTTGGTATTTTTTGAAGATTATATACTTTTTAAAGAGTTTCCCAGGACTGGGAGTAAGGCAAAATGCATTTTTTAAACAGAGACTATATAAAGGTGAGCATTTTGTACTCTATTGATAAAGAGATGCATACAAATGCCCTTGAAAATAACAAGTTGGTGCATATGGCCAGACTTTCACATTGTACTGCAATCCTGGGGGCACGTAGTTTGAGACCACCAGATGCTCTGTGGGAGGACGGGCAGTCTCCTTCCGTGTGATTAACTGCCTCTGAAAACCCACCAGAAGGTCATTTATGGGTTGGTTCTGACTCTACGGTACACAACAACAGCACACTTCTCAGGTGTGCGGCTGCTGCTGCTAGATTTCATTGAGTTGGTGCCAATTTACAGAGACCCTACGTGTGATAGAATGAACCCTGCTTTTACTTTCATAATCTGCTGTTTTTTTGTTGTACTCGCTGTGTTCATCCGTCTTATTTAGGATCTTCCTACTTTTTCTGACCCTCCACCAAGAATGATGTCCTTCTTCAAAGACTGGCTCCTTCTGATAACATGCTCAAAATATGTGCAAAGAACGCTCTTCATTCTCACTTTTAAGGAATATTCTGGATAAACTCTTCCCAAGACAGATTTGTTTATTCTTTAGGCAGTCTCTGGGATATTGAATATTCTTAACTAGCACCAAAGTTCAGAGCATCAGTTCTTCTTTGGTCTTCCTTATTCACGTTTAGTCACTTGTCCCTGACAGTTTCACATGTGTATGAAGCAATTGAAAATTAGATCAGACTTTAGATCAGGCTTAGATCAGACATTATTTCATCCTCATAATGAAAGCCTTGCTTTTAAGCATTTTTAATTGATTCTTTGTGTTTGTGTAAATTTTTTTTCTATAATTATATTTTATTAATTTTCATAAACATTTACAGAGATTTTGGGTTTCCATTCATTCATTGTTGCACTATTCTCTCTA
>NW_006399829.1:9089550-9098961 GCF_000299155.1 Elephantulus edwardii | reverse complement strand
ATATTTTATTAATTTTCATAAACATTTACAGAGATTTTGGGTTTCCATTCATTCCTTGTTGCACTATTCTCTCTACCCTCCTCCCAGTAAAAGATATAGTTTGATTTCTTTGTTTGGTTTCAAGATTTTTTAAGAATTTTAAATACATGTTTAATTCAATGAATTTTGCTAGTCATACACATACATCTCAATTATTATACAGACTTTACCACACAAAAAAAACCCCTAAAAACAATCCACCTCTCAGGGAAACTTCTTGTCCCCTCTCTGGCCCCTGACAACCACTGATCTGTTTTCTGTCCTTATAGTTTTTAGGGTTTTGGTCTGTTTGATTTTTTGACTGCTATTTCTGTTGGTCCTAATTATGGATTGATATAAAATTAAAATCTTGATAATTTCAAGTCTTTTCTATGTTTGCCATACAGTTACTTATTGACACATGGCAAAGATTACTTTTTGTGAGAATTTTTCTTAGCTATAGCTCTGGTGACATAATCAGAGGGAGTTGTATTGCTAGCCCAAGACCATGTTTTTGCACTGGTACATAGGGTCACTGTGAATCGCCAGCAACTCAACAGCACATAACAACAACAACAACATAGCTCTGGTGACATAATCAGAGGGAGTTGTATTGCTAGCCCAAGACCATGTTTTTGCACTGGTACATAGGGTCACTGTGAATCGCCAGCAACTCAACAGCACATAACAACAACAACAACATAGCTCTGGTGACATAATCAGAAGGAGTTGCATTGCTAGCCCAAGAACATGCTTTTGTGGTGATCCGCTAGCTGCTCACTGGGAGAAAGATGAGGTATCTCCTCCTGTGCTATTTATAGCCTTGGGAAATCCACAAAAGTGACAGCTGTAAGTTAATTCCAAATTAACAACGGGGGAATTAGCAAGTAATGTGTACTTTTATCTTGTAGTATTTTAGTCCAGTGATTTCCGACTGTTAATACAGATTAAAGGAGGAAAATGGTTTGCATAGTGGATATGACTTTAAAACATCTTCATATTTGAAATATATATAGTCTAAAACATGACACTTACTTTGGGCATATTGCTAAGACTTACCAGTCCTTGAAGAGAGGCATTGTACTGGGGAAGATAAAGAATCAGCAAAAGAGAGGATGATCCTCAATGATATGGATTGGCACAGTGACTGCCACAATGGGCGTGAACAGGACAGAGATCCTTAGTCTTCTTGTCATTGCTGTTGTTACTATGTGCCATCAAGTTGCTTGCGACTCATAGGGATCCTATCCACTGTAGCTCTGAATCCTACTCTATCTTGAGCCAACTTTGTTGTCTCTAACATACCTACCCTCATTACTCCAGACACTGAGTCAACTCATCTCATCCAGAGTCTTCCTCTCCTGCGCTGTCCCTCCATCCTTCCAAACATGATGTCTTTCTCCAATGACTTATCCCTCCTGGCAACATTACCAAAGTACATCAGTCAGAGCTTCAAAATCCTTGCCTCCAAGAAGAAGCCTGGCCTCACCCTCTCCAGGATGGATCTGTTTGCTCTCTTAGCAGTCCATGGTATATTCAATACTCTTCTCCAGCATCACAACTCAAAGGCATCAACTCTTCTTCTACAATCCTTAGTCATTGTCCAGCTCTCTGATGTATAGCAAGTAATTGCAAAGTCCTAGATCAGGTGCACCTTAGTCACTAGACTGACATTATTGCTCTTCTTTACTCTGATAAAATCTGACAATAGATTTTCCCAGTGCAGTTCATATTTTTATTTCCCGGTTGCTGGTACCAAGAGTGTTGATTGTGCAGTCAAGCAGGCTGAAGTTCTTAATAATTTTAATATTTTCATTCAGCATAATGCTGCCATTTGACCCAGTGGTGAGAATCTTTGATTTATCGATGTTGAGCTTCAATCCATGCTGAAGGTCTTTGACCTTCCACAGCAGATGTCTCAGGCTCTCCTAAGTTTTGGCCAGCAAGCTTGTGTCATCTACATAAAGCATATTGTTTATGAGTCTTCTTTCAATCCTGATACCACATTCCTTCTCATAGAGCCCAACCCCTCAGATGATGTGTTCCACATAAGGATTGAAAAGATATGGAGATACGGTACATCCCTGGAGTACACCTTTCCTGATTTTGAACCATACAGTGTTTTCTCACTCTGTTCTGAAGATTACCTCCTGGTCCAAGTATAGGTTTTGCACGGGCACAATCAAGTGTCCTAGGATTCCCTTTTTTTTCAGAGTCACCCACAATTTGTTGTGCTCCACACACTGAAAAGCCTTTGCATAGTCAATGAAACACAAATAGACATTCCTCTGGTACTCTCTGCTTTCAGCTGAGATCTATCTGACATTGGCTACACTATACCCAGCCTGCACATGTGTCAGTTCTCTGTTGATGTGCCATTCCAGCTGGTTTTTGATAATTTTTAGCAAGCTGTTGCTTACATGTGATATTAATGATATTGTTCAGTAATTTCTATACTCTGTCGAATCACTCCAGATCTATTGTTAGACTCAATAGTAACTAACAATGAAAACATTTTTGTGTTTTTGTTTTTTGTTTTGTTTTGTTTTAAATTGAAGCTCCGGTGGTCTAGTAAGTAGGGAGTTCCACTATCAATCCAAAAGTATAAGTTTCCCTGTGGCCTAGTGTCAAGAAGTTGCATTACAATTTCAAAGGCACATGTTTCCAAGCCACCAGTTGCTCTATGGAAGAAGGATGGCAATCTCTTCTGTAATTAACTACCTCTTAAAGCTGGCCAGAGGATCAGTTAAAGGTTGGTTCCAACTCTATAGAACACCAGCACAACAACATCTGTGGCAGAAATATGGGAAATCTGTCTTACAATCATAGCCTCTGAAAATATGCTGTAATTTTAGCTCTGAGTCACTTCTGACTTGACAGTAATGAGTTGAATGAGTTAAATAAAGTTGCATAAAACATATTGATTTTCTCATTTAAAATGAAATTGAAAGAATTAATAAAATTTTATTTTTTATTAATTAATATAATAATTTTATTTTATTAATTAATTTTCCAGAACGGCAAGTATTTTCCAGTATAGAATTTTTTCAGTTTATATCTTCTGTCATGTTTTGGTCTGAATTGAAAACATAAATAGCCAAGTTATGGAGTCTTACAATTACTAATTCTTTACATCAAAAGAGAATTATCTTCTCTTTGCCTGACATGATTCTAGACTCAGCTTATAAAATGGCCTGGCAGGTGAGAGTTTGGAACTGCATAGTCCTTGTCCTTTTTTAATTTCCATGGAATCTGTACATAGACCAACAGGCAATGGTTGGAACAGTTCAAGGGAATACTACATGGCTTACAATCAGGAAAATGGTTTCTCTTCCCTATATTATATTAGTCTCTCTGAAACTCTGCTTCATGGTTCTCATAACTTTGTTTGCTTGTATATAATTTATTTCTTAGAATTAATTTAGGACCAAGCAACTTTTCAAGCTTATAATTAATAACAAAATCAGTTGCTGTGATGTTCGTTCAACTCATTGTAGCCTCATGCGTATCGACATAGGATTATACTGAATAGTGGTTTTAAGACTACTGACATCACCAGTCATTTCTTCTGAGATGAGACAGGGTAGGTTCCAACTACCATCTTTTCATCTGTGAATTTAAAATGTCAACACTTCAGATAGTTGTTGTTGTTGTTGTTATTGTGTGCCATCAAGTCGCTTGCAACTCAAGTGACCATATGTACAACAGCCCTAAACTCTGCTCTATCCTGTGCCAATCTTATTGTCTCTGACACACCAACTCCAATTACCCCAGTCACTGCATCACTCCATCTCAATGAGCGTCTTCCTCTCCTTCACGGCCTTCCACCCTCCCAAGCATAATGTCCTTCTCCAAGGACTGGTCCTTCCTTACAATATGTCCAAAGTATGTCAGGCAAAGCTTCAGAATCCTTGACTCGAAGTATATTCAATACTCTTCTCCAACAACACGACTCAAAGGCTTCAAATTTCCTTCAATCATCCCTAATCATTGCATATTTAATTACTTGCACTTCCCAAGAATTCCCTCGTTGTGATGCCATTATTCTGTTTGAAACATCAACATTTCATCTAGTAGTTGAGTGCTTAATTTTATGTGTCACACATCCACCATCACTATGCTGAGAGAGAGAGAAAAGAATTGAGGATTTGAATCAAAGAAACAGAAGGGAATTAATTTGTTCAGTCTTCACATATTTATCAAAGTTGTTATACTTGGATCTACAATCAATACCAGTGAAAGCAGCAGTGAAGAAACCAGAAACCTACTAAATTGGGCAAATCTGCTGTCAAGAAGAGCTTTATAGTACTAAAGAACAAAGGTATCAGTTAAAATGCAAAAGTGTTTTTTTAAAATTCATTTTAATGAACATTTACAGAGACTTTGGATTTCCATTCAATCATTGTTACACTTTTCTCCCTGCCCAAACCTCCCCACGCCCCCCTCACTCTTCTCTCTGAAAAGTAAAAGAAGTTTTAAAACTCAACCCATGGAATTCTCTATTGCTTCAGTTGAGCAATGAACAAAGAAGAGCAAAGAAGTATTGACTCCTTTGAATTATGATGCAAGCAAAGAGTATAGTATATACCATGGACTGTCAAAAGAACAAGCAAATATTTCTTGAAAAATTTGTAGCCAGAGCACTTGTTAAAGACAAGATTGGTGAGACCTCATATGACAGATTTTGGGTATGTTGGCTGAAGACATCAGTCACTAGAGAAGAACAACATGGTTAGAAAAGTAGAGTCAGCAAAGGAGAAGAAAATCTTCAATTAGCTAAACATAATGGCTGTAACAATTGGCATTGTTGGCAACAATCTGCATGACCACTCCAAAGACTGTGCAGTATCGGACAAGGTTTCCATTTGTCATACATATGATGTGTCTCAATGAATTGGAATCAACGTCACAACATCTAACAATAGGGTGGTTTTATTGTTTGTTTACCTTTGTAATTTATACATGTTTAAGGAGTGAAATCATCTCCTGTGAATGTTATTCAAAGAGCCCTGGTGGTATACAGCATGCTGTGTCGGGCTGCTGACCAAAAGGTCGGTGGTTCAAAACCACAAGCTGCCCTTGAGGAGAAAAATAGGCAATATGCTAATATTAAGAGTGGTAAGATAAGGCAACACATCTGCCTAGTTTCTGAGAGTTGGTCAGGTAGCAAAGAAAGCAAAGAGCAGCCTAGTTTTATTTAATGGCCTCATTAGTGAAATGCTGAAAAATAGTGTATGGTTCTAAAGTACAATCTATAACTAGATCAGCAAGCAACTTAAGTCCCAGACATACAAAAGTGTCCCAGGCAGAAAACTCATTTGGTAAAACATTAGCGAATGCACTGGAGTAGGAATAGGGGGAGTGCCACAGTTATTCTAGTGGGAAAGCACACCTGTTGACTAATACCAGAAAATCCCACTAGTGAATTCTGGCATGAATGTTGCAATCTGATATCCAAACAAGAAAGGTTAAAATGGTTTTGACTTACGTAGCCTTTCTGACCCTGAGATCCTGGGTGGTAAATGTATCTAGATGAGGTCATACCTGGGATATTTTGTTTACCTTGCTTAGGTCCAGATGGAGTCAAATTATTAGGTAAGCATCCAAGTGATAATAAAGGCAGGGGAAAAGCTGTCAGAGGATGCAGAATGTGTGGGAGTCAGGATATTACTAGAACTTTGCCAAATGTCAAGAAATCGTACTGTCGTTGTTGCCGTTATGTGCTATCAAGTCACCTGAAACTCATAGTAACACTACGTATGATAGCTCTGAAGCCTGCCCTGTCCTGAGCCTGTCTTACTGAATCCAACACACCTACCCCCCACCATTGCCCTAGTCACTGTATCAATCCATCTTATCCAAGATCTTTCTCTCTTGAGCTGTTCCTCCACCCTTCCGTGCATGATGTCCTTTTTCATATGTGAGATGGAGCTTCAAAATCCTAACCTCCAAGGAGAAACTTGGTTTCACTCTCTCCAAGACAAACCTATTTGTTTTCTTGGAAGTCCATGATATGTTCAGGACTCTTTTCCAGCACCACAACTCAAAGGCATCAATTCTTCTTTGATCTTCCTTAATCATTGTCCAGCTCTCTAATGCCCAACAAGTAACTATGAAGACCATGGGCTGGATCGCACCTTAGTTTGTAGACTGACATTGCTGCTTCTCTGTACTCTGGAAAGGTCTCTGACAGCAGATTCATCTAACACAATTTGTTTTTTCCTGACTGCTGGTGCCCCAAGAGTTGATTGTGGAGCCAAGCAAGCTGTAACTATTAACCTCAATCTCTTCTTCATCCATCATGGTGCTGACAATTGGCCCAGTGGTGAGGAATAGTACGAGGCTTTATAAACAGGGTACTACAGATTGATTTTCAGTCGAATAACTAAATGTCACACATACTCTGAAGCAAGAGTAATGATCATCTACACATGTATTATAATACATTGCAATGTATTATTATAATTTATAGTAGACTCATGTTGAAATGGCCTTATTAAGATAGACTTCTTGTATGTCAGGAAGTATGAGGACAGCACAGATAGAACAGGGTTCAGATATTTTTTTCATAGTGTTGCTATGAGTCATAGTCAACTCAACAGCAACTAACAACAAGATAGACCTTTGTAAGAGATGCTGCTTATATATTCTTTACCATTTAACAACCAGCACTGATTATAACAGGTAAAGTTCCAAACAGTGAAGGTACTATATGCATCAACATCTGGAGGAAGTCTGTAAAATTCAGACAATAAAAGGATAACATACCTTCTACTGACCACAACCATATAGTCAAGATGTAAGTATAGGTACATTTTAATTCTGTTTGATAGTACATAGGATCACCATGAATCAGGGCTCAGAACTACTGTGCAGAGGGTCACTATGAGTCATAGGTGACACGATGGCTCAGAACAACAACAATCGGTCAGAATCTACTCAATAGCAATGAGCATCCTATTCATAACACACACACACACACACACACACACACACACACACACACGGAGTTCTGGTGAGTGGCCTGGTGGTAAGAAGGTATGTGGTTCACCTGTAGCTCTGTGCAAGAAGTATGGCTGGTCTCCTCCAGTGCAAATTACTGCCTCTGAAAACCTGCTGGAGGATCAGCTATGGGTTGATTCTGACTCAAAGACACACAATAAGAACAACAATACACACACATACACATATATGCTGTTGTTGTTGTGCACTGCTGAGTCAGAACTGATCCATGGCTGACCCTCTGGTGGGTTTTTAGAGGAAGTTCATCGCACAGGAAGAGAATGCCCGTCCATCTCCTGAGGAGCAGCTGGTAGCCATGAACTGTGTGCCTACAACCTACGGAATTGTAGCTTCTTGCCACTAGGCCACCAGCGCTCCTACACACACACACACACACACACACACTCAGACGAAGTGCTAATGGCCTAGTAGTAAGAAGACCCATGGGAGAAAGAGGAACCCTCGTGTGATTTACGACCTCTGAATAATCACTAGAGAATCAGCGATGGGTCATTTCTAGCTTGACAGTGCACAACAATAACAATAAAAATATAAACATGTAAAAAATATACATATATGACATACATATGCAACATATACACAACATCTATATAAACAGACAATAAATAAATGCACACACTATATATAAATAAACACACAATAAACAACATCATATACATATATATATATATATAAACACACACCATATATATTTGTTGTTGTGTGCCATCAAGTCGGAACCAATACATAGCTGACATTCTAGTCGGTTTTCAGAGGCAGTAATCACACAGGAGGAGATTGCTCACTTAAATATACACATCAGATCATACATACACACACAACATATATATGCAACACACATATGTATATATACACATATGGATACTATATATATGTTGTTAGGAGCTGTCAAGTGGTCTGCGGTGGGAATGACAGATTGAAGGGCAATGGTATTGTATCCATTGTCAAAAAGAACATTTCAAGATCTATCCTGAAGTACATTGATGAGACAGGATACCATCAACAGACAAACAAGGAAAAGATGTTAATACAACTATAATTAAAATATTTACAGCAACCACTAAAGACAAGTGTGCAGAAACTGAGACTTTCTACCAACTTTTGCAATCTGAAATGGTTAGAATACATAATCAGGATGCATTAATAATATTTGATGACTGGAATGCAAAAGTTTGAAATAAAGAAGGGTTGGTAGTTGGGAAAATATGGTGTTGGTGACAGAAATGAGACTATAAATAACAAATAGAATCTTGTACAATCAATAATTTATTCATTGCAAATAACTGTCTGAAAAATAACATAAGGGAGAATAATACACATGGACCTCATTTGATAGACAACAGAGGATAAAGACTAGAAAGAGAAAGACGAAAATGGCTGTCAGAAGAAACGGAAATTTGTATTTGAATGTAGATGACTCAAAACAAAGGGAAAAAATATTGAAGGTTTTCCTCTCTTTTGCCATCCCTCCGCCTTTCCAATCATCATGATTCCTTTCCAAGGAATAGCCTTAACTAGCAACATGCTCATGATATGTGAGACACAGCTTTATCACCTTTTCCTCCAAGGGGCACCTTAGATGTACCTTCTCCAAGACTGTTCTTTTGTCTGTCCATGAGATATTTAGTACTCTTCTCCAACACCAAAACCTGAAGGCAACAATTCTTCTTCTGTAATTCGTACTCATGGTCCAGCTCTAAGATGCAGAGCAAGTTATTGAAAAGACCATAGTCTGAATCAAGTGCACCTTAGTCCTCAAACTGATATTATTGCTCCTCAGCAATTTGGAATTGTCCCTAATTGCAGATTTTCCCAGTGCAATAGGTCTGTCAATCTCTTGACTGCTGGTACCAAACGTACTTATTGTGGATCAAGTTGGATGAATTCATGCACAGTTCAATCTTTTCTCCATCTTCATGACTTTGCCTATTGGTCCAGCACTGAGAACTTTTGTTTTCTTGATATTGAAATGCAATCCATGTTGTAACCTTTGATTTTCTCTAACAAATATTCAAGTCCTCATCACTCAGTAATAAGGCTCAGTAATAAGGTTGTGTCATCTACATAACGAAGTTTATTGAGGAGTTTTCCTCTGTCACATTCTTCTTAGTAGAGTGCAGCTTCTCAAATAATTTGCTCAGCATACAGATTGATTATGTATGATTATGATTAGGTATGGAGAAAAAATATAACTCTGATGTATACCTTTCTAATTTTAAACCTTGTAGTTTTTCTGCAATTTGGATTCTGGAGGGTAGGTTGTTTTGATTTAATTGAAAGTCATGTGTAAGCTATTTGATTGCTTTTTATTTAGTTGACAATCAAGTGTACCTGATCAGTCATTTGGATTTAGTTAACAATCAGCTGTGG
>NW_006399829.1:9086202-9087410 GCF_000299155.1 Elephantulus edwardii | reverse complement strand
TTTTGGATGTGCATAGGGATTTGATTCTTAGAAGGTCCAGTCATCTATTTTATCTTCTCCTGGTTGTAGATTTTTCAGGATACTTGGAAGACTGTTTATTTTGTGGATTAGGACTATTAAAGTTCTCCCAAACTTTTCTTTAATGAAGTTTTTAGTCCTTGGTTTTAGTTGATTGGTCATTTTAATTTTGTAACAATCAACTGTGCACTGGTGTTATCGTGTTTGGGGGGAGCATTGTTCTCAGTGGTACAGCACTTGTCTGTCAATTTGCTGTACAAAGATAACTCGGGGTTGTGATACAGAGAGCTGTGCCACTGGTGTGTCAAATGCCCTTGGTGGGCCGGGTTTGATAGAGGTCCTAGATTAGAACAGACTAGGAAGCAGGATTGGTAACTACTTCTTAAATAACAAGCTTTTGAAACACATATGAATACTAGAGGAATGAGGATAGTTATAGTAGTGTAGTGGTAGAGCCCAGACTGATGTCGTGACTGATGCAATGGGCTCTTGTGTGTCATGAAGTGTGAGGATAGTCCAGGATGGAACAAGGTTTAGCCCTTTTGTTCATGGGGTCACTATGAGTCATACTCGACAGAACCTAACAACAACAACAACAATAGTGTTCCTTTGCTTGGTTATCTATCACAACAATTTCCTTGTTTAGGTGCAGGTTTCTCATGAGCACAATTAAGTATTCTCAATATTAGCCATAATTTGTTATGATATACACAGTCAAATGCCTCTTCATAGTCAATAAAACACAAAAAGACATTCTTCTGGTATTCTCTACTTTCAGTTAGAATCAATCTGACATTACCAATGATCAAAAATTGATAGTAATGAGGTATTATTTAAATTTGGTAGATAATAGTCTCAGATACCAAACATTTGTAAGCTGACAGTTGCACCTAAGAAACAGTTTTCTTTACCAAAATTCCAATAGTATTTCCTTAAAAACATTCTAACATAAAAAGAGTCTTCCCAGTATTCTGAAAAATTTACAACCAGGAGAAGATAAAATAGATGAATGAGACCTTCTAAGAACCAAATCCCTATGCGCATCCAGAAACTTCTCTAACAGGGTAAAAAGGGAAGCCACAAACTGGGAAAATGTTTTTGGTAATGACATGTCAGACAAGGGACTTATATCTAGAATTTATAAAATACTCGAGCACCACAACAAGATAAAGGAGAATAATCCAATTGAA
>NW_006399829.1:9080236-9085232 GCF_000299155.1 Elephantulus edwardii | reverse complement strand
AAAAAATTTAAAAAACATTCTATATAGTAACATTCTCAGGATATCTGTAATGGCTGAGAGTAAGGAATGGAATGAGGTTGATTATATGCCTGGTAACAACAGCAACAAATTTCTGTGCCCAGCTTTGGCTCTTTCTCTCTTACTATCACGTTAGTATCATTGGCTTGCCTAGCCTATCAGACTTAATGTATTTCAAGACATCTAATGGATTTTTTCACAATGTTTTTTAACTCTAGTCTACTCAGATGTAAAGAAGACACTGCTAATAGCAGTCAATTAAGTATCTCAAGTGATTAGTTTACCTTGTATTGCTATTATAATGTATTTAATGTCATGCTTAGATTTTGTAGTAAAAGAGGATAGACTCTAGCAACCACCAAAACCATCCAGGTTAGAGCTCTCTTTCCTATACTATTAGAATTAGAATTATTTTTTAACATCTTATATTTATGCATATATACAGATTCTCACCACTGGACCAATTGACAGCACCATGAGAGATGGAAAAGAGATTGTTAATAATTACAGCTTGCTTGGCTCCACAATGGACACTCTTAACACCCACAGTGTTAGGAATCAAAAGACAATTTGTCAGGGAATCAAAAGACAAATTGCATTAGAAAATCTGCTGTCAGGGACCTCTCTAGAGTGCTGAAAAGCAACAACATCAGTTTGGAGACTAAGATGGTCTTAATCCAGCCATGGTCTTTATACCTTCTACTCCTCAAGAAAGCTTGATAATAACTAAGATTGATAGAAGAAGAATTGATGCCTTCAAGCTGTGGTGCTGGAAGAGAGTCTTGAACATACTGTGGGTTGCCAAGAAAATAAATTGGTCTGTCTTGGAGAGAGTGAAACCAAAATTCTCCTTGGAAGATAGAATTTTGAAGCTCTGTCTTTCTTACATACTTTGGGCCCATGGCCACATGGCCAGGAGAATCTAGTCCTTGGAGAAGACTATCATGCTTGGAAGAGTGGAGGTATAGTGCAGGAGAGAAAGACCCCAGACGAGATGAATTGATACAGTGACTGAGGTAATGGGAGTTCATCTGTTGGAATTAGTGAGACTGGCTCAGGACAGAGCAAGGTTCAGAGCTACTGTACTCAAAGTCACAGGCAACTCCATTGCACATAACAACATATTTGTGCATTTCAGAAATATAATAACCTTAATTTATTGAAGACAAAAAATACTGAATTCCTTTTAATTTTTGGATTAGAAAAGGTTATAAAAGATACTGTGGATTATCAAAAGAGCAGACAAATTAGTCTTGAAGCAAGTGCAAACCGGGGTGCTTCTTAGAGACAAGGATGTTGAAATGACATCTCAGATATTTTGGGCATGTTTCCAGAGATGCCAATCCTTGGAAAAGGACATGATGCTTTGAAAAGTTTAAGAGAGAAGACTCTCAATGAGATTAATTGACACAGTGACTACAACAATTGGCTTGATGGTGATGGTAGAGCTCATGTTATTGTTGTTGTTGTTGGATACTGTCAAGTCAGAACAAACTCATTGCTGACTTTGGCAGATTTTCAGAAATAGTTTAATCTCATGAGAGGAGATTGCTAATCTTTCTCTTGTGGAGCAGCTGGTGGTTTTGAAAATTGTGCCTTTGGGATGACAGTGCAAATCCATACCACTAGGCAACCAGAGATTCTAGAGTCTAGACTCTAGACTAATTTTAAGTTAGTTTATTGCTATTCTCCTACACAAATTTTTCCACCAGGGAAATTTTACTCCTCGTAATTTCGAACATTTATGTCTAATATTTCTAAACTTCATGAATTTGTTGCTGAGGAATAGAGTTCTGCAGCTAAATGTACTAAGTCCCCCTTAGTGTTTGAATATGAGTTTAGCTAATCCCGTCTCTGAGGTTTTCAAAGACAATTTCCTTCCCTTCTATTTTTCAGTTGTACTCTGAATAACTTTAACAAGGTGTTTAAATTTTCTCTTTGACTTTGGTTATTTGTCTCATTTAGGGCAGAGAAAATTTTCTTCAACTAGCTAATAGCTAAATGGATAATTACACATATTCACCTGCATACAATGTAAAACAATTATTTTGAGAACATGAACCTGAGCACCAAATTTCATTAAATCTATTACTTGCTTTGAGACACACATTTATTTTGTGTACAGTAATAAAGTATAATTTAAGTTATAATTCATCATTGCCAGTAAGATATATATATACCATTTACAGATAAACTACAAAAAGTTTGTTCTCATTTCTGTATGTAAAATGTTGTTGTTGTTGTTATATGCTGTCGAGTCGCCTGCGACTCATAGTGACCCTATGTACAACAGCCCTAAACTCTGCCCTATCCTGTGCCAATCTCACAGTCTCCGACACACCTACCCCATTACCCCAGTCACTGAATCAATCCATCTCATTGAGGGTCTTCCTCTCCTGCACTATCCCTCGACCCTCCCAAGCAATCTCCCCAGTCCTTCTCCAAGGACTGATCCCTCCTTGCAACATGTCCAAAGTACGTCAGATGAAGCTTCAGAATCCTTGCCTCCAAGGAGCAGCCCGGCTTCATCCTCTCACAGACAAACCTGTTTGTTTTCCTAGTAGTCTATGGTATATTCAATACTCCTCTCCAATACCACAGTTCAAAGGCATCAATTCTCCTTCTATCATTCGTAGTCACTGTCCAGCTCTCTGATGCATAGCAAGTGATTGCAAAGACCTTGGCCTGTATCAGGCACATCTTAGTCTCCAGACTGACATCTTTGCACTTAGTACTTTATAGAGGTCTCTAACTGCAGTTTCCCATCGCAACACATCTTTTAATTTTCTGGCTGCTGGTGCCAAGAGTGGATCCAAGCAAACCAAAACTGTGAACAATCTGAATCCTTTCACCACCCATTATGATGCTGTCAATAGGCCCAGTGTTGAAAATCTTCGTTTTCCTGATATTGAGTCTCAATCTATATTGAAGACTACAGTCTCTGACCTTCCACAGCAAGTGTTTTCGGTCCTCCTTAGTTTCAGCAAGCAGAGTTGTGTCATCTGCATAACACAGATTGTTGATGATTCTTCCTTCACTCCTGATGTCACATTTCTCCTCATAAAGCTCAGCCTCCCAGATAACCTGTTCTGCATAAAGACTGAAAAGGTATGGAGGAGACAGGATACAGCCCTGGTGTACACCCTTCCCAATTTTGAACCATACAGTGTTTCCTTGCTCTGTTCCAAGAACTGCCTCCTGGTACAAGTATAAAATGAGAGGAAATAAATCCACTTTTTTGCTTTTGCTATTCTTGTTAGGTGCCATCAATTCACCTATGACATATAGTGATCTTCTGCACAACAGATATGAATTTTATTCTGTCTTTCATCATCCTCAATACTTCTGTTTAACTCAAGCCCATTGTTAAAATTACTGTGTCAGTTGATCTTATTGAAAGTCTTCTCTCTTTCTCTGATTTTTTCCCCCCAAGGATTGATCCATCCTGACAACATACTCAATTAGAGACAAAGTTCACCATCCTTGCCTCTAAGGAGCCCACCCCCCAGTCACACTTCCTTCAAAATAAAATTATTTGTTCTTTTAGTAGTCAATAGGATGTTTAGTATTCTTCTCTAACATCATAATTCAAAGACATTCTTCTTCTGTCATCCTTACTCATTATTCAACTTTCAAGTGCAAAGAAAGTAATTGAAAATACCATGGCTTACCCTAAATAAACAAAGTACTATTGAAAAGCAAAAAAAAAAAAAGAAGAAGAAGAGGCTTAAGACTCCCTGACTGCAAAACCTATTACACAAGGGTAATAACCAAAATAGCATGGTACCGGTACAATGACAGGCACATAGACAAATGTAACAAAATTGAGAACTCAGCAATGGATCCATCTATATATGGTCAACTGATACTCGACGAGGAAATAAACCTTATCAAGTGAGGAAATGATAACCTCTTCAACAAATGGTGCTGGCAAAATTGGACTGCCACCTGCAGAGAGCTGAAACAGGATACGATACACAAAAATCAACTCAGAGACCTAGGAGGAAAGTCCAAAACCATAAAGTTCATAAAAGACAAACTGGGATCAAGCTTAAAAAGCTTAGTCTATAGTATAAATAGACTGCCAAATACAGCCAGAAATGTACAATCTGAATAGGATAAAATTGATGAATGGGACCTCCTAAAGATGAAATCTCCGTGCTCATCAATTTTTTTTTCCAACAAGGTGAAAAGAAAGCCTAATGATGGGGAACAAACATTTGGCAATACCATCCCAGACAAGGATCTCATAAAAAAATTTACAGAATATTCCTGGGCCTCCAGAAAAAAAAAAGACTGATAACCTAATTACAAAATGAGCAAAAGACATGAAAAGACTTTTCACAGAGGAAGACATTCAGGTGGCAAATAGACACATGAAAAAAAAATGTTCAAAATCACTGGCAGGCAATAAGAGAAATGTTTATCAAAACCACAATGAGATACTATTTCACCTCAGAAGCAGTGGTAAAGTCTGTAGGGCAGCAAGTAATGAACGTTGGAGCAGATGTAGAGAGGTGGGAACTCTCATACGCTGTTGGTGGGAATGTAAAATGGTGCAACCACTCTAGAAGACAATTTGGCGATTCCTCCAAAAGCTGAACATAAAAACCTCTGTTTGAGCTATTCCACAACTAGGAATATACCCCAAGAAAATGAAAACTGAGATGCAAGCAGAGATACATACACCAATGTTCACAGCAGCATTATTCACCATCACAGGAACATGCAAACAGCTCAGATGTCCAACCATAATAGAATGGATTGAGAAATTATCCATTCACTTGATAGAATACTGTGCAGCACAGAGAAGCAATGATTTTGTAAATTACTACCTAATTTGGGAAGGACTACAGAGCATTATGCTAAGTGAACTAGCTCAGTCCCATTAAAAAAATTGTATAAGACCATTACTGTAGAGCTTGTATGAGGATGCAAAGGGGGTGTTGAGAGCAGAGGGCTGAGGATGGGGGGGACA
>NW_006399829.1:9061290-9078798 GCF_000299155.1 Elephantulus edwardii | reverse complement strand
TGGAGAAGTTTTTGGATGTGCATAGGGATTTGAGTCTTATATAATTTGATTGGTGGAGGAGGGTTGGAGGAAATGGAAAAGATTGGTGGGGGAAAACAATGTATACAAACTTTGTAAATAAACAGTTATAAAAGAAAAATAATAATAAAAGAGAATACAAGGAAAATAAATACCATGGCATGAATCAGGTGCTTAATCTTCTTTAAACTTATATTGTTGCTCCTTAGGACTTTGGGAAAGTCTTTGATAGCAGAGTTTCCTAGTGCAGCACATCTTTTGATTTCTTGACTGTTACTACCTTGGCTGTTGATTGTGGATCCAAATAAAATGAAATAATTGACAACTTCAATCCTTTCTAGATGTATCATGATGTTGCCTATTGGAACAGTGGTGAGAATTTTTGTTTTCATAATATTGAGATGTAATCATTTTGATCTTTGTAATCTTTGATCTTCTGCAACAAATGTTTCAAGTCCTCCAAACTTTCAGTGAAAAAGGTTGCCCTCATCTTTATAACACATGCTGTTGATGAATCTTCCTCCAATTCTAATGCCACATTTTCCTTTGTTCCAGCTTCTTGAATGATTTTCTCAGCATATAGATTGAATAAGATGTGAAGAAAACATGGAACCTTGATGCACACTTTTCCTGATTTTAAACTATGCAGTGTTCTCTTGTTCTGTTCAGATAACAGCTTCTTGTTCTATACATAACTTTCACATGAGCAAAATTAAGTGTTCTAAAATTCTCATTCTTGTCCATTTTAGCCATATTTTGTTATGATCTACACAGTAAAATGCTGATCTGGGAAAGACATCTTTTTGCCGGGCAGACAAGCCGAGGCATCTCTGAGGGCAGCAGAATCTCTTCCTCAGTCTGGGTACCCTACCTCTTGACACTATCTCTACACTTCTTTCCCATAGTATGCATATTTATTTTATGATCTTGACAAGCTTTCTTATTATTTTCCCTTGAGGCGATAACACTTATCTGTCTGTTTACTATACTAAAGGGAATGACTTGCATGGTGGTACTTATTCTATTTTTTTAATTAATTTTAATGAAAGTTTGCAGAGACTTAGGGTTTTCAGTCATTCACTGCTGCACTTTTCTACCTGCCTACCCCTTTCCCCCTAATTCACTCTTTTTGAAAAGAAAAGGAAAACTCTTTCATTGTTATGCAATCCCACCCCCCAAGTCCACTCCACTATGCAGCCTTCACTTTGGACTTCTGTAATGACAAAAATACCCATTCTTATATTCCTTTTAAACCATTCTCTCCCTCATCTGTTTCAATGCAATATACATCATTCCTCCCCTCCTTTTCTGTCTTCCCTCAACCCTGATGTCAGTCTCATTTTACAACAGTGGCCCTATGCAATATTTGTCTTTTTGTGGCTGAGATGTTTCACTCAGCATAATGTCTTCCAGGGTCATCATTTTGCAAAATATTTCATGAGTTCCTTGTTTTTCAATGTTGCATAGTATTCCATTGTGTGACTATACCACAGCTTATCTATCCATTCCTTTGTTGATGGGCACTTGGGTTGTTTCAAGCTCTTTGCTATCGCGAACAAAGCCATAATAAACATGAGTGTGCATATATCTACTTGGGTTTATCTACAACCTTGCCTGCATTTCATGTTTGCTGTTCTGTTAAATTTTGTTATTCTTACTGGGGTGAGATGATATCTATATTTTGTATATCTGTATAAAGATATACACATAGCACATGCTGTTGTTTGTATGCTTGCTTGTTTACAGTTTGTTCTTATGAGTACACTTTTGTCTGTAGGTTTCCTGTACTATGGGGGCTTGTGTGTTGCTGTGATGCTGGAAGCTATGCCACAGGTTTGCCAAAAAACAGCTGAATTATCAATGGGGTACAAATTTCAGTGGAATATCCAGCCTGAAACAAAATAACAAGCAGATTTGGCCATCCACTTCTGAAACAAAGGGTCTATGAAAAACCCTATAAATAACCCTATAAGTAGAGGTGCATTTTTAGATATAGTACCAGAAGTAAAGGTCCTTATATTGGAAGACATAAAAAAATGAGGAGAAACAATTATGACAAAGAATGTACACAGTAAGAATTTAAGAGAATTAGAAGTTGTAAAAAAAAATGGAATGGAACACATAAAGATTGATAGCTTTTGCATTGGCGAGCTGAGATGGACTGATATTAGCCACACTGAATCAGACAATCATGAGATTTATTATTCTGGAAATGACAAGTTGTGGAAGAATGCTGTTGCATTCATACCCAACAGAACATTTCACTTCTTCTCTACACATCTCTCAATAGAACGAAATACTCTAGAAATAATTCAACAGACTAAAAAGGTAAAAAGAGCTCTAAGGAGACAATGAGCATTTCAAACAAGAGAAAAAAGAAAAGCTTACTTTTTCTTGTCAAAGCAAAAACCAAATCAAAACAACAGAAAATAAACTAGCTTCAAACATCTTTCCAGAACCAATTGGAATTCAAGTGGAAGTCAGAGGCGTTCCATAGTCAATAGCATTTGCTGGGTGTGTGTTTTAAATTCTGTAGGTCCCAAGGGCCTATGGCCCTTGGAGAAAATTTATTAATATTAATATGAATATGATCATTCTTTAAGTAGTACAGCACTCGTTTGTCTATTTGCTGTACTGAATAACTTGGAGTTACCAATCACAGTGCCATAGTTGTGTCAAATGCCATGACGGTTACCCATCATGAATACTGTTTGGAGAAGCTTCCAGATTTATTCAGGTTTAGAAGAAGGAGTGGCATCGACTTACTACGCCAGAGTCCTCTGCAAACTCTATAAACTCCATAAACATAAAGAAAGATGACGTTAATTATAGAACTGAGTTCAGGTCTTTTGTTCATAGGGTCACTATGTATTGGACTTGAAGACACTTAACCACTGCTAAGTGAGACTGGTGTTGCTATATTTTGGAGGAACATTCTTTTATTTTGTCCATCACTCCTTATCACTTTGCTGTACTGAGGTAATCTGGGTTTGCTGTGATGCTGAACCTCTGCCATTGGGGTATCAAATACCGTCATGGTTTACCAATGTGGACAGTGTTTGGTGGAGCTCCCAGTTGTAGGACAGGTTTGGACGCAGGAGTGGCATCCAATTCCTAAACCACATACCTATGAAAACTCTATGAACTTGGAGCAACTTATAGAAAGGCATTAGGTCCTTGGTTGATGGAG
Organism: Elephantulus edwardii; assembly: GCF_000299155.1. Lineage (NCBI taxonomy): Eukaryota > Metazoa > Chordata > Mammalia > Macroscelidea > Macroscelididae > Elephantulus > Elephantulus edwardii. Next base: position 9,075,590 of record NW_006399829.1, on the reverse strand, counting down.
TCACTATGAGTCATGCTCGACTTGACGGCCATCAACGATAACAACAACATAAATAATATGGAAGAAGATTTCCTACCTTCCTTTTGCAGGGCTACTGGTAGGTTTTAACTGCCAGAGAGGTGCTACCTTTGGGTTAGCAGTACAACACCCTAAGGATTATGTGACTAGAGCTTTCTGGTCAAGGGATAGAGAAAGAGAAAGCACAGGAGAGACTTGATGATGAGTCTCAGTTCTTGCACACAATTGGAATACTAGTAGTTGGTCCAATTTACTCTGATTTTAAAGAAAATTTTATTTTAATTGTGATTTCAATGAACGTTTACAGAGAAGTTGGATTTTCATTCATTCGTTGTTTGAATTTTTTCACTTTAAAATAGATAGATGATAGATAGATAGATAGATAGATAGATAGATAGATAGACAGATAGATAGATAGATAGTTGCAGAATTTACTACTCCCCTGCTGCTCCTTGCCTTTTGTTCTCTTTGCAATGATATATCCCTTATTCCGGGTTGTTGTCATACATATAACACCTAATCATATATTCATTTTAGACAGCTCTTTCTTTCAACTGTTCCAGTGCAATGGTCATTATCTATCCACTCTTATCCTATTCTTAATGACAGCAGAAAAGCTAAAGATTGCCTCAACCAGAACACTGGCGGCCAGCTTTTCCACAATGGCAGTGCAGCTCAGGTAGGTCAACACATCTGTCTCCTTAATGTCATAACAAAAATGTCCAGGATATAATTACAGTCACTCATCATACCACTCACTGTGATCAAGTTGATTCCAACACATCCCATCCTTCCATTGGGTTTCCAAGGTTATAAATCTTTATAAGACGAAATTGACCATCTTTCTTCTTTGGAGCAGCTGGTGGATTCAAATCACTGACCTTTTGACTGACAGTCTGACACATCACATACTGTAACACCTGAGATTCTTATTCATCAATAATATAAAGAAACTGGCCAACACCATTCACTGATAATGTAATTGATATTATAAGACACTCTGTCTAACAACAGAAGAAAACACATTCTTTTTAAGCAGCCATAGAATATTTATGGAGAGGCTATATTCTGTGTTATAAATTTAACCTTAACAAATTTAAAACAGTCAAAATCACATAGCATGTACTCTCTTAAGATGGCATAAAACTAGAACTTGACAATAGATAATTAGAAAGTCTAGTTAAATATACCATGGGATGTCAAAAGAATAAACACATCTAATTTGAAAGAAGGTCAGTCACAGTATTCAGATACAAGGATAATGAGATTTCTTTTCACATACTGTAGGCATATTATCATGAGGGCCTAGTCCTTGGAACAGTGTATCATCTAGAGGGTGAACAAAGGAGAGGAAGACCTCCAATTAGATAAATTGATGCAGAGATTGCAATAATGGGCTTGAGCAAGATAGAGATCGTGAAGATGGCACAGGATCAGGCAAGGTGATGCACATGATCTGTACGAATTAGAGTTGACCTGAGAGTATCTTACAGCAACACACGTCTAACTAATCAGTGAGTCAAGAGGAAATCTCAAAGGAAACATAAAAAGAAACATTTCACCTCAGTCAAATCTGCTGTCAAAAATCTCTCCTAACTGCTAAAGAGCAAGGATATCAGTTTAAAGACTAAGATGTGTCTGACCTAAGGCATAGTGATGCTTCTGAGATATATATCGTGTTGAGAAAGAACATAGAATACATCATGGTCTGCCAAAAGAACACACAAATATGACTTGGAAAATGTACAACCAGGGTGCTCCTTAGAGGCAAGGATGGTGAAAATTTATATCAAATATTTTGGGCATATTGTCAGGAGGGACTATTTCTTGGAGAAAATACACTATTCTGGGAAAGATGAAGGGTCAGCAAAAGAGGAAAACTCTCAATGTGATGGAGTGACACAGTCATTGCAACATTAGTCTCAAGCATGGGGGAGATTGTGAGGATGCGCAAGGTAGTACAAGACTTCATGTTCAGAAGGCCACCATGAGTCATAATTGACTCAGTCACACCATAACAACTTTGGAGCTGAATGCTGGCCAAGTAATCAGAAAAGCTAGCTATTAGTAAGATAATGTAACATCAGAATTGGAGGAAAACTTATCATCAACAACTTGTGATATGGAGATGAAACAACTCCACATGGAGAAAATTAAAGACTTGAAGTGTTTCTTGACAAAGATCAAGGTCTATATAGCTGTAAGAAAGATTGCATCTCTGTATCAATAAAACAAATAATTTGCCTTCTGGATGAATAGGCAACATTTTTATGATAAATAGAGAAGAGTTTGAAGCTGTCAAGGACTTCACTCAACAACCAAAGCAACAATCAAGAAATTGAAGGGCATTCACATTAGGAAAAATTTCTTTCAAGCACCCCTTGGAAGTGTTAAAGAACAAAGATGTCTATTTAAAAATAAGGTGCACCTGACCCAAACCAACGCACATAATGAATGAGAATGATGGTATGAAACAAAGTGTGAATGAAGAATAGTGTGAAACATAATGTATACGAATTTTGTAAGCAAACCAATATAAAATACAAAAAAATAATGCCTTTGAGTTGTTATATTGACAAATAATACTGAACAATCCGTGAAAAGAATAAGCAAATCTCTCTAGCAAGAAATGCAGCCAGAATTCTCCTTATTAGCAGGAAAGCAAGACTTCTCAAATACTTCAATCATATTATCGTAAGGCAATGTTTCCTGGGGAAGGGTATTGTACTTGTAAAGTAGGGAATCAATGAAAGAAAGGTTTTTCAAGAAGATAGATTGAAGCAGTGACTATAGCAATGTGCTATAGCACAGATTGTGAGGATAGGGCAGCATCCAGTGGGGCTTCCTTCTATTGTGCTTGGGTTCCTACGAGTTAAAGTCAACTAATAGACACCTAGCATTTTCCTCTTAAAAAGCAAAGTAATACTATGGAGTGTTTTATTTATTCCCAAAATGTCTAATAAATAGGAACAAGTATGTGAAATTACTAGTGAGTGAGATGAATTTGGTTAGTATTCCTACTCATCTTTTTCTTACTTTCACATAGTCCAAAAAGGTTTTAATATTTGGTCTACCAAACTATTTGGTGTGGCATATTCTTTGATGCTAAATGAGCTAGAGGTTAAAGAAATATTGGTATTTTACTACCTTATGACTTCTCTTCAGAGAAGGCCACACAGTGCTATGATGGTAAAATTAGGCACAAGATGAAGAGTTCTGGGGGTCCTTAGTTGCAGGAGTTTAGTTCATTCTGGACCTATAACTTCTGCAAGTATTTATAGTGTTAGTGAAGCCTCTGAGCTTTGGGATTTCAACCTGAAGCATTTAAGCTGTAGGGGTACAGAAGTCTTCATGTGTGGGCCTTGCAATTTAATAGTCTCATTATTTAATAAGAACAGTGTTTTCTTCTATTTGAGGGATTAGGGATAGTGGGTGGTACAAATTTGTCATTTTTATTGTCGTTCTATATTGTATTTTTAAGTACAAGTTAGAAGAACTAAAAGTCACAATGAATAATGATAAAATATTCTGAATTCCACACTGGTATTTCAGTACCTCCATTAGATTACCCTTCAATAAGATTACAATTGAAATAGGCAAGATCATCTGATGAATGTAGATAAGTACAATGTAGATAATTAAAGTGTAACATTATCTTTGATTAAGAAACACTTGTGATAATTTTCTCCTTTGCCTGAATGATGATTCAACCTTTCACACCTGAAATTTCCTTATTAACTTCAAATTCAACAAATCTTTTCGCTGAAGCCCACATTCCAGCTTGAACTACTAAATTACAATTATCATTCATTTAGAAACTGAAGTAAGTCTTAAGAAAACTGAATGGAAAAGTAGAATTTCATAACTTATTTTATAGAGGAAAAATAAAACTCAAAGACATAAGGAGAAAAAAAGTCTATGGATATTTATCATACAATTAACTGGCTTAAAAATCCAAGTTTATTCTAATCCAAAATCCAGGACTGTAATGTCACATTTCTGTGACTAATGCCATTCCAAATTACCATCAATGCTGATATCTCATGAAGAGAACCTCTGCAGAGACAGTACAGCTCAGTAAGTTCTAGTTTAGAAACTTAACTCTATTGGCTGTGGTTTTAGTCTTAAACTTGCATAGTCTTAGTATCTTTACTTATACAATAGATTTTATAATCCTAACAAATTTACATTAAAACTCAAGTGAGATAGCATGTGCAATACATGCAGCATGTGTACCATAGGACTTGACATATAAACTCAATATGTGTCAGAACGACCCTAACTGTGGTTTCAACAACTAGAGTACCAGAAATTTAACACTGAAGTTTTTGTTCTTTTAGCTTCAAGAAATAGAATTCAATATACAGAAGGTAAGAAGATGACTTCTGACCAGAATTCTGGTGCTATTTGTGCTTTGTCAGTTCTGGCCATTCTTGTATAAATTGGAAATCTGAGTTTTTTCCTCAAGGTTTATGTTAAGTTATACCAAAGTCATTTTGGGCAGCAAAGCATTAATTTTTATTTGGGACACCTCCAGGGCAGAGGATTCCAGAACTCACTCAGTAAATCTGAGCCCTAATCTCTTTCTTTTCCATTTACCTCACTGGTAGAAACATTACTTGTTCTTCTTGTTAGATGCCCTGTTGTTGTTGTTGTTATATACCATTGAGTCTACTCCAACTCATAGCAATCCTATGTACAACAGCTCTGAATCCTGCTCTATCATTAGCCAATTTTATTATCTCTGACACACCTATTCCCTTTACCCCAGTCACTGAGTCAATCCATTTTATCCAGGGTCATCTGTGCTGTCCCTCCACCCTCCCTAGATGATGTCTCTCTCCAAGAACTGGTCCCTCCTTGCAAAATGTCCAAAGTATGTCAGACAGAACTTCAGAATCCTTGCCTCCAAAGAGCAGCATGGTTTCACCCTCTCCAGGACAGACCAGCTTGTCCTGTTAGCATTCCATGGTGTATTCCATACTCTCCTCCAGTGTCTCAACTCAAAGGCATTGATTCTTCTCTACACTCATTGAATAATAGTATTCATAGCATTAGTAGACTATACTGATGTCCTAGTGGCAAGGAACTGTGCTGCAATCCCCAAGGTGCCAGCTGCTCTGTAGAAGGATGGGTAATCTCCTGTGCGCTTAACTGTCTCTGAAAACCCAGTGGAGGGTCAGCTATGGGTGAGTTCTGACTTGACAGTACACAACAACAACAGCAGAATACTAATTCATAGCCACCCTGAGTCCAAGAGGATGGGGCCATTCCCTGAGTTCTTTTGCTTTTGTTAGAGTCTAGTAAGACAAATAGCAACCCTATGAACAACAGATCTGAAACTTTTTCTTTCCTGTGTCAACGTCACAATCTCTGACGCACTCAAGCCAATTGCAGCAGTCACTGTTATCAATATCCCTTGGTTGAGAGTCTTCCTTTCGTTAGCCATCCCTCCACTTTTACAAACATGATGGCCTTTCCTAGCAACATGCCCAAAGTATGTGAGACCAAGCTTTGCCTTCCTTGTCTCCAAGGAACACTCTGGTCGCACCTTCTTTAAGATTTACCTATTTATCCTTCAACCATGTCTAAGTGAGAGCTTAAATTTGAACTTGCACATGAGTAATTGATGGTCTGTGTCACAGTCAGCTCCTGACACGGTTTTGACTGCTAACATTGAGCTTCTCCAACAATATTTCCACAGATGTAGTAAATCTTATTTCGGTGTAGTCCATCAGGTGCAGCCTGTGTATATAGTCACTGTTTGTATCTTTACAAGAAGATATTTAGAACAATTAAATCATTGATTACCAAAAATTCAGTCATTCAATCTCTGGCTTCATTTCTATAATCAAGTCAGTAATTTCTGACTACCACATCTTTGCAACTTTTGCATTCCAGTGATTAATTATTATTTAGGTGTCGTGACTGATGTTCCATCAATTTCAGACTGCAAAAGTTGGTTTTTGTTGTTGCTATTTTGCCAATACCTCATAGCTGAGCATCAGAGGTTTTGGGTTCTTAGAAGAAGCAAATCACATCAGACTAGATTGCACGTCTTTCCCCCTCTGAGGATCTGGTGGATTTGAATCTCATGCCTTTGGAATTGCAGTGCAAATTCTTACCAATAGGCCACCAAAGCTTCCTTTTGCTCACCAAAACAAGAGTTAGTAGAAATGCTCAATTTCCTCTTCTTTGGCTTTAGGTACTGGTATGTTTATTTGAATGACTTAAAGACTAAGATGATATGATTCAAGTAATAGTTTTAAAATTATTTGTTACACATCAAAAATTTGTGAGTTTTTGGTTTTTTTATTGAGATTTTAATGGAAGTTTATAGAGAATATGGATCTCCATTCATTCATTGTTGGACATTTTCTTCCCTGCCCACCCTTCCCCCTAGTTTGTTTTGCTCTTTGAAAAAAAATTCTTTCATTGTTATACAATTCCCACCCTAGTCCACGTTACTATGCACCCCTTATTCTGGACTGTTTTCATGCAAATGATATTACTCATATATTCCTTTTAAGCAGTTCTCTCCCTCATCTGTTTCAAAGAAGTGTGCATTATTTATCCCCTCATTTCTTAGTTTCCCCCAACCCCGATGTCAGTCCTGTTTTGTAACAGTGGCATTATGCAGTATTTGTTCTTTTGTGAATGAGATCTTTCACTCAACATAATGTCCTCCAGGGTCACCTATTTTGCATAATATTTCATGAGTTCCTTGTTTTTCAGTGCTGCATAGTATTATCCCATTGTGTAAATACACCACAGCTTCTCTATCCATTCATTTGTTGATGGACACTTGGGTTGTTTCCATCTCTTTGCTATTGTGAACAACAGCAATAAACTTTGGTGTGCATATATCTGTTTAGGTGTCATTTCTGATTTCTTTAAGGTACATTCCCTGTAGTGGAATTGCTGGCCCAATTGTTATTTGACTTCCAACATTTTGAGAAAGCTTCATATTGCCTTCTAGAGTGGTTACACCATTTTACACTCTCACCAAGAGTGAATAAGGGACCCAGTTTCTCAGCAACCTTGCCAGCATTTATTGTTCTGTTGAATTTTGCTATTATTACTGGAGTGAGATGATATCTCATAGTTGTTTTGATTTATATCTCTTAAAGCTTGGGATTTTTAGCATTTTTTCATATGTTTGTTTGCTATCTGAATGTCTTCTTTGTTGAACAGTCTATTTGTATCCTGTGCCCATTTTGCGATTGGGTTGTTTACCTTTATCTTGTTGTGGTGCATGAGTATTCTATAAATTCTATATGTAAGTTCTTATCAGTCTTGTCATTTCCAAATATTCTTTCCCAGTTTGTGGCTTTCCTTTTCACCCTGTTGGAGAAGTTTTTGGATATGCATAGGGGTTTGATTCTTAGAAGGTCCCATTTATCTATTGTATCCTTTCTTGGTTGTAGGTTTTTCAGGATGCTTAGAAGACTCTTCATGTTTTGGATGACGGTTTCTAGAGTTCTCCGAAGCTTTTCTCTAATGAAATTTATAGCCCTTGGTTTTAGTCCTAGGTCTTCAATCCACTTTGAGGTGGTTTTGAGTATGATGAGAAGTGTGAATCCTGCTTGAATTTTCTGCAGATAGTTTTCCAACTTTGCCAACACCATTTGTTAAAAAGTCTGTCATTTCGCCACTTGACTGATTTCATCTCCTTGTAAAAAATCAGTTTACCATAGGTAGATGGACTGATGTCTGGGTTCTCAATTCTATTCCATTTATCCATGTGTCTGTCGTTATACCACGACCATGCTGTCCTGACCAACAGGGTCGTGTAGTAAGATTTGAAATCAGGGAATGAGATGCCTCCTGCTTTTTTTTTTTTTCCTCGTTTTTCTTTTTAAGGAGTGCTTTGCTCATTCGGCATTTCTTTCCATTCTACATAAAATTGGTAATTGCCTTTGCCATCTGCTTGAAGAATGAAATTGGTCTTTGTATTGGGATTTCATTGATTGTTTAGATTGCCTTTGGTAGGATTGTCATTTTCACAATATTGAGTCTCCCTATCCAAGAACAAGGTTTATTTTTCCCATTTCTCCAGATTTCTTTTTGTTTCTTATAATAATGTTGTGTAAATAGATTCTTTGTGTTCCTAGTAAGATTTACTCCCAAGTATCTAAGCTTGTGATTAGCTATTATGATGGGTATTGTTTTACTTAGCTCCAATTCTGTTTCTCTTTGTCACTGTAGAGAATCCAACTGATAATTGTGTGTTGATCTTGTATCCTGCCACTTTGTTGAATTGGTCAATTATGCCCAGTAATTTTCCTACTGAGTTTTTAGGGTTTTCTAAGTATACTATCTTATCATTTGCATATAGAGATAATTTTGCCAATTTGTATACCTCTTATTTCCTTCTTTTGACTTATTGCTATCTCTAAGATTTCCAATACAATATTGAATAGGAGAAGTGATAATGAATATCCTGCCTCCATTAAAAGAATTCCTTTAATCCCTCTCCATTGAGAAAAAGTGTTGGCTTTTGGGTTTGCATATATACTTTTTACTATGTGAAAGATACTGCCCTTTATTCCTATTTTATTCAGTGTTTTAATTAGGTAAGGGTGTTGTATTTTGTCAAAGGCATTTCCTGCATCAATTGATAGGATCATGTGATTCTTGTTCTTTGCTTTGTTAATGTGATGAATTACACTGATTGTTCTTCTTATGTTGAACCATCCTTGCATACCTGTTATGAATCTCACTAGGTCAGGGTGATTTTTTTTAATGTATCGTTGCCTTCTACTGCCCATACATAATTTTACTCAGGATTTTTGCATCTGTATTTATGAGAGATATTGGCCTATAATTTTCTATTTTTGTGGTGTCTTTACCTGGCTTTGGAATCAAGGATATGTTTGCTTCATGGAATGAGTCTGGGAGAATTCTATCTTTTTCTATTTTCTGAAATAGTTTATGTAGAATTGGTGACAGATCTTCTCTGAATGTTTGATAAAATTCACTTGTAAAACCATCTGGTCCAGGGCTTTTATTTTGGCTGGAAGTTGTTTTATTGTTTTTTTCAATTTCTTCTTTTGTAATGGGTCTATTCATGTGTTTAATTTCAGTTGGTATCAGTTTACGTAGGTTGTGAATTTCTAAGTATTTGTCCATTTCCTGTAGGTTTTCCTATTTGTTTCAGTATAATTTTTCAAATATACCCATGTTAGCCTTTTAATTTTAGTTGGTTCTGTTGTGACATCACCCATTTCACCTCTTATTCATATTATTTGTGTCTTTTCCTTTGTTAGTCTTGCTAGTGATTTGCCGATTTTATTGACCTTTTCAAAGAACAACTACCGATTTTGTTGATGATTTCTATTGTGTTTCTGTTTTCTATTTCACTTACTTCTGCCTGAATTTTTATAATTTCAGCGTGTTTTGTTTTTGTTTTTGTTTTTTAAAGGTGTCAGATTATCTTGCTGTTCTTCAATTTGTTGGAGGTGTTGGGTTAAGAGTCAATGGTCTTTTTCCCCCCTGCCATTTGATGTGTTTGCTTATTGCTATAAATTAACCTTTGATTACTGCTGTGGCTATTTCCCAAAGGTTTTGATAAGTTGTATTTTCATTGTCATTTGTTTCAAGAAACTTATAAATTCATTTTTTATTTCTTCTAGTACCAACTCATGTTCAAGCAAGGTGTTCTTCAGCTTCCAAATGTATAGCTTTGTCTCTTTTATCCTCTTATTATTAATTTCTAATTTTGTAGAATTGTGGTTTGAGAAGATGCTTTGTATTATTTCTATATTTTTTAATTTATTGATGCTTCCCTTGAGATAAAAAATGTGATTTATTCAGGAGAACATTCATGCACATTGTAGAAGAAGGTATATTGTGCTTTTTGGGTGCATTCACCTATAAATATCTATGAGATTGAGTTGGTTTATTGTGTGGTTTAATTCTTGAGCATCTTTGTTTCTGGCAGTTCTATCTTTTCTTGAGAGTGGTGTATTGAAGTCTCCAACTATTACGACGGTGTTGTCTATTTTCTTTTTCTGTTTTGTTAATGTTTCTTTTATATATTTTGCAGCTCTATCATTTGGTGCATAGATATTTATTATTGTTATGTCCTTTTGTTCTATAGAGCCTTTAAGCCTCATGTAGTGACCTTCCTTGTCCTTTGTAATGATTTTTGCACTGAAATCTATTTTTCAGAGATAGAACAGCAGCTGAGACAGAATGACAGCAAGACGTGGCAGTGAGCCAGACAGCAGGAGTTTGAGTGTAAGATGTTAAAAGCAATTGTCTTCGCATGCCAGGGAGCTGCTTGCTGACAACACGCGCACACTGGGGAGCTACTTGCTGATGCATGCACATGCTGGGAAGTGACACACCGAGGTGTGACGTGTCCAGGCAAGCAGGAAATCTGGAATCTGAGAAAGTGTAAGCCCAAACCTCCAGTCCCATTGTTTCTGGACTGCTTCTGGAACTCTGGTCCCAATACCACCAGCCCATGTCCATAATGCCACTCTGAAAACACAGTGGAGTGAAGCTGCAACTTGAGTAAGGTATTTTGTGAAGGCTCACTGCTGTTTGGCTAAATCATATGGGATGCCTTAAGCTAAATCAGAAGGGGGTGAAACAGCTGGAGCTCGCTCTTAAAGAGAAAACCAAGGCTTCCTGGGTTTCCAATCAGGTCTCTGATCTCTGCTTTGTATCTCCTCATGTCCAGTCCATCACCTGCATTTAGACCAGAGCACCTTGGGCTACCCTAGCTGCAACACTTGTCTGATAGAGGAGGCTGCTTCCACAGGACTTTTCTCTATCAAACTGAGAGAACACAGACATGGTAGTTGCCTGACCCTCTTCTGTAGTGGTGACTTCAGATCAAGAACCTGTTATTGCTTCAGACATGAAAAACTCAACCACAGCAATATCATGAAGGGAAAAGGCTAGTCTTCCCCCTACGCAAGCCCAAAGCAAGATTTTACCTCTAAAAAGTGACACAGTACCAATGGATTTCATGAAGCCAAAAAGTCTGATGAAACTTTCTGACAAAGGATTTAAAAGAACAGTGTCACAGAAAGCAGAATGGACCAAAGTAACTAGTAACAACACCAAAAAGAACTCAACAAAAATGAAAGAAATGAGACCTTGCCTGTCAATAATCACAATGAATGAAAATTATTTAAATGCACCACTGAAGTGAAAAAGACTAGCAGACTGGATGAAAAAACAAAATCCAAAAAAACACTGTCTACAAGAGACACACCTGAAAAATGAAGGTAAAGAAGGACTAAAAATAAAAGGGTGGGGAAAAATATACCAAGCAAATGGCAACCAGAAAAAGCAGGAGTAGTAGTATTAAGTTTTAATAAAATAGACTTCAGTGCAAAACCATCACAAAGGACAAGGAGGGTCACTACATAATGAATAAGGTGTCAATAGAGCAAGAAAATATAACAATAATAAATATCCATGCGTAAAATGAAAGACCTGCAAAATATATAAAACAAACATTAACAAAATGGAAAAGGAAAATAGATAATACTACTATAGTATATGGAGACTAGATTATATCACTGTCAAGAAAAGTTAGAAATACCAGAAAGAAGCTTAAGAAAGATGCTTAAGAAGTAAACCACACAATAAACAAACTCAATCTCATAGATACTTCTCTAATGTGCATGGAACCTTCTCCAGAACAGATCAAATTTTAGGTTAGAAGGTAGGCATCAATAAATTAAAAAAACATAGAATTAATATAAAGCATCTTCTCAGACCACAATGCTACAAAATTTGACGTTAATAACGAGGATAAAGAAGAAGAAAAACATATATTAGGAAGTTGAAAAAGACCTTGCTTAAACATGAGTGAGCACTACAAGAAATAAAAAATGAAATTAAAAAGTTTCTTGAAACAAATGACAATGAGAACACAAAAAAAACCTCTGGGAAACAGACACAGCAGTAATCAGAGGTCAATTTATAGCAATAAGCAAACACACTAAAAGACAGGAAAAAATAATCATTGACTCTCTAACCCAACATCTCAAACAAATTGAAGAAGAGAAGCAAGAAAAACTGACACCCTCCTAAAAAAACTGAAATTCTAAAAATTAGGGCAGAAATAAATGAAATAGAAAACAGAAAAACAATTAAAACCATCAATAAAACCAGGAGTTGGTTCTTCAAAAAGGTCAATAAAATCAACAAACCACTTGCAAAACTAACAAACAAAAAGAAGAAAAAACACACAAATAACTTTAATAAGAGATGAAATGAGCAATGACATGAAGGAACCAATGAAAGGAGCTCTGGTGGCCTGGTGGCAAGAAGCTTCACTGCAATCACAGAGGTGCATGGTTCGAATCCACCAGATGCTCTCCTGGAGAAGGAGGGACAATCTCCTCCTATACCGGTCAGATTTGATTTGATAGTAGCAGCATAAAAAAAATAATAAAATGAATTGAAAAAGCAAACAAAGGAACCAACAAAAATAAAAAGGTTAACAATGGAATATTATGAAAAACTAAACAGAAACAAATATGAAAACTTAGAGGAAATGGACAAATACTTAAGAAATCACCAACTACCTAAACTGACAGAAACCAAAATTGAACACTTGAACAGACCCATACAAAAGAAGAAATTAAAAAGGTAATAAAACAACTTCCAGCTGAAAAAAGCCCTGGAACAGATGATTTTACAAATGAATTTTATTAAACATTCAGAGAAGGACTGTCATCAAGTCTACATAAGCTATTTGGGACTTTTGAGTTGAACTTCTGGAGGGGTAGAGCTTCTGGTTGACGAGTGCAGGACTTCCAGGCAGCAGGGCAGGGACATACAGGGAAAGGCCTGGGCAGGCTTCTGAAAGTGGGCAGGAGTGTCCCTGAAGCCAGATAAGGTTCTTCATGCATATTCAGGGGTCTGGGCGGCAGGACTGGGTGCCTCCAGCCAGAGGGGCCAGGGCCCTACCAGTCAGCTGTGCAGGTGTCTAGTGCTCCAGGCAAGGGACCAATCCAGCACGGTGGGAGTGTAAAATGGTGCAATCACTATGGAAGGCTGTATGGTGCTTTCTCAAAAAAGGTACAAATAGAAATATCATTTGACACAGAAATTCCACTACTGGGAATTTACCCTAAAGAAACCATAACCACCATCCAAGCAAATATATGCACACCCATGTTTATTGCAGCTTTGTTCACAATAGCAAAGAGCTGGAAACAACCCAAATGGCCATAAATAAATGGATAGAGAAGCTCTGGTATCTTCACACAATGGAATATTATGCAGCATTGAAAAATAAGGAACTCATGAAATATTATGCAACATGGATAACCCTGGAGGACATTATGCTGAGTGAAATATCTCAGTCACAAAAGGACAAATATTGCATAGGGCCACAGTTGTAAAATGGGACTGACATCAAGGTTAAGGGAAGACAGGGAAGGAGGGGAGGAATGATGCATACTGCATTGAAACAGATGGGGGAGAAATCTGTTTAAAAGGGATATATGATTGGGTATTATTGTCATGACAGGAGTCCAGAATGAAGGCTGCACAGTGGAGTGGACTTGGCAGGGAGGGGGGGTTGCATTGCACAATACTTTTTCTTTTACTTTTGAAGGAGAAGAGTGAATTGGGGGAAGGGTGGGCAGGGAGAAAAGTGCAACAGTGAATGAATGGAAACCCTAAGTCTCTGTAAACTTCCATTTAAATTAAAAAAAGAAAAATAATTTCTGAAGTCTCATTGATTTTAGCTCTTTCCCTTAAATTTTTTTTCTTCTAGAAGTTGTAAGGATAAGATTGGTGATCTTTTTCTATTTGTTGAAGGTGTTAAATTAAATAATTGATTCTTCTTTTTTCTTTTTGTATATGCGTCCTACTGCCCCCTGACAATTATCTTAGCTGTGTCCCAGAGGTTTTGGTAAGTTGTGTTTTCATTATCATTTGTTCAAAGGAACATTTTAGTTTATTCTTTGTTTCTTTTATAACTCAATCATGTTCTAGCAGAGAGTTATTTAGTTTCGTACATGGGTGGGTTTGTAAGCTTTACTCTTCTGTGGTTAATTTCTAGTTTTCTGGCATTGTAGTCTGAGAAACTATTTGGTATTATTTCAGTGTTTTTTAATTTTTTTGAGGCTTGCTTTGTGGCCTAATATATGATCAATTCTGGAGAATGTTCCATGTGCACTTGAGAAAAAAGTGAACTGAGTTTTAGTTGGGTGCAGTATTCTGAATACATCCACAAGTTCAAATACAAATACAAGTACAAATGGGCTGATTGTATAGTTTAGATCTTCGGCACCTTAGTTGAG
>NW_006399829.1:9032821-9034300 GCF_000299155.1 Elephantulus edwardii | reverse complement strand
AGAGATGCAAATCAAAACAACTATGAGATATCATCTCACCCCAGTCAGAATAGCAAAATTTAACAGAACAGCAGGCAACAAATGCTGGCGAGGTTGTGGAGAAACTGGAACCCTTATTCACTGTTGGTGGCAGTGTAAAATGGTGCAACCATTGTGGAAAGTGGTATGGCGCTTTCTCAAAAAGTTGCAAATAGAGATACCATTTGACTCAGCAATTACACTACTGGGAATATACCCTAAAGAGACCATAACTGACATCCAAGCAGATATATGCACACCGATGTTTATCGCAGCTTTGTTAAAAATAGCAAGGAGTTAGAAACAACTTAAGTGCCCATCAACAAATGAATGAATAGAGAAGCTGTGGTATATTGACACAAGGGAATACTATGCTGCATGGAAAAACAAGGAACTCATGCAATATTATTCAAAATGAGTGACCTCGAGGACATTATGCTGAGTGAAGTATCTCAGTCACAAAAGGACAAATATTGCATGGTGTCACTGTTGTAAAACAGGACTGACCTCGGGATTGGGATGAGACTGAGAAAGATGGGTTCAATAATATATACTGCATTGTAACAGATGAGGGATAAAACTGTTTACACTATTCCTAAGGAATCCAACAAAGTTGCTGAAGAATTAAACTACATAATCAACCAACTCTCTCTCATAGATATATGTATTGACTGATAAATGATATGCCTCTGAAACTCTATGAACCTTGATGAATGATGATAGTTAAAGAAATGCTTCAGGCCTTTTGTTCATAGAGTTGCTATGAGTCATGTTCAACTCAACAGCAATCAACAACAATACACCCTTAAACAGATCAATATACATCTTTCTTCAGTACACACGGAATATGTTCCAGGATAAATCATATTTTAGCTCATAGATCAAGCCTCAATACATTTAAAAACATAGAAATAATACAAACCATTTTCTTGGACCATAATGATTCAAAATAAGAAATCAACAAGAAGATAAAGGAGAAAAAATATTATACATCTGGAAGCTGAACAATATCCTACTTGAACATGAATGTGTAACACAAGAAATTTAAAAAAAAATGAAATAAAAACCCTCTTAAAACAAATGAGAATGAAAACATAGTTTACCAAAATCTCAGGAATACAGGCAAAGCAGAACTTAAAGGTCGATTAACAGCAATAGGCAAACATATCAAAAGGGAAGAAAGAATAAAAAGAGTTTATTTATCTCAACATCTCTGAAAAATAGACAAAGAATAGCAAGAAAACCTGATAACCTCTAAAGGGAAAAAAATATATTAAAAAATAGGGCAGAAATAAAGAAATAGAAAATAGAAAAACTATTGAAACTATCAACAAGACCAAGAGTTTGTTCTTCAAAGGTCAATAAAATTGATAAACTACTATGGGAAGCCCAGAACACTTGATTGTGCTAATGTGAAACCTATATTTGGACCAAGAGGCAGTCATCAGAACAGAACAAGGA
>NW_006399829.1:9024499-9032721 GCF_000299155.1 Elephantulus edwardii | reverse complement strand
TGTGAGGGACCTTTCAAGAGTACAGAAGAGCAACGACATCAGGCTGGAGACTAAGGCATGCCTGATCCAGGCTATAGTCTTCGCAATTACGTGCTATGCATCAGAGAGTTGGACAGTGAGTAGGGATGATAGAAAGAGAATTGATGCCTTTGAGCTGTGGTGCTGGAGAAGAGTGTTGAACATACTATAGACTGCTAGAAGAACAAACAGATTTGTCCTGGAGAGGGTGAAGCCAAACTGTTCCTTGGAGTCAAGGATTCTGAAGCTTCATCTGACATACATTGGACATGTTGCAAGGATGGACTGGTCCGTGGAGAGGGACATCATGTTTGGGATAGTGGATGGACAGCGCAGGAGAGGAAGACCTTCAATGATATGGTTCGATTCTGTGATTGTGGTGGTGGGAATGAGTGTGTCAGAGACGACGATATTGGCACAGGATAGGGCAGAGTTTAGGGCTGTTGTACATAGGGTTGCTATGCAACTCGATGGCACATAGCAACAACAACATATCCCGTGATAAATATGGAATGGTAAAGACATATCATTTAAAAAATACGTCTGTGAAAGTCCATAATTAGCATCAAGTGGCCAATGTTGCTGTCAAGTGCCGTCGAGTCATAGACCACTCATAGCGCCCCTATGAACGAAAGTCCTCAACACTTGGGTGCCTTTCATCCTTTCTCCAGGTTCATAGGGTTTCTGGAGGTAAGCTATTTATGGAAGTGGATGCCACTCCTGCTTTCAAGCTTGTTTCAATCAGGGAACGCCACCAAACACTGCCTATCATGGGTAACCATTATTGTATTTGACACAACAGTGTCACAGTGTTCAGCTTTACAGCAACCACAAGTTACCTCTGTACAGCAGGTAACCATTTTCGCATTTGACCATTAAGGGGGAAATATTAAATAAAATGCTTTCTTGATTTTTTATAAAGAAATAATTAACAATGTTAGTGAAGGTATTGAATGTATTTGGGTTATTTTTATAATTTCAATCATTTAATAGGTTGTTTTAAAAAAAGTACAGCCAGAGTAGTCCTTGGAGGCAAGGCTGTAGAAGCTTCGTCTTACCTACTTTGGTTGTTTTTAGGATGGACAGGTGCTTTGAAAAGGACAACATCTTGAAAAGGTAGAGTTCAGTGAAAGTGAAAAAGATCCTTAAAGGGATTAACTGGCACAGTTGATGTAGCGATGGGATCAAGTATATTAAAGATAAGGATGGCTCAGGATAGGAGAGGGTTCAAATCTGTTGTTCATATGGTTGTTATGATTTATGTGTGGGTCATTGTAGCAACTTGTAGCTGACATTGAGAAGAATGGGAATCCCCAAGCATTTGATTGTGCTCATACAGAACCTGTACCTGGATCAGGAGGCTGTTGTGCAAACAGAGCAGGAGAGTACTGTGTGATTTGACATTGGGAAGGAAGTATGTCAGGGTGGTATTCTCTCTCCGTATGTCTTCAATCTGTATACTGAGTTAATTATCCAAGAAGCTAGACTCTATGAGGAGTATGGCATCAGGATTGGAGTAAGATTCACCAATAGCCTGTATTATGCAGATGACACAATCTTACTTGCTGAAAGTGAGGAAGGATTGAAGCACTTATTGCAGAAGATCAGGAATGCAGCCTTCAGTATAGATTGTATCTCAATGTCAGGATAATGGAGACTCTTACCAGTAGACTGGGTGGAGAGGAGATTGAAAATATCAAGAGCTTCATCTTGCTTGGATCCACAATTAAGATCCTTGGTAAAAGCAGTCAGGAAATAAGGAGATTCATTGCAGTGGGAAAATCTGAGGTTAGGGACCTTTCCAAATTATTGAAAAGTAATGATGTCAGTTTAAGGACTAAGGTGCATCTGATTCAGGCTATAGTCTTTCTGATGCATTAGCTATGCATATGAGACCTGGACAATGAATAAGGGTGACAGAAAAAGAACTGTTGCTTTGAGCTATGGTGTTGGAGAAGATCTCTGAACATCCTATGGATGGCCAAGAGAATGAACAGATATGTCTTGAGATGGTGCAGTCAGAATGCTCTTTGGAGACAAGAATGATGACACTTTGCCTCACTTACTTTGGAAATATAGCTAGGGGATGCTATTCCTTGAAGAAGGACATGAGATGGGGAAGGGTGGAGGGTCAAAGAAGGAAAGGAAGACCCCCAAACCGGGTGGATTGATACAATGACTGCTACAATGCACTCTTGTGTTTCAGGAAGTGTGAGAAAGGCACAGGATAGAAGAGGGTTAAGATCATTTGCTCACAGTGTCGCTGTAAGTCATGCTCAACTCAACAGCATCAAGCATAACAACAATACCTTTTATAAGAAACTTAAACAGGCTATACACATGGAATTCACCTGATGATATACACAGGAATCAGATAGATAACATCTCTGGAAGGAATCACTGGAGAAATTCATTATCAGCAGTGAAAACGTGGCCAGGTGCTGATTACAGAACAGACCATCAACTACTCATATGTAAGTTTACATTAAAGCTAAAGAAGGTCAAATCAAATCCACAGAAATAAAAATGTTACCTTGAGTCTGTCTTGCTTTAATTTCAAAAACCAACTAAGGAAAAGGTTTGAGGCCTTGAATACTAATGAATGAGGACCATATGAGCTGTAAAGGATATAAACACCATCAAAAGGTCATTACAGAGACAGAAGAAGGAAAGACCAAAATGGATGTCTGAGAACAGTCTGAATATAGCACTAGAGCTCTGAGAAGCCAAAGCAAAGGGAAGAAATCAAGAAATTAAGGAGCTGAATAGAAGATTTTAAAGGGCAGCTTGGAAAGACAAGGCAAAGGATTATAATGAAATGTGCAAGGAGCTAGAATCAGAGTATCAAAAGGGCTGAACTTGCTCAGTACTTCTTGAACTGAACTATCTAAAGAACAAATTCAAGCTGCAAGTTGCAGTGTTTAAGGATGCTATTGGTAGAGTATTGAGTGATGCAGGAAGCAATGAAAGGTGGAAGGAATATATAGAGTCATTATACCAAAAAGAAGTGGCTGACATAGAATTTCATGAAACAACGTATAATCAAGAGGCAATGGTGATGCAGAAGGAAGTTCAGACTGCTATGAAGAACTTGGCAAAAGATAAAGCCCCAGGAATTGATGGAATACCAATTGATATTTCAACAAACAGATACTGCCCTAGATGTGCTCACTAGGTTGTGCCAAGAAAACTGGACGACAACTACCTGGCCGACTGACTGGAAGAGATCCACATTTATTCCCATTAAAAAAAATGTGACCCAACAGAGTGTGGAAATTATTGAACAATATCACTCATATCACACACAACAAAAATCCTGATGAAGATTATCCAAAAACAACTGGAACGTTGACTGAGAACTATCAGAAATATGAGCTGGGTTAGAAGAAGTTGTGACACCAGAAACATTATTGCCATTGTCAGATGGATCTTGGCAGAAATCAAAGATTACCAGAAGAATGTGTCTATCTTAGTTTCATTGACTATGCGAAGGCATTTCACTGTGTGGATCACAACAAATTACGGCTAAACTTGAGAAGATTGGGAATCCCAGAATATGTGATTGTGCTTATGCAAAACCTATACTTGAATTAGGAAGCAGACCTCAGAACAGAGCAGAGAATCACTACATAGTTCAAAATCAGCAAGGGAGTGCATCAAGGATGCATCCAGCACACATACTTTTTTCAATCTAAATGTAGAACAGATCATTTGAGAGGCTGGGCTTTATGAGGTTTAGGCTTTATGGCATCAGGTTTGGAGAAAGACTCATCAACAAGCTATGTTATGCTGGTGTTGCCAATCAGCTCAGTAGAGAGAATCTTTGTCTTCTTGATGTTGAGCTTCATTCCATATTGAAGACTACAGTCCTTGACCTACTACAGCAAACACTTCAGACTTCCTTAGTTTCTTAGTGTCATCTGCATAACATAGCTTGAAAAAAGTATGTGTGCTGGATGCATCCTTGACGCACTCCCTTGCTGATTTTGAACTATGTAGTGATTCTCTGCTCTGTTCTGAGGTCTGCTTCCTAATTCTTTTTCTGATTCTTCACTTTTTCCTGCCTGATATGTTTTTCCAAGGACTGGTCCCTCCTAAAACATGCCCAAAGTATGTACGACAAAGTTTCACCATCCTTGTCTCTAGAGAGCACATTGGTTACATTTCCTAGGAGACAAGCTTCTGTTGTTTTAGCAGTCCTTGAGAAAGATAGCCAGTACTCTTTTCCAACACCATAATTCAAAGGCATTGATTGTTCTGTTATCCATATTCACTGTACAACTTTCAAATGCATATGCATATGAAATAATTGAAAATGCTATGACTTGAATCAGGTGTACTTTAATGTTTAAACTGACATCTTTGTTCTTTTGCATTTTGTAAAGGTCCTTAATAGCTGATTTTCCCAATGCAGCAGTATTTTGATTTCTTGACTACTGCCACCATGGGTATTGACTTAGGATCCAAGTAAAATGAAATGGTTGAAAACATCAATCTTGTCTTCATTTATTACCTAATGCTGTTATTTTCTTGATGTTGAGATGTAATCATATTGAAGGTCTTTGATATTCTTCATAGGCTTTGATCTTCTGCAATAAGTATTTCAAGACCTCTTTACTTTCAGGAAATAAGGTTGTGTAATTGCAGGTTTTCTCCAATTCTGATGCCACGTTCTTTCCCCATATAGTTCTGTTGTCGTTATATGCAGGCGAGTTGCCTGTGACTCATAGTTAGGCCACATATGAAGCCTTCCCTATCCTTTGCCATTCTCACTGACCCCAACACACCTAATCACATTGGCCCAGTTATCATGTCAGTTCATCTGATCCAGGGTCTTCCTCTCCTGTGCTATCCCTCTGCCCTTCCAAGCATGATTCCCTTCTCAAAGGACTGGTCTCTCCTGGCCATGTGCCCAAAGTATGTAAGACAGAGCTTCAGTGCACTAACCTCCAAGGAAAAACTTGATTTCATCCTCTCCAAGATAGACCTACTTATGTTCTTGATGGTCCATGGTCTGTTCAAGACTCTTCTCGAGCACCACAATATGATGGCATAGATTCTTCTGCCATCTTTAGTCATTGTCCAACTCTCTGAAGCATAACAATTAATTGCAAAGATCAGGGCCTATATTAGGCACACCTTAGTCTCTAGACTGACATCATAGCTTCTCAGCACTCTGGAAAGGTCCCTGACAGCAGGTTTTCCAATTGTGATTCGTCTTTTAAATTGCTGACTGTTTGTGTTAAAAGTGTTGAGAGAGTAAGAGAGTAAGCTGTAATTGTTAACAACTTCAATCTCTGCTACATTGATCATGGTGCTGCCAATTGGCCAAGTGTGAGAATCTTTGTCTTCTTGATGTTAAGCTTCAATCCATATTGAAGACTATAGTCCTTGACCTTCTGTAGTAAATGCTTCAATCTTCTTCAGTTTCATCAAGCAAGGTTGTGTTATCTGCATAATAGAAGTCATTGATAAGTCTTTCAATCTTCAAGCTACACTCCTCTTCATAAAGCCCTCTTTTCCTAATGATCTACTCTGCATATAGATTGAAAAGGTATGGAGAGGGGATAATCCCTGATGCACCCCTTTCATGATTTTGAACCATGCAGTTTTTTTCCTGCTCTGTTCCAAAAACTGCTTTCTGGTCCAAGTATAGGTTTCCCATAACCACAGCAAGTATTCTAGGATTCCTATTTTCATCAAGATTAGCCATGCTTTGTTGTGATCCACACTAGAACAAAAATCAGAAATTATTTTTGACATAAAGAAAATGAAGAAAACATTATAATCATATGTATGATTGGAATTTCAGAACTTGAGAGTGACAGGGAAGTCACTGAGAAAATTGTGGAAGAAGTACTAGAAAAAACTTGCCAGATATTTTGAAGAACGAGGAAATCCCCATTCAAGGAGTACAGAGAAAGCCAAATAGACTAGATCAGAAAAGAAAAACATCAATACATATCATAGTCAAATTGTCCATATTAAAAGTTTAGCATAGAATACTAAAAGTAGTTTGAGAAAATATCATCTTCAAATGGAAAAATCATTAGATTAAGTTCTCATTTCTCAGTGGAAACCATGTGAGCTAGAAGACAATAGGGTGGCATATATAGAAAGTTAAAAAAACAACAACAATTGCCAGCCAAGGATCCTATGCCCAGCAAAACTCTCCATCAAATATGAAGGAGAAATTAAATCCTTTGTATAAAAGAAAGAATTTAAGGAATTAATGAAAACAAGACCAAAACAATAAGAAATTTTAAATGAAGTCCTTCACATGGAGACACTAAAGAAAAGTAGATGAGTCATACTAACCAGAAACAGCAGAAAAATAAACACACCAAACTGCAATCATAAAACATGGCCTAACAATGCTGTTGTTGATGTTGTTAAGTGCCATCAAGTTGTAGACTACTTACAGTGACCTTGTGAACAAAAGACCTAAACTCTTATATAACTTATATCATTTCTCCAAGGTTATAGAGTCTCTGGAGGTAAGCTATTTCAGAAGTGGATGCCACTCCTGAGTCCAAGCTTGTTTTAATCAGGGAGCTTCACCAAACACTGTCCACCACTGATAAATATTATTGCATTTTAGTGTCATGGTGTATAGTATGACAGCAACCACGAATTTTTACAGCAAATGGACAGACCAGTGCTATTTCACTTAGAAGAATGTTTGACCACTTAGAAGAATGTTTGACCAAAAACAATGAAAACCAGGCCTTAGGGTCACAGACTAAATTTGGCCACCTTTGGCTTCATAGCTTCTATCCACAAGGCCCACAGATCTCTCTCGTTGTTGTTGGTAAGTGCTGATGAGTCATAGACGACTCATAGTAACCCTATGAACAAAAGACCTGAACACTTTTAAAACTTTCATCATTTCTCCAAATTTATAGAGTTTCAAGAGGTAAGCTATTTTGGAAGAGGATACCTCTCCTGCTTCCAAGCTTGTTTTAATTGGTGAGCTCAACTAAACACTGTCCATCATGGGTAACCATTATCATATTTGGCACATCAATGTCACAGTGTTTAGCATCACAGTTTTTGGTCAAACATTCTACTAAATTAAATAAGACTGGTCTGTCCATTTGCTGTTCAGAGGTAACTCTTGGTCTAACAATAATCACACTTAATATGAATGGATTAAATGAGCCAATTAAGAGAAAAAGAGTAGCAGAAGGGATCAAAAACAATCAATATATTGCCTACAAACATATCTGATAAATGGAGAGGAAGACAGACTAAAAAGCAAATGTTGGAAAAAATATACTAAGCAAATGGTTACCATGAATAAGCAGGAGTGTCAATACTAATCTCTGATAAAATAAATTTCAGAATGAACACCACCACAAAAGATAAGGAAGGATATTACATACTGATTAAATATACAATAACTTTGTATCATAACCTTGGTCAACATTTATGCACCAAATGATAAATCTGCAAAATACATAAAACAATGGTTAGCAAAATTGAAGAGAGAAATACACAGCACCACAGTAGTGGTAGGAGATTTCAATATACCACTATTACCAAAGGAGAGGTCAACTCGAAAGAAACTCAGCAAAGAGGCAGACAATCTAAACTATACAATCAGCCAATTTGAACTTGTGGATGTATTCAGAATACTGCACCCAATTAAAATTCAGTTCACTTTCTTCTCAAGTGCACATGGAACATTCTTCAGAATTGATCGTATATTAGGTCACAAAGCAAACCTCAAAAAATTAAAAAACATTAAAATAATACAAAATATTTTTTCAGACAGCAATGCCATAAACCAGAATGAGTCAGGGTATTGCCACCAACTAAAATTCAATTTGCTTTCATCTCAAGTGTACATGATAACATTCTCCAGAATTGATTACATATTAGGACACAAAGCTAGCCTCATTCACATGATAGAATACTATGCAGCATGCAAAAGCAATTATTTTGAAAATCACTACCTAACTTGGGAGGTACTGGAGAGCATTATGCTAAGTAAACTAACTCAGTCCCATAAGGAAAAATATGGCATAAGACTATTATTGTAAAAATAGAAAGATAGCTAGTAAAATATGTATAAGGACCCAAATGCGAGAGAGTAGTAGGAATAGAGGAGTGAAGATAGGCAAGGATGTAATTATAGGTTCACATTTGATGGATAGAGGGAGAGGTGAGTAAAGAAAATGGGAAAGAACCAGTGTGAAAAA
>NW_006399829.1:9017249-9019641 GCF_000299155.1 Elephantulus edwardii | reverse complement strand
AAAAACAAGGAACTCATGCAATATTATTCAAAATGGGTGACCCTGGAGGACATTATGCTGAGTGAAGTATCTCAGTCACAAAAGGGCAAATATTGAATGGTGCCACTGTTGTAAAACAGGACTGACCTCAGGATTGGGGTGAGACTGAGATAGATGGGTTCAATAATATATACTGCATTGTAACAGATGAGGGAGAAACCTGTTTACACTATTCTTAAGGAATGATGCGATGATCAGAAAGAAATTCAACAAAGTTGCTGAAGAATTAAACTACATAATCAACCAACTCTGTCTCATAGATATATGTATTGACTGATAAATGACATGCCTCTGGAAACTCTATGAACTTTGATAAATGATGATAGTTACAGAAATGCTTCAGGCCTTTTGTTCATAGAGTTGCTATGAGTCATGCTCAACTCAACAGCAATTAACAACAATGCACCCTTAAAAAGATCAATATACATTTTTCTTCAGCACACATGGATTCTGGGGCTTCGTCTGACGTACTTTGGACATGTTGTAAGGAGGGACCGGTCCTTGGAGAGGGGTATCATGCTTGGGAAGGTGGAGGTACAGCGCAAGAGGGGAAGCCCCTCTATGAGGTGGATTGATTCAGTAACTGGGGCAATCGGAATGGGTGTATTGGTGGCAGTGCAATTGGCACAGGACAGAGTAATGTTTAGGGCTATTGTACATAGTGTTGCTATAAGTCACAGGTGACTTGATGGCACATAACAACAACAACAACAACAACAACTAGTAAAGCTAACAAAGGAAAAGAAAGAAAAGATTTAAAGAATCCAAATAAGACATGACAAAAGGGGCAATGTTACTAAAGAAGCAATTGAAAGAAAAAGCTAATAATAAAATTTTATTAAAAACTATATTAAAAAATGGTAAGAACAGTATAAGATAGGGAACTTCTAGAAGTTTAAGGAGTATTTAGAAGAGGCCGTGGCACAAGGGATATCATTGCTGATGTCAGATAAATCCTGGCTGAAAGTAAAGAATATCAGAAGAATCTATTTGTTCTTGATTGATTATGCAAAGGCACTTGACTGTGTGTATCATAATAAGCTGTGTCTCATAATGAGAAGAATTAAGTCCCAGAGTACCTAATTGTGCTCTTACAAAACCTATACCTGGACCAGAAGACTGTTGTGCAAATGAAGTAGGCCACCATTGCATGGTTTGGCGCTGGAAAGGAAGAGCACCAGCATTGTATTCTCTCTCCATATCTATTCAATCTGTATACTGAAAAAATTATTCAAGAAATTGAACTCTATACAGAAGACTATACCTGTAGGATCAGAGGAAGACTCATCAATAACCTACATTATGCATATGACACCACCTCGCTTGCTGAAAGTGAGAAGAACTTGAAGCACTTGTTGTAGAAGATCAGGGAATGCAGCCTTCAGTATGGATTGCATCTCAATGTCAAGAAAACAAAGATTGTTACCACTTGACCAAAAGATAAAATAATGATGGATGGAAAAGAGATTAAAACTGTCAACAGCTTCATCTTACTTGGATCCACAATGAATACCCTTGGTACCAGCAGTCAGGAAATAAGGAGACTTATTTTTCACTGGGAAACTGCAGTTAGGAACCTTTCTAAACTATTGAGGAGTAATGATGTCCGTTTGAGAACTAAGGTGTGTCAGATTCAGGTCATGCTCTCCAATCACTTCCTATCCATCTGAGATCTGGACAATGAATAAAGATGACAGAAGAATAATAGATGTCTTTGAGCTACTGTGGTGTTGGAGAAGAATACTAAATATCCCATGGACAGCGAAAAGAAACAGCACATATGTCTTGGAGATGGTGCAGCAAGAGTGCTCATTGCAGGCAAGAATGATGAGGCTTCAATTCACATACTTTGGGTATGTTGCTAGGTGGTTCTATTCCTTGGAGAGGGACATGATACTGCAAAGGGTGGATGGTTGGCAAAGGAGAGGAAAACCTTCAACCAGGTGGGTTGGCACGATGACACTCACAATGGGCTCTAACATGTCAGGAAATGTGAAGATAGTGCAGGATAGGACAGGGTTTAAATCTGTTGTTGGTAGGGTTCTTAAAAGTTGTACTCAACTCAATGTCACCTAACAACATCATCGTCAAAAAATATGAAAAACTAGAGTAAGTGGACAAATACTTAGAAATTCATAACTAACCCATATTGACACAGACTGAAATAGAATACCTTAACATACCCATAATAAATGAAGATATTGAACAAGTCATAAAAACTTCCAGCAAAAAAAAGTCATGGATCTGATGTTGTTGTTGTTGTTGTTGTTGTTATGTGCCATCGAGTCACCTGCGACTCATAGCGACCCTATGTACAACAGCCCTAAACTCCGCTCTCTCCTGTGCCAATCGC
>NW_006399829.1:9014113-9016949 GCF_000299155.1 Elephantulus edwardii | reverse complement strand
TAACAGGTGATTGCGAAGACCATGGCCTGTATCAGATGCACCTTAGTCTCCAAAGAGACACCATTGCTCTTCAGTACTTTGGAGAGGTCCCTAACAGCCGACTTTCCCATTGCAATGTGCCTTTTAATTTCCTGGCTGCTGGTGCCAAAACTGTTGACTATGGAGCCAAGCAATCTGATAGCTTTGCTAAACACTCAGAGAAGAGTTGTCACTAATTCTACCAAGAATATTCCAGATAATAGAAAAAGATTGAATACTTCCAGATTCATTTTATGAAGAAAAGATATCTTTGACATCAAAATCAGGTAAAGACATCACCAAAATAGAAAATCATGGGTCAATATGTCTCATGAACCTGTTCACAAAAGTCCTCAACAAAATCCTGGCCATAACACTCTTCAGTGTATATAAAAAATTTATTCATAATGACCAACTGGGATCCATAATAGGTATGTAAAGATGGTTCAATATAAGTAAAATAATTAATGTAATTCATCACTTTAACTAAGAAAGGAACAAGAACCACATGATTTTCTCAAGTGATGCAGAGAAGGCTTTGATAAAATCCAACACCTCTTCCTCTTTACAATACTCAACAACATAGGAATAAAGGGGAATTTCCTCAACATAGTGAAAATAATATGTAAACCTAAGAATCAACTTCTTTTGAAATGGAGAGACATTACAAACATTCCTTTTGAGAAGAGAATCTAGGCAAATATGCCACTATCACCACTCCTATTCAATATTGTATTGGAAATCTTACTGACAGCAAAAAAAGCATGAGAAAGAAAAGAGAGGGGTCCAAAATGGCAAAGAGTAGGTAAAAATGTCTCTGTATGCAAATAATAAATAGTTTAAAAAACCTAAAGAGTCAGCAAGAAAATTGTTGCACATGGTTGGCTAATGCAATAGAGTTGTTAATACAAGAATAACATACAAAAATCAATTGGATTTCTCTACAGTAAGGAAAAGAACATAGCAAAGGAGCTAAGAAAAACCACACCAATTAGCTAATCACAAGACAAATAACTCAGGGATAAATCTAAGTAGAGATAGAAAAAACCTATACAACAGAAATTATAAAATTTAACTGTAAGAAACAAAAAGAGGCCCAGAGAAGTGAAGGGATATACTGTTCTTATGGATAGGAAGATGCAATGTCATGAAAATAACAATACTGTCAAAACCAATCTCCAAGTTCTAAGCAATCCCAGCATAAAGACCAATTCTATTCTTCAACAAGATGGAATAGGAAATTTCCAATTATGTCTGGGATGAAAAGGCAACTCTTAAAAGCAAAACACTGCTGAAAAAGAGAAACAAGTTAGAAGGCATCTTACTCTCGGACCTTAAATCTTACTAGACAGTTGTGGTGGTTAAGACAGCCTGGTACTGGTACAGTGACCGGCACATAGATAAATGGAATAGAGTGAAGAACCCAGAAATCAACTCATCTGCCTATGGTCAACTGATTTTTGACAAGGAGATGAAATCAGCTAAGTGGAGAATCAACAACCTTTTAAACAAGTGATGCTAGCAAAATTGGAAAAACCCTCTTCATAAAACTGAAGCAAGATCCACACCTCACACAACACAAAAAACCAAATCAAGATGGATAAGGGGCATAAGAGTAAAACCAAAGACTATAAAACTCATCAGAGAGAAACAAGGAACAACTCTAGAGAGACCCTAATGTACGGCATGAACAAGCTATCAAATATCGTGAAAAATGTACAACCAGGAGAAGACAAAATAGATGAATGAGAACTTTTAAAAATCAAATCACTATGCACATTAAAAAACTTCTCCCACAGGGTGAAAAAGAATCCCACCAACCAGGAACTGTTTTCGGCAATGACATATCCGATAAGTGACTTACATCTAAAATGTATATAATACACAAGTACCTCACAAGTAAAAGACAACCTAATCACAAAATAGGCACAAGAATAAACACTTCACCAAAGAAGAAATTCAAATTGCCAACAAATATATGAAGAAATGTTCAAAATTACTAGCTTTCAGAATGATGCAAATCAATACAACAATGATATATGATCTCATCCAGCAACATTAGTTAAGTTCAACAAGATATCAAACAACAAATGCTGGTGAAGATGTAGAGAGATTGGAACTCTCACTCACTGCTAGCAGAAATGTAAAATGGTGCAACCACTATGGAAGGGAGTCTGGCACTTTTAAAAACAGTTGGAAATAAAAATACCATTTGACACAGCTAACCTACACTGGGAATTTACCCTAGAGTGACACAACAACAGATGTATGCACACCCATGTTTGTCACAACATTATTCATAATAGCAAAGAGATGGAAGCAGTCCAAATACGTATTAACAAAAAACGATATTTGTATAGACTGTTAATGAACTTATTAAACACTACATAACATGAGTGAGTCTGGAAAATAATATGCTGGGTGAAATACCGCCATCACTAAGGGACAAATACAGCATAACACTGCTGTTATAAAATAGGATTGACAAGTCTGAGAGTACAGAACAGGAAAAGAATGGGTAGATATTGAACCTTCATAGGTAAAGAGTGGATAGATAATACACATTGCACTGAAACATGAGAGGAAGGATGTTCTGAGAGAAATATATCACAATTAACCATCTGGAACAAGAAGTCACTACATGTTAAATTTGTGTCTTCCAGGCTGCAACACTTCCATGACACGTCTTCAAGGATATGAACATGTATGGCTAAGCACAATTGATAACAGTGCATCTAAATTCCAAAATCAATATCTATAATAGTCTATGTGTTTCCTATTGTCAAAGGGGCCCTTTAGAGTAGTGAGAGAAGATCTT
>NW_006399829.1:9010505-9013893 GCF_000299155.1 Elephantulus edwardii | reverse complement strand
GAAAAGAACAGAAGCAAGAGGAGTTCTCCTCCTGGTTCTTTTCTAGTGGGCTTCCTAGCCACAGTGAACTCTCTTAACAGCTTTAGATAGAAGCAGAAAAAGTTTCCTTTCCTGTGAGTTCCCCTGCAACAGAAGCAAAACAAGTTCCATTTTTGACAGACTTCTTAGCCGTAGCAATTCGTTTTATGGTATCAGAGAGGAAAGAACAGAAGCAGGGCCAGTTGTCCCGGTGAGCTACCTGCCAGATCAAACTTTCTAGCTAGCCTCCAAACAGAGGGTGAGTGAATTCCCTTTATTGTGCCCTCCCATATCAGGAAGCATTCCTATCAGCCAGGGAGAACAATTAACATCCATTTTTCAGTGGGCCACATATACACAGCCAACTTTGCCACAGAACCAGGTAAGGAGAACCAGAGGTAGAGTAAGGTGCCCTCTACCTTCCTTCTAGAGTGTTGGGCTCATCAAATGAGGAAAGTCTTCCCATGAACCCAGGGACTAGAAAAATCTTTAGGCAGGGCAAGTTGCCCTCCACTCCTCTGAGCCAAGAGCACACACATCCCGCAGTTAAAGTCATAAGACCCAGGACCTACTAGAACTCTAGGCAAGATGACACTAAAGAAGCAGACTACCTGACACCACAAAACAAAACTGAAGCCAAACCAAAAACCCCTCAAACACCAAAGCAAGATATCACACCCAATAATGGTCAAAATACAAAATCAATGGATTTCCTGAAGCTGGGAGGTCTGACTGAACTTTTGGTCACAGAATTCAAAAGAAAAATAATTGAGTATTTTCAGGGGATGAAAGAAAATCTCAAAGGATTTTGGGATTCTAGAGTACTGACTATTCCATGGACTACCAAAAGGACTAACAGATATATCTTGGAAAATGTGCAGCCAGGGTCCTTCTTGAATAGAAAGATGGTGAAGTTTTGTCTTTCATACTTTGCACATCTAGCTTAATGAGGCTATTCCTTGGAAAGGGAATCCTGCTTTGAAAGATGGAGGGTCAGTGAAGGAGAAGAAGAGCTCCAATGATATGAGTTGACACACTGACTTTAGCAATTGGTTGTAGTGTGTCAGAGATGAGGAGGATGGCACAGGATAGGGCATGTATCAAGTTGGTTGTTCATAGGATCAAAATAAGTTATAGTCAACTCAGTGGCATCTAACAACAAGCTAAAGGCAAGACGGACTTAAAAAAATAACCCACGACAGTGAAGATAAAATCAATAAGACATTATATATCCTAGAAAAATAAGAAACAGCAACCCAGAATATTATGACCAATGTCATAGAATCTGTCAACATGGTGGAGGGACAGATGAATAGAAATGAAGGGATAGAGCACGAAATTAGTGAAACCGAAGATAGAGCTCTCAGCACTGATCTGCATGAGTGTAAAAAACCCCAAA
This sequence comes from Elephantulus edwardii, assembly GCF_000299155.1. Taxonomy (NCBI): domain Eukaryota; kingdom Metazoa; phylum Chordata; class Mammalia; order Macroscelidea; family Macroscelididae; genus Elephantulus; species Elephantulus edwardii. Next base: position 9,012,476 of record NW_006399829.1, on the reverse strand, counting down.
ATAAAACAGGAAGAAAAAATAAAGAAAGCCTAACACACCATCAAGAGTTATAACAGGCACATAATTGAGATTCCAGAGTGGGAAGAAGCAAACAACAACAACAACAACAAAAACCCAACGAAAAACAAACAAAAAACCCCCCAACCCAACCAAAAAAAAAGAACCCCACCAATAAACCCCAAACAACAACAAAAACAAACAAACCCAAAAAACAGGCACAGAGAAAGTTGTGAAAGAGTTACTAGAAAAAAGACTTTCTAGGACAGGAAGAATGAGAGAACATGCATCCAAGAAGCTAAGGGAACCCATATAGACTAGACTATAAAAGAAAAACATCTAAGCATATCATTCATTTGCTAGAATCAAAGGCAAGGAAAGAATTCTGAAAACAGCTAGGGGAAAAATAAAGAGTAACCTATAAAGGAGAGCAAATAAGACTAAGTGTTGATTTCTCAGCAGAAACAAAGCAAACAAGAAGATAGTGGAATGACATATATCAAAGACTCAAAGAACACACCTGTTAACAAGAATACTGTACCCTGCAAAACTGCCCATCAAACATGACAAAGAGATCAAGATATTCTCAGAAAAGTAACATCTAAGGGAGTTTGTGAAAATAAAACCATTGTTGCAGTAAATACTGAAGGAGTACTTCTTACAGAGTAAGAAAGATGGATAGATCAGAGTAACCAGGAACAACTCAAAAAAGAACCCAACAAAATGACAGCAATAAAATCTTGTCTTTCAATGATTTCACTGAATGTAAATGGCTTACATGCACCAGTGAAAAGAAAAAGAGTAACTAATTGGATTTTCTTTAAAAAAAGAAAAAAAAAACACCCCAAACCTGTCAATATGCTGTCTACACAAAAGACACACTTAAAAAGTGAAGATAAAGAGAGAATAAAAATTATAGGGTGGGAAAGAAAATATGTCAAACAGCAACCAGAACAAAGTAGGTGTATAACTTTTGATCTACAGCAAAATAGACTTCAGGGTAAAAACCATCACAAGAAAAAAGAAAGACATTAATAATGTTAAAGAGTCAATAGAGCAAGAGGATATAATCACAATAAATATCTATACACTGAATTAAGAAGGCAAAAATTCTCACCACTGGGCCAATTGGCAACACAATTGATAGATGGAGAAGAGATTGAGGTTGTTAACAGTTACAGCTTGCTCAGCTCCACAGTGAGCACCTTTGGCACCAGCAGTCAGGAAATCAAAAGGGGAATTGCATTAGGTAAATTTGCTGTTAGGGTTCTTTCCAGAGTACTGAACAGCAATGATGTCAGTCTAGAGACTGAGGTGCACCTGATCCAGTCCATGGTTTTCACAATTACTTGTTATGCATCAGAGAGCAGAATAATGACGAAGAATGATAGAAGACAAATTGATGTCTTTGAGTTGTGGAGCTGGAGAAGACACTTGAACATACCGCAGACTGCCAAGAAAACAAATAGATCTGTCTTGGAGAGGGTGAGACCAAGTTTTTCCCTGGAGGCTAAGATTTTGAAACTCCGTCTCACATACTTTGGACATGTGCACAAGGGAGATGGATCCTTAGAGAAGGACATCATGTGTGGAAGGGTGGAGGGACAGTGCAGGAGAGGAAGACCCTGAATGAGATGAATTGATGTGACTAGGGCAATGGGGGTAGGTATATTGGAGTCAGTGAGACTGGCTCAGGACAGGGCAGCCTTAGTAGCTATTTTAATAGGGTCACTACGAGTCACAGGCAACATGATGGCACATAACAACAACAACAACAATGCACTGAGTGATACTGCTGCAAAATACCTTAACAGAACTGAAAAAAAAAGAAAGGGAATATACCATGATAGTAGTAGGAGATTTTAATACACTATTCTTTTTTTTTTTTTGCATTCCAGTCACCCATTATTATCAATGCATCTTGATTGCATGTTCGATCAATCTCCGATTGTAAAAGTTGGTGAAAATCTTCTA
>NW_006399829.1:9004699-9010405 GCF_000299155.1 Elephantulus edwardii | reverse complement strand
TAATAATAATAGTAAAACAAGAGGTCACTGCAAAGTGAATTGGGGGAGGGAGAAGGAAAAGGAGGGAGGAAGATAAAAACAACAAAATACAACAGCAGAGTTGGTTGGTTTTGAATTCTTTACTACCTGACCTTTACAGAAAAAAGAAATATATAGCAGGCTCCTCTCTACTGTAAAGATATTTTTAGCCTTTATAGAGATTTATGTACCAACATTAGAATGTAAATTATTAGAACTTGGAAGAAATAATAGATTTCATACAGTTTGTGCTTCTGTTTTTTAAAGACAAGAAAGGTGAATTAAGAAGTCTAAGATTACTCACTTCATGATTGAGACAGAACACCATTCTGTAAAGGCATGCTTATATTTCTATTTTTTGTAATTTTTTTATTTTAATTGTGATTTTAACAAAAGTTTACACTATAGCTGGATTTTCATTTATTCATTGTTGAACATTTTCCTCCTTCCTTTCCATTCCCCAGTTCACTTTCTTCTTTTTTTTAATCTTCATTCATTTTTGCACAATTTCTCTTAAGAATAAATTGGCCAAAAATTCTTTTGAGGAAGCTAACTCAAGTCTTTATGATGGAAACAAGGAATATTAAGGAGAGTTTCAAACCTACTCATTCTGATTCAATACCTTGCTGATAATTTACATTTCTACCTCAAATATAGTAAATTAGAATCTATATTTCAACAATAAAAACAATAACCTTTAAATAACTGTAAATATCAATACATATTATGACACCAGAGCTCCCCACATTCTCTATTGTTGTTGTTGTTGTCTTGAGGTGCCATCAAGTTGAATATAGCTTATAGCAAGCCTATGAAGAGCCAGCCTGAACCCTGCCCTATTCTGTGCCATCCTTATAATATCTGATACATTAGATCCCATTAATGAAGTGTTTGTGTCATTCTGTCTTACTGGGAGTCTTTTCCTTCTCTGACTGTCCATTTTTCCACATAGGATGCCTGTTTCCAAGTAAAATAAAATCACTTTCATAGTTAAAAAAAAAATTCTAGATCCATCCTGGAATACACTGTTGTGATTGACAGGATAATGTTAATATGCATACAGGGAATACCTGTTCATTCCACTATCATTCAAATATATATACCAACAACCAGGGACAAAGAGGAGGAAATAAATTACTTCTACAAACTTTTCCAGTCAGAAATCAATAGAACATCTAACGAACATGCTTTGACAACAATGGGTGATTGAAATGCAAGCTGGCAAAAAGGAAGAAGGGTCAGTAGTGGGAGAGCATAGATTTGGTGACAGAAGTGAGGGTGGAGACATACGATAGAATTCTGTACAATCTAGTCATTGCAAACAGCATTTATAAAAACACAAACAACGACTATACACCTGGACTATATCTGATGGTCTACATAGGAATCAGATTGACTGTATCTGTGGAAGAAATAGTTGAGAAAACTCAGTATCACCTAGGCTAAGTGTTAATTGTGGAATAGACCATAACTCCTCATATACAAGTTCAAACTGAAGCTAAAGAAAACCTAATAAAATCCACAAGAATCAATATTTGACCTCAAGTATATCCCACAAAAATTTAAATACCATCTCAGGAACACGTTTGAAACAGGTTTACTAATTCCTAATGAGCAAAGACCAGATGAGCTGTGGGAGGATATCAAGAATAACATTCATTAAGAGTGCAAAAAGTCATTACAAAGACAGAGGAGGAAAAAAAGATCAAAATGGATGTAAGAAGAGACTGAACAGCCTAGCTACATGTCTAAAATATGAAAGATGAGCCTTAGCTATCTTTGCCTGCAAGGAGCAATCTGACTATATTTTTCTGCTTATACATTTGGAAGTCTATGGGATATTCAGCACTCTTCTTCAATACCACAACTAAATGACATCAACTCTTCTTCTGTCATCCTTCTTGACTGTTCAGCTCGTTGATGGGTAGCAGATGACTGAGAAGACTGTCGCCTGAATCAGACACACCTTAGTTTTCCAACTGACATCATTGCTCTTGAGCATTTTTGAGAGGTCCCTGACAGTAGACTTGCCCAATACACTACATCTTCTGTTTTCCTGACTGCTACCACAGGTAAGCAAAATACTTCTGATGATTATCAAAAAATGCTTGGAACAGTACACTGACAGAGAACTACCAGAAAAGCAACAGGGTTTAGAAGAGGTCATGGCACGCTAGAGCCTGTTGTAGCAGTTACTGTGTCATTCCACCTGGTCAAAGGTCTTCCTCTCCTTCATTGACCCTCCATCATTCCAAGCATCATGTCATTCTAAGGAATAGCCCCTTCTAGTAACATGCCCAAAGCATGTGAGGTGAAATTCTCCAAAGAGCCCTCTGGCTACACTCTCCCCAAGACATATTTGTTTGTTCTTTTGACAGTCCATAAGATGAACACATCAGGGCTGCACTAGTTGGCTGAAATATGTCAGTTAATATCCCGTCAATTCCTGGGGTCTTAGTTTTTGCTAATTCCTGTAATGCAGTTTGAACTTCATCCTTCATTGTTGTTGGCTCATGTTCATATGATACTTCCTGAAATTTTCAGTGTCAACTAATTCATTTTGATACAATGATTCTGTATATTTCTTCTGTCTACTTTTTATGTTTTCTAGATTGTTTAACTTTAGTTTGGAGGATCATGTGTGAACCAGTTAGATTCCAGAAGATGGATTCTCTTGTTTTGATGAGGGTTTAGTGCGAACGGTTTGGTTGGTTTTTTGGTTGTTCGATTTTCTGGGCTTAGCTAACAATGAACAGTGGTCTCGAAGCCTCTTGTCTAGAGTCAACCAGGAACTGGAGTAGGGTGTGTGTGGGGGGGAGGGGGGGTGCCTTCTATTTAAAAGGCAGCTGGGTCACAACTAAGTCTTAAGATTCTCATTTGTGAAACTGTTGGATTCTGGAAGGTGTATTCTCTTGTTTTGATAAAGATCAGGTGTATACTGTTTGGTTGTTTTGTTGTTGTTGTTGTTGACAATTGGGTGTGAACTGATTGGATTTGCTGGACATAATAATGAAATGTGGGCTAGAAGCCTCTTGTCTAGAGAGTCAAGCAGGACCTATTGACAGGGTCTGTATTTAAAAGGCGATTGGGATGTCTGGCCTGTAGGCCTTTGGCCTAGTGTTAATTATATTTGGGATGAACATTCTTCTAAGTGGTGCAGCTCTGGTCTGTCGATGTGCTGTACTGAAGTAACTTGGGGTTGCTGATATGCTGAACACTGTGCCAGTGTTCGGTGCAGCTCCCAGATTGAGAAAGGCTTGGAAGTAAGAGTAATATCCACTTCCTAAACAACATGCCTCTGAAAACTATGAACATAGAGCAATGATGATAGTTGTAGAACAAGGTTCAGGTCTTTTGTTCATAGGATCACTATGAGTCATGCTTCTCTTGACAGCACTTAATAATAAAACGATCATTCAAGAAGTGTATTGCAAAGGAGACTAGGGGAATGGGGATGGAGGAAAATGTGTAACAATGAAAGAATGAATGGATGAATGAATGAAAACAACGTTTTTGTAAACTTTCATTAAAATCACAATTTAAAACATAATAATTTTAAACAAAACTGTGCCCATAGTAGCTCTCAGTATTAAAACTCAAAGCTTGAATTTGTTTTACATTTCTTTCAGCTTGAGAAATGTCTAGCAATTATTTCCCTTTTAATTCTCTGATTTCAGCACATTTGGTGATAATATTTTGCTTTGTCTTCTTGAGCTGCCTTCTGAAATCTTCTGTTCAACTCTTATACTTCATCTTCACTTCCTTGTGTTTGGACTACTCAATACTCTTGCAGTTTTCATAGCTTCTTCTGATGCTCATTTTGGTTTTATTCTTTGCAACAGCCTTTTGCTTTCTTCATGGATGATATCTGCCATGTCTTCTTACAGCTCCTCTGATCTTCGAACATTCTTGTTCAATACCTTAAACATGTTCTTGAGATGAGTCTTAGATTCAACTGGGGTAGATGCAAGGTCATATTATGGTTCCTATGGACTGGTTTTAGTTTTCTTCAGATTCTATTTAAATTTGCACATTAGTAATTGATGATCTGTTCCATAATCAGCACCCAGTCTGATTTTGACTGCAGATACTGCATTTCTCCAATTCTTTCTGCAAATATAGTAAATCAGATTCTTGTGAAATCCATCCGGTGATATCCAGGTGTAAAGTTGTCATTTGTGGTTTGTTTGGTTTTTTTAAAGCATTTGATATGAATAAATCATTGTATGCACAAAATTCTAGTAATTGATCTCTGTCTTCATTTCTGTCACCAAGTCCATACTTTCTAACTACCACTCCGTATTTTTCAACTATCATTCCTTCCTCATTGTTTCTAACTTTTGCATTTGAGTAGCCAATACTTATTAATGCATTTTTATTTCATGTTTGGCCAAGTTTGGACTGCAAAAATTTATAGAAAGCTTCAATATTGAGATTCCTCTTTGGTGTTGGTTGTTGGTGCATATATTTGAATAATGTTGTTGTTGTTGTTGTTGTTGTTGCATACTGTCAAGTCAGAATTCATCTATAGTTGACCTTCCAGTGGGTTTTCAGAGGCAGTTAATCTCACAGGAGGACTTCCTTACTAGGGTCTATTCTCTGCCCTGTTGATTCCAAACTAATGAATAAAGTGATAGTTAGAAAACATGCCTTTGGTGACAGAAATAAGACCAAAGATTGCATGATGGAAGTTTGTACATTAACTGACTTATTTATTGCTAATAGGTAGAAGGTAGACAAAAGATTATTATCAATGAGATGGATTGACTTGGTGACGATCACAATAGACTTGTTCGGGATAGGGATAATAATGATGGTACAAGGTAGGGCAAGGTTCAGGTCTGTCTTTATAGCACCTACCAACAACAATACCTTTTATGAAAAATATAAATGACAATTATACCTGAAGGAATACACAAGACTCATATTGACTACATCTGTGGGTAGAGACAATAGAGAAGCTCAATGTCAGCAGTCAAAACAAGGTCAGTAGCCAAGCATGTGATGTCATTGTTGTTGCTAATTGCCATCAAGTCATAGGTGATTCGTAGTGACCTTATGAATGAAATACCTGAGTACTTGTATAACTCTCACCGTTTCTCCAAGTTCATAGGGTTTCTGGAGGCAAGCTTTTCTGGAATTGGATGCCACTCCTGCTTCCAAGCTTGTTTTAATCACGGAGTTCCACCAAAAACTGTCCACCGTAGGCAACCATTATTATCACATTTATCACATCAGTGTTACAGTGTTTAGCATCACAGCCATTACAAGTTACCTCTGTAGAGCAAATGTGATAGATCATTAGTTATCCATATGCAAGTTGAAATTTAAAGTGAACAAAAGAAAAACAAGTCCACGGCAATGAAAATTCAACCTTGAATATATCCCGCCTGATTTAAAAAGAAAAAAGAAAACAAAACTAAAAAAAAAACAAACAAAAAACCCACCCCAAACACCCACACATCTCAACAATAGATTTGATGCATTGGACACAAATGACCAAAGACAAGATGAGTTGTGGAACAAATTGATAGAAATTGATAGAAAAACTATGATAGAAAAACACAATACTATGAAGCATTGACAAACAATGAAAACATTACAAATAAAACAATACACGACATGGAAGAGTCTTGAGGGCATTATAGTAAGTGAAAATATCTCAGTCACAAAAGAATAAATATTGCA
>NW_006399829.1:9000276-9003369 GCF_000299155.1 Elephantulus edwardii | reverse complement strand
AATCACTGTACCAGAAAGAATTGATTGACATTGAAAAATTTCAGAAAAAAAATCCATATGAACAGGAGCCAATGGTAATGAAAGAGAAAGTAGAAGTTGCCTTGAAGGCATTGGTCAAAAATAAGGCCCCAGGAATCAATGGGATACCAATTGTTTCAATTAACAGGTGTGGCCTTGGTTTATGCCAAAGAAATTTGGAGGGCAGCTGTCTGGCTAATGCACTGGAGAAGGTCCATATTTGTTCCCATTTTCTAGAAAGGTGATCCAAATGAATGCAGAAAGTATTTAACATTATCATTGATAAAACATGGAAGCAAATTCTGCTGAAGATCATTCAAAAGTGGCTAGAACAATACACAGATAGGAAACTGCTAGAAGTTACAGCAGGGTTTTGAAGGGGCTGAGGTACCAAGGATATCATTGTTGATGTCAGATGGTTCCTGGCTGAAAGTAAAGAATAGCAGAAAAATGTCTATCTGTGTTTTATTGACTATGCAAAGGCATTTGATTATGTGGATCATAACAAGTTGTGGGTAACCCTATTTACAATCTCATTATAAAACTAAAAATAAATATTAGTCTTTTCTTTGCTAGTTCCAATATTTGACACAATATTCATCCCTGAGCCAGTAGCCAATGCATATTTACTCTTTTTTATTTTTGTTACTGTGTTGCTATGTAACGTTGTGTTGGAACGGACCCATAGCTGACCCTCTGGTGGCTTTTGAGAGGCAGTAAATCAAACAGGAAGAGATTCCCCATCTTTCTCTTGTGGAGTGGCTGGTGGATCAAACCATGTGCCTTTGGAACTGCAGAGTAACTTCTTACCACTAGGCCACCAGAACTCCCTATTTGATTGATAGTTATTTATTTTAATTACTCTGAGCCTCTATGTGGTCTAAATCTTATATTCTGTGAATAGAATAATAATGTATTATGAATAGCATAAGAATATATTACAACTATGTCAGACCAAAAAAGTCTCTTCAACATTTTATTGTTGATAGCTTCTCCCACTCCTCTCTTTGCTAATAAGATATCATAGTCTTGTTATCAATAACTACAGCAAAATCATATCGTATACTAGGGTGTGTTGTATCACTTATCTTTATTCTTCCTTCTGTGGTTTTGACCAATAAAGTAAACACAGGAAGAAGAATTTTAAGTAAATAAAAACAGGGGGGGAAAATAACACCCAACAACACGTTTTTGACACCCTGCCTTTGGAAACTCCATATTCCACTGAAGCACTTCACCAAATGTGAAACCAGTACAGGACTTTTAACATCTTCTTCTTTGATTTAAAAATATCCCAGTTCTTGTTGTTACTGGATTTGCAGAGTAGGTTCCTACTTATGGTGATCTATGCACCACAAGCTATATAAACTAACTGACTTTGGAAAGCTGGCTAGGGCCTAGGGAGTTGCTTCCAAAAGTAACGGAGGGCTATGTTAGCTGAGGGATCTGTGAGGGAGGTGAGAGCTGTAAGTTACTGCCAGCTGGAAGGTAGGAAACCTAGGTTTGGGCCTACTGCACCATATCCATTTCTTTCTCTGCCTCTCTGCTGACAACTGGACAGAAGAAGAAAGGAAGTGGAGACACTAATGGCTAGTAATGGGCAGTGGGCTCTGTGCTCCTATCCTAGATGGTCAATCCAGGAGCAGGTTTTACTTAGTAGATTGTTTCACCGTAATAGGATGTTCTCACTGCACTGGACACTCATAGTCGCCAACGCAATCTCCACTACAACAAATAATAATCACTTTTAAAATCAAGAGGAGTAGACTCACTCGCTTTCCAGTCCAATAAGTACAAAGCATGTGCCAAAAGTTTTCTATTTATAAGAATTTTTCTTCTTAAATTATGGGCCTATTAGGCTTAATGTAAAGTTCAATTTCCTTAAAGGTGATATCTAGTTAAGTGAGATTTCATTTTAATCAGAAAACAATTACATTTATCATCTGTAAAGCCTCTAGCTCTTCTGTATGGGAGCTCGTTTTGATTTATTCATGGTAATAAGCACAGTGGTTCCGATTGGCTCAGGAAACAGACTATTTCTCAGGTCAGGTAAACATGTCTATTGATTCAAATTCATCATCTTTTGTCAAACTGAGCTACAAGCTACAGCTTCAAGTGGGAAGGACAACTAGCAACGTGGTTCCTATGGCTAGTGCAGAATTTTATATTGTTTGTTTTGGATGTGTGTGTATGATTAATAAAAATTTATTTTGGGCAATTTGTTTTTCTTCTTGGTAATAAAGAGTTGTATCATCCCCCTTTATAATGCTCACTGAGGCCTAGACAAACTTGAGTGCAACCTTAAAACTTGATTAATTTTTGACAAAGGATTGCCAAATAAAACATAAAATATCCAGCTAATATGATCTATAGATATAGAGCCATTTAAATATGTACTCTAATGATGTATCCAATACTACATGTGGCTTGCTTAAATAAAAAAGAACTAAGCGTTGTTTATCTGAAAAGTTGATTAGGTATTATTTATTTTAAATTGTGAAATAAGGCAACTATATTCTCACAGAGATGAAGTTTCTCTATTCCTGGGTTTTTTTTTTCCATTTCTCTAATCAGATAAGAAAATGTTGCTTCGGTTTGTATTTTGTTTTGTTTTCTTAACAAAGAAGTACTTTGGGCATGAGCAATATGTTTCAAAATGTTCTCCACTGATCACCGAACTAAATCACTTGGGATACTGGTTATGGTGCCAATTCATGAGTCCCACCCAAGGCGTGCTTAGTAATCAGATTCTCAGCTCTCCAGAAGAGTCTTATGTAATTATGAGAAAAATAGCCCTAGGATTTTGATGTGCTGAAGCCTGAGGGCACTGTTCTTTCCTATTACAAAATATGTTACCTGTGAGCAACTGTGTTTTCAACTCAAGGAGCCGCTGAGGAAATGTTGAGGTTCATTAAAATGGAGGGACCAATGGATTTTTATTCTTTCTTATTTTCAAAACATTATCATGTATTTCCAATGTCCTTCCTGGAAATTTTCAAAGCATATCTATGAATTTAACTTAACCTCTCATACTTTGGACATATTACTAAGAGGGGCTATTCCTTGGAGAAGGGC
>NW_006399829.1:8993709-8994886 GCF_000299155.1 Elephantulus edwardii | reverse complement strand
GGTGGATTTGAATTACATGTTTTAGGGCTGTCAGCACCCCTCTTTACAACTAAGCCACCAGAGCTCTATTCTCTCTCTCTTTCTACACACACACACACACACACACACACGCACACACACACGGTTATTATCCATATACTGGGAGGATTTGTTAATATAACTATTACTCAAATATATACACCAAATTTGAAAACTAAGAATGAAGAAACTGAGGATTTATACTAACTTTTTCAGTCTGAAATTGATTGAACACACAGTCCAGATTCATTAGCAATAGATGGTGACTGGACTGTAAAAGTTGGAAACAAAGGAAAACAAATGGTATTTTGGAAACATGACCTAAGTTAAAAAAATGAAGATGAAGATTACAAGATAGAATTTTGTACACTGAATGATTTATTCATTTCAAATGCTTAAAATAAAACAAAGGGCTATTAAACACATGAACTTCACCTGATGGACAATACAGGAATCAGATTGACTAAACTATAGAAGAGACATTGGAGCTTAAAATCAGCCAAACCAAACATGAACCAACTGTGGAACAGACTATCAACTACTCAAACACACATTCAAACTGAAATTGAAGAAAATGAAAACAAGGCCACAATAAGCCAAATACGATCTTCGATGTATCCCAACTGAATTTCAAAACCATTTTACGAATAGATTTGACATTAATCACTGATGATAAAAGACCAGATGAAGTGTGGAATTACATTAATGATATCATCAATGAAGAAGGCAAAAGGTCGTTAAAAAGATAGGGATAGAAGGAAAGAGCAAAAAGAGTGTCAGAAGAGACTCTGAAATTTGTGTTGGAATCAAAACAAGCCAAAACAAGCAGAAGGAAAGCTGTGGTAAGAGAGCTGAACAAAAGACTTCAAAGGGCAACATGAAAAGACAAAGTATTATAATGAAATGTACAAGGAGCAGGTGTTAGAAAACAAAAAGGGAGGAACACGTTCAGCATTTTTCAAAGTTGAATGAACTGAATAACAAATTCAAGCCTTGAGCTGCAACATGGAAGGATTCTGTGGGCAAAATCTTGAATGATACAGGAAACATCAAAAGAAGATATCAAAAACAACTATGAGATATCATCTCACCCCAGTCAAAATAGCAAAATTTAACAGAACAGCAAGCAACAAATGTTGGCGAGGTTGTGGAGAAACTG
>NW_006399829.1:8990511-8993609 GCF_000299155.1 Elephantulus edwardii | reverse complement strand
TGCCACCCAAACATATACATGCACACACATGTTTATTGCTATTGTTCCCTATAGTAAAGAGATGGAAGCAATACAAGTAAATAAACAGAGAGCTGTGGTATATTCACACAATGGAATACTATGCAACACTTAAAAACAAGAAACTCATAAAATATTACGCAAAATTGGTGACTCTGGAGGACATTATGCTGAGTGAAATATTTCAGTCGCAAAAAATGACAAATACTGCATGGTTCCACTGTTATAAAACAGGACTGTCATGAGGGTTGGGGGAAAACCAAGAAAATTGGGGATAAATAATGAACACTGTATTGAAATAGATGAGGGAAATAATTGTCTAAAACAAATATATGATTAGGTATTATTTCCATGACAACAGTCCAGAATAAGAGGTGCATAGCAAAGTTGACTGAGGAGTATTGGAGGGGGGCTTGGAAAATGGTACAACAATGAAAGAATTTTTTTAAAGAGAAAAATGAACTGAGTATAAGTAGAGAGGAAAGTGTACAATAAAGAATGAATGCAAATCCAACTTTTCTGTAAACTTTTGTTAAAATATTACTATTGTTAATGTTCCTAAACCTACCTACATTTTGAAACAATGAAAGACAAAGCTTCATCATCTTTGCCTCCAAAGAGCATTCTGGCTGCACCTTTTTCAGAACATATTTGTTTGTTGTTTTGGGATAGTCAGTACCTGTCTCCAGCACCACAACTCAAAGACATAAATTCTTCTTCTGTTATCCTTATTCTTGTCAAACTTTCTGATGCGTAGTAGGTGACTGAGAAGGCCATGACTTGAGTCAGGTGCACCTTAGTTTTCAAATTTACATCTTTGTTTTTAAGTATTTTGGAGAAGTCCCTGACTCCAGACTTGTCCCAGTGCAATACATCTTCTTACTTCCTCACTGTTACTACCACGGGTGTTGATTGTTGATCTAAGCAAGACAAAATCATGATAGCTTCAATTTTTTTTCTCCATCTGTCATATTGCTGGCTGTTGATCCTGTAGTGAGGATCCTTGTCATCTTGATGTTGAGATACAATCCATACCAAAGGCTTTAGTCCTTGATATTCTGTAGCAAGCATGCTATGTCCTCACTTTCAGCAAGTGAAATTGTACCATCAGCATAATGTAGATTGTGGATAAGCCTTCCTTCAATCCTAAGGGCATATTCCTCTTCATAGAGTCAGGCTTCAAGAATTATTTGCTCAGCATACAGATTGTATAGGTGTGGAAAAAGTATGCAACCATTATGTACACTCTTCCTGGTCTTAAACCATGCAGTATTCTCTTGCTCCATTCAGAGAACAGCTTCTTGGGGTAGGTATAGATTCTGTATGTGCACGTATGTACTCATGTACATATGTATGTATAAGTGTTCTGAGATTCCCATCCTTCTTATTGCAAGCCATAATTTGTTAAATCCATACAGTCGAATGCCTTGCATGGTCAATAAAACACAAACAGATTTTCTTCTGGTATTCTCTGCTTTTTAGCCAGAATCCATCTGATAACAGCAATGATATCCCTGGAACCATGACATCTTCTAAAATTAGCTTACACTTCTCATGGTTTCCTGTCAATTTATTCTACTAGCTGCTTTTGAATGATTTTTAACAATATTTTGCTTGCATGAGATGCTACTGATATTGTTTGTTAGTTTCCACATGCTATTGGATCATTAGGCAGCTGGCCCTCCAAATTTCCTGGCATAAACTGCACATCCAGGGCTGCATCTGTTAGTTAAAATATGCCATTGGTATTCCATCAATCAGTGGAGACTCACATTTTGCCAATGCCTTCAGTCAGATCGAACTTTCATTGGCTCTTGTTCATGTGGAACTTTCTGAAATATTTCAGTGTCAATCAATTCCTTTTGGTACAGTGATTCTGTGTATTTATACTATCTTCTTTTGATCCTTTCTGGACTATTCAAGATTAAGCCCATAGTATCTCTCAGTATTGATAGTGGAGGCTTGTATTTTTTTTTTCAACCTAAGAAATGCTTCCCTTTTTATTATCCTCTAACTCCAGCTCTTTACACATTTCATTGCAATATTTTGCTTACATAGATAAATATGGTGGCCTAGTGCTAATAACAAAAACCAAAATGATGTTTAATTTCATTATAAATATTTATTTCTCTATAGATTATGGTTTTTACTAATATATATTATTGGTTTTATTAATATAAACATAGAAATTGTTTTTTGTTTGTCTTTGAGTAAAAACTGACCCCTACGTGACCATCTAGTGGGTTTTCAGAGGCAGTAAATCGCAAAGGAGGAGATTGCTCATTTTATTCTTCTGTGGTGCTGCTGGTAAATTTGAACCACATCCCTTCAGGATTGCAGTGCAGTTTCTTACCAATAGATCACTAGAGCTCCATAGATTAATAAATGAACAAATGAATGAATGAATGTGTTGTTGTTGTGGTGGTGGTGGTTGTTAGGTGCCATGCTATAACTCATAGCAACCCTATGAACAGTGGCTCTGAACTTTGCTCTATCCTGAGCCAACCTCATCATCTCTGACACACTGGAACCCATTGCAACAAACACTGAGTTGATTCATTCCATCCAGAGTCCTCCCTGTTTCCCTGCTCTGACCCTCTACCCTTTCAAGAATTATGTCCATCTCCAAGGACTGGTCCTGGTACCTTCTGGAAACATGTCCATAGTATGTGAGATGGAGCTTCAGAATCCTTGCCTCACAGTTTAACATGACAGAAAATAATAAATGTTGGAGAGGATGTGGTGATACAGGACCTCTTATACATTGTAAATGGGATTGTAAAATAGTACAACCACTTTGGAAGGTAGTTTGGCAGTTCCTCAAAGATATGAACATAGAAATTCCATGTGACCCAGATATTTCACTGCTTGGAAAATATCCTGAGAAAATGAGAACTGAGGAACAAATGGAGACTTATGGACCAATGTTCATAGCAGTGTTGTTCACTGTCACAAGAATATGGAAACAGCCCAAATGTCCAACCACAATCAAGAAGATTGAGAAAGTATGGTACATTCACACAATAGAATACTACACAGCATGCAGGAGCAATACTTTTGTAAATCACTACCTAACTTGA
>NW_006399829.1:8988272-8990411 GCF_000299155.1 Elephantulus edwardii | reverse complement strand
ATATCATTAACATCACATGTAAGTTAACTCTTGTTGAAGATTTATTTTCAAAACTGCTTTACGTTTATAAGTAACTGTCAGATAATAAAACTAGATTCAAAAGAGCCCATCACGTTGTTGTTATATTCCTGCAAGTCAACTATGACTCAAAGTGACTCAATGAAAAATAGTTCTGAATCCTGCCCTATTGGGTCAATCTCACTGTCTCTGACACACTTACCCCCATTGATACAGTCAATGTGTCAATCCATCTCATCCAGGGTCTTCCTCCCCTGTGCCAACCTTCTATACTTCCAACATTATGTTCTTCTCCAAGAACATTGCCCCCTTAAGGCAATTTGCCCAAAGTATGTGAGACAGAATTTTACAATCCTTACCTCCAAGGAGCAACCTGGTTTCTCCCTCTCCAGTACAGACCTGTTTGTTCTTTGGCAGCCTATGGTATGTTTAGTAATCTTCTCTAGCACCATAATTCAAAGGCAATGATTATTCTTCTGTCATCCTTAATCATTGTGTAGCTCTGAGATGCATAGTCAGTAACTGAGAATATCATGGCTTGGATCATGCAAATCTTAGTTTCTAGATTGATATTATAGGTCTTTAGCACCCTGGAGAGGACATTGAGCCATTTTAAGAAATGGAGTATGACCAAGAGCCATATTACCGAAAGATGAGTCTGAGTTGCACTGAAGGCAATAGCAAATAAAGCCCCACAAAAACAAACAAACAAACAAACCCCACAGACTTTCCCAAAGCAATTCATCTTTTCATTTCCTGACTGTGGGTGCCAAAGTGTTGATGATTATGGATCTGAGCAAGCTGAAATTGTTAACAATCTCAACCTCTTCTTCTATCATGATATGGTCAATTAGCCTGGCATTAAGAATAGTTGTTTTCTTGATGTTAAGCTTTAATCGATATTGAAGACTGAAGTCCTTGACCTTCTGCAGCAAACGCTTCAAGTCCTTCTCAGTTTTAGCAAGCAAGGTTCTGTAATATGCTTTATGCAGGTTGTTGATGAGTATTCCTCCATTCCTGATGCCACATTCCTCCTCATAAAGTCCAGCCTCCCAGATAATCTATTCCAAATATAGATTGAAAATATGTGGCGATAGAACACATTCTTGACACACTATTTCCTTATCTTTGAACCATGTAGTGTTTCCTTGTTCTGGTCTGATGACTGCTTCCCAGTCTAAGTACAGGTTTTCACATGAGCACAATCAAGTGTTCTGGGATTCCCATTCTTCTCAATGCTAGCCACAATTTGTTGTGATTCATACAGTCAAATGCCTTTGCCTAGTCAACGAAACATAAATAAACATTCTTCTGGTACTCTGTACTTCAGCCAAGATCCATCTGACATTGGAACTGATATCCCTAATGACACAACCTCTTCTAAATTCACCTTGTATTTTTGGCAATTCTCAGTGTATTGTTACAGTCATTTTTTAATAATCTTCAGCAAGATTTTGCTTGTATGTGATATTAGTGATATTGTTGGTAAGTTCCACATTCTGCTCAATCATCTTTTCTGGAATGGGAATACATCTGAATCTCTTCAAGTCAGTTGGTCAGGTAGCTCCAGATATCTTGGCACAACCTGGTGAGCACAACCTAGTGAGCACATCTGTTTGTCGAAATATCTCAGTTGGTATTCCATAAATTCCTGGAGCCTTATTTCCCCCCCACCCCCAATTCCTTCAAAGTAGCTTGAATTTCATCCTTCATCACCACTGCCTCTTGATCATATGCTATATTAGTAAATTCTTTTGTGTCAGCCAATTGTTTCTGGCACAGTGTCTCTGGGTACTCCATCCATCTTCTTTAGATGCTTCTTCGATCAGTCAATATTCTGCCCATAGCATCTCTAAGTATTGCAATTTGAGGTTTGAATGTGTTCTTCAGTTCTTTCATCTTAAGAAATGCTGAGTGAGTTTGTCCTTTTTATTTTCTTACTCCAGCTCTTTGCACATTTTATTGTAATCTTTTGTTTTGTCTTCCAAAGCTGCTCTTTGTAATCTGCTCAGTGTCTCAACTTCCTGCTTTCTTCCTTTTGTTTTGGTTTTCAGTGTTATAGTTCAATATTCAGAGTATCTTCTGACTTTCATCTCAGTCTTTTCTTCCTCTTCTGTCTTT
>NW_006399829.1:8986133-8986932 GCF_000299155.1 Elephantulus edwardii | reverse complement strand
GCGGGTTGCTCCTTGGAGGCAAGGATTCAGAAGCTTCGTTTGACATACTTTGAACATGTTGTAAGGAGGAACTGGTCCTTGGAGAAGGACGTCATTCTTGGGAGGTTGGAGGAACAGCGTAGGAGAGGAAGACCCTCTTTGAGGTGGATTGATTCAGTAACTGGGGTAATGGGGATAGGTGTGTTGGAGACAGTGAGATTGACACAGGATAGAGCCAAGTTTAGGGCTGTTGTAGATAGGGTAGCTATGAGTTGCAAGTGACTCGACGGAAAATAACCACCACAACAACATATTTATAATAAACCATTTTTGGTTTATTGCTTTTCCATATGGTGATCTAGTCTGTATGGAGTTGTGCTTACTAACCCAAAGGCAACATCTATCTGATGATTTTAATCTACCAGGGACTCCACTGGAGATAAACTGGTGATCAACGCTATAGTGCAATTTACAACCTCCAAAAAACTGCTGGAAGGAAAGCCATGGGTTATTTCTGATTCCACAGCAATGGCTTTGAGTTTGTCTTTTTATGTGCTACCGAGTTGAGTATGACACATAGTGACCCTGTGAAAAACAGATCTGAGCCTATCCTGTGCCTTCCTTACCATTTTGCATCATCTCTGACACACCTGAGCCCACTGCTGCAGTCGTCATATCAATCTATCTCATTGAGGATCTCCCTCTCTTTTGCTGACCCTTCACCTTTCCTAGCATGATACCCCTTTCTAAGGAATACTTTCCCCTATGAACATGCCCAAAGCATGAGAGTTGAGGCTATGCCATCTTTGCCTCTAAGGAA
>NW_006399829.1:8985184-8985712 GCF_000299155.1 Elephantulus edwardii | reverse complement strand
TGTCCTTTCTCTATATATCATGATGTTACCTATTGGCCCAGTGGTGAAGATCTTTGATATTCTCATGCTGAGATGCAATCTATTACCGAAGTTGTATCCTTGATCTTCTTCAGCAAGTGTTTCAAGTTCTTCCATTCATCAGACAAGGTTGTGTCACCTTCATTAGCCTGCCTCTGATCCAAATGCCACATTCCTCTTCATAGAGTCTGGATTCATTCATTTTTTGTTCAGCATACAGATTGAATTGGTTTGGAGAAAGGATCCAACACAGATGCACACCTTTCCTCCTGATTTTAACCTATGCAATGTTCCTTTGTTCTGTTTGGACGTGGCTTCCTGGTCTATATTTAGACTTTGTATGGGTGACAGAAATTAAGTTGGAGATAGAATGATTTAATTTTGCACAATCAATGACTTCTTCATTGCAAATACGTTTTTTTTTTTCAAATACGTTTTTTAAGAGACATAAACGTAGATTATACACATGGATTTCACCTGATGGTATGCATAGGAATCAGATCGATTACA
>NW_006399829.1:8975261-8982989 GCF_000299155.1 Elephantulus edwardii | reverse complement strand
TAGACATTCTTCTGATAGTCTCTAATTTTAGCGAGGATCCATCTAACATCAGCAATGTTACCCCTGGTGCGGTGGCCTCTCCTAAACTCAGCTTGAGGTTTTAACAGTTCCCCTCTAGCCATTTTTTGGATAATCTTTAGTAATATTTTACTTGCATAGGATATGAAAAATATTGTTTGATAAATTCCATAGTTTGTTTGATCACTTTACTTGGGAATGGGAACAAATATGGATCTCTTCTAGTCAGTTGGCAAGGAATTTGTTTAAATTTCCTGGCTTAAATTGGTGAGCACATCCAAATTTGACACATTTAATTCAAACATGTCAATTGGTATCCTATAAGTTACTGGGACCTTATTTGTATTCACAAATTATCTTCAATGAAGTTTAATTTTCTTCTTTTGTTACCCTTGGCTCTTGTTCTCATGGAACTTCCAGAAATTTTTCAGTTTTGATGAATTCTTTTTGATGCAGTGAATTTGTGCATTCCTGCCATCTTCTTTTCATTGCCAGTCCTAGTTCTCTGTTGATTTTTTTTTTTCCATACTATGGCGCTCAGGCCAAGTAAACACCACCGGCATACCAGATCTAGAGAAGACATCACACTTACCTGGGAAATTATCCTACTGCAACAGCAGTGTTCTGCAAACAGAAGAGCTGAGACACAAAGTCACAAGATGACAGACTTGGAGCAGAATCTAAGGGGCAAGGACATTTACGCAATACTGTCTCAGACAGAAAGCCTTCCCTAAAGCTGGTACCTGGGATTTATACTTCAAGAGAGACTGGCAGCAATATGAGGCACAAGGCATCACAGAAATGACTACTTGAGTCCTTAATCATCGTAACAATGGCTGGCTGGAGGGAGGTGCTGCATAAAGTAGGATGGAGAGAAAAAGAATGCTGGTGGAGCGGGGAAAGATGGTACAAGACACACATGCCAAGGGTCTAGGGGATCAACACTGAATTTATTGGCTACTTCTGTAATGAAGAAGAGTCTTTCATCTGCTCCTTTTGCTAAAATGCTTGTCTGTTACATATTGTTCTAAATCGGAGCATCCAAACTGAGATAGACTAGGAAGAATTGGCAATCTACTTCTGAAATAACAGGACTAGGAAATAGAGCTCACTTAGAGTAAACTAGCAGATATGGCCCTGAGGATGAGCTCATGAACTTGGAAACAGAAACAAGGAGGAGTTGTAAGCTGTAAGTTGTAATCATATTAATGATTAGTACGTGTAACACAAGAAACATGAATGTAGGAAAATTGGACATTGTTAAGAACAAAATGGAATGTGTAAGTATTGATATATTAGGTATTGAAGAAATGAAATGGATTGGTATGGAGCATTTTTAATCAGACAATCGCATGATCTACTATGAAGAAAAAGTGAGGAAAAATGGGGTTGCTTTCATAGTTAAAAAGGTAATTTCTAAATCCACCTTGAAATATAGTGTTGTGAGTGACAGGATAATATCCATAAGCATACAAGAAATCCAGTAAAGTAAATACCACTCTCATTGTTTCAATATATGCACCAACAAGAGCCAAAGAAGAGGAAACAGATTATTTTTACCAACATTTGCAGCCAGAAATGGATCAAACACGCAACCAAATTGCATTAATAATTATGGGTGGCTGAAATGCGAAGGTTGGAACAGGGAAGAAGGATCAGTAGTTGGAAAATATGGACTTGATGACAGAAATGAGGAGAGAGATAGAATGATAGAATTTTGCACAATGATTTGCTCATGGCAAATGTCTTTTATAAGAAACATAAACGGTGACTTTACTCATGTGCAAGTTCAAATTGAGGCAGTAGGAACTAACACAAGTCCACAATAACCAAACCTCCTGCCTCAATTGAACTTGCACATGAGTAACTGATGATCTGATCCACAGTCAATACCTGATCTCTTTTTCACTTCTGCTACTGAGCTTCTCTAACAAATCTTTCCACAGTTATAGTCAATCTCATTTCTGTGCAGTCTGTAAGATGATGTGCATGTGAAAATCACCTTCTGTGTTTTTTATAAAAGGTATTTTCTATAAATAAATGATTGCATGTGCAAAATTAAGTCATTCAATGTTCAACCTCATTTCTGTCATCAATTCTGTACTTTCCAACTACCATTCTTTTGTCATTGTTTCCAACTTTTGCATTCCAATCACCAATAATTATTAATTCATCTTCATTACATGTTTGAGCAATTTTAGACTGCTTATGATAGAGCAGGGTTTAGGACTGTTGTCTGTAGGGTTGCTATGAGTAGCAGGCGACTCGACAACACGTAACAACAAACAACAATGTTTATAGAAATCCTCAATTTCTTCCTTTTTGGCTTTAGTTATTGGTGGATAAATTTGAATAATAGTCATGTTAAGAGATCTTCCTTGTATTTATATAGTTAATGTCATAATCATTCACAACAGTGTACTTTAGGATACATCCTAAAATCACATTTTTACATATTATGTAACACCATTCTTCCTCAGTTTTTCATGACTTCCATAGTAGATCATATATATATGTTTGTCTGATTCAGAATGGCCCAAGGCAGTCCATTCTAGTTCACTAACTTCCATTTCATTTTTTTTGTCAACTTTCAGTATTCTTAAATTTTATATTCCAATTATTAAAGATTGCTTGCAGCTTTCTCTTCTCATATTTTAGTGAATTTCCATGTATTCTTCTTCAAATGCTATAACTACCTTCTTTCTTCTGTTCTTCATAGGCTTTTTGATGGCCCGTTATTTTGAAAATGAATGGTGAGTTCTGCTTCCTACTCTGTCTTAACCTAGGAACTCTGCTTTAACCTGTTCACCATAAGTGACCCTTCTGCCATTTGAAACACATGTGTTATAGCTTCCAGCATCACAGAAACCCATAAGTTATAAAGTGACTGACAGACAAGTGCTATGCCAATAAGAACAAATGATAAACAAGCAAACTTATACACACCTAGCCACAAAGTAACTGTTGTGGTGTACCGTTGGGTTGGAATTGACCCATAGTTGACTCTTCAGTGTGTTTTTAGAGGCAGTTTAATCACATGGGAGGAGATTACAAATCTTTCTCCCAAAGAACAGCTGGTGGATTTGAATTGTGTGCCTTTGGGATGGCAGAACAGTTCCTAACTACTAGGCCTCCAGTTGTTGTTTCTATGTATCATCTAGTTTGGGATTGATTCATAGCTCACCCTCAAGTGGATTTTCAGAGTCACTTAATTGCATAGGAGGAGATTGTCCATCCTTCTCCTGAAGAGAAGCTGATGTATTTGAACCACATGTCTTTAGGATTGCAACATAGCTTCTTATCACTAAGCCCTCAGAGCTCCCTATAAATTAATTGTTGTTAAGCACCTGAAATGAGTACAACTCATAGTTATCCTGCGAACAATAGAGCTGAACTTTGTCCTATCCTGTGCCATCCTTTTCATCCTCGATACATTTGAGTGTTTGCAAATACTGTGTCAATTCATCACACTGAGGGCTACCCTCTCCTTCACTGACGCTTCACCTTGCCACGCTTTATATTCTTTTCCAAAGAACAGCCTCTTCTAACAACATGTCCAAAATATGTGAGACAAAGCCTCGGCATTTGCCTCCAGGGAAAACTCCGGCTGCACTTTATTCAAGACAGATCTGGGTTTTTTTTGTTTTGTCTGTGAGATATTCAGTAATCTTCTCCAACACCACAACTCAAAGGTAGCAATTCTTCTGTTATCCTTTTCATCGTCTAGCTTTCAGATGTATAGCAGGTGATTGGAAAGATTATGGGTGGAATCAGGTGTACCTTAGTTTTTAAACTAACCCCATTGCTTTCCAGGGTTTTAGTGAGACCTCTGACAGCAGATTTTTCCAATGTTATACATCTCCTGATCTTCTGAGTGCTGGTACCAAGGGTGTCAACTATATGGATCCAAGTTAAGTTGAAATTGTTGACAATTTTTACCTTTTCACCATCTCTAATGATGTTGTTATTGGCCCAGGGGTGATGATATTTGTTTTCTTGATGTTAGATATAATTAACAACATGCAAATAAATCCTCATTATGACTGATATGTATTTGTTGTACCCCTAACAGCAAATCATAAAACAATCAGGCATACACATATCATAGTGCAAGATACCCTTTGTGATACTCTCAATTGAGGTCTATGGCAGCATGGCAGAATGGATTATTGGATGGGGTAATATGCCATGGACAGTATCTGAAAGACAGCAGAGTCCCACTCGGTACCTGCCAGGTCCTGGGGCTTGAAGTGGGCCTGAAGTAGTCCTCCACTGCCAACTAGGAAGACAATCCTGAGTTTGTATACTTAGTGATTTTTCTTTCCATTTCCTTCTGATGACCATCAAAGAAAGTTTATTTCTGTTTGTAAACTTTAACATAAGTTGTTTTGTTTTGTTTTTTATGTCAGTGGACTCATTCAGTATTTGTACTTTTTGTGATTATCTAATTTCACCCTGTATAATGTCCTGTAATCACTTGTTGCACACCTGAGAGCTGGACAATGATTAAGGATGACAGAAGAATTAATGCCTTTGAGTTGTGGTGCTAGAGAAGAATATTGAAGATATCATAGACTTCCAAGAGAACAAATATATTTGTCCTGGAGAGGATAAAGCCAGTCTCCTCCTTGGAGGCAAGGATTGTAAAGCTCCATTTCACATATTTTGGGCATGTTGCCTGGATGGGCCAGTCCTTGGAAGGGGACATCATGCTTGGAAGGGTGGAAGAATAGTGCAGGAGAGGAAGACCCTGGATGAAAAGGATTGACACAGTAATTGGGGTAAAGGCAGTGTATGTTGGAGATAGTGAGATTGGCTCAGGATGGAACAGGGTTTGGAGCTATTGTGCATAGGATCATTATGAGTGGCACATGGCTTGAAGGCACATAACAACAGGAAAAACAACAGTAGCAAATGCCCTGAAGGTTAATCCACACTGAGAGAAGTTTTGGGGACTTTCATCATTGTATAATATTCCATCATTTGTATGTATGACAGTCTGTCTATTCATTTGTCCAAGGACCACTTAGATTATTTGCATCTCTTTGCTATTGTGAATAACGCTGTAATTTGTGGAGGTGTGTGTAAATCTTGTGAATATTATTTCTTTAGTATATATACACATATCAATAGTGAGATTACTGGATCACACAGTATTTCTATTTCCAAATTTTTAAGGAAATGTCATACTGGTTGCACAATGCTTTTTCATCATATTATACTTCTACCATTTGTGTATAAGAATTTTAATTTCTTCATATCCTTGCCAACATTTGTTGTTTCCATTTAATTAAATTCAGTTTTGTTGCTAGGGTGAGATGATAAAGAATTTTTAAAAAATTTTGTCTCTCGTTAATGGCTAATGATCACAGCATTTCCTCATGTATTTGTTGGCTGCATGAAGGTCTTTTTTGGTGAAATGTCTACTCGTGTCCTGTGCCCATTTTTAAAAGTGTATTGTTCATCTTTTTGATGTTGAGGTGTTGAAGTTTTCCATAAATTTTACAGATCAGTCACTTGTCAGATTGTCTTTGCCAAAATAACCTTTCCCCAAACTTTATGCTTTCTTTCCACTCTCTTTGGAGAAGTATTATGGTGCACATAAGGATTTAATTTTTAGATCCTGAATGCTGATTTCTAAAGAGAATTTGAAATGACACTGTTGTTCACCTCAGATGGATCTTGACTAAAAGCATAAAGATGATTACATTTGTTTTAGTGAATATTTTTGTTGTAATGATCAACTGTAAAAATCATAACACATGGGTAACATTATGAAGAACGAAATCTCCAGAGCAAGTAATTTTACTCATGCAGAACTCATACATAGACCAAAAGGAACAAGATTATAATGCTGATTTACAATCAAGAAAGTTACGTGTTAGTGTTCTTTCTTTTCATCATGCTTATTCAGTCTGTGTTATAAGCATATAATACAAAAACTAGATGACTAGAAGAAGAACATAGCATCTGCTTTAGAGGAAGATTCAATAAGCATATGGCATAATTTTGTTTGTTGAAAGTAAATTTACGATTAAAAATTGAAGCATTTTTTATGAAAACCAAAGACTATAGCTTTTAGTATGGATTACACCTCAACTAAAGAAAATAAGAATAATCATAATAAACAACATCATAATAAAAGGAGAAAAATTAAATTCTAAGTATTCTATTTTACTTAGATCCACAATAAATATTCCTGGGGAATAGTGCTGTTAGGTACTGCTGAGGCAGATTTTACTTATGTTGTTGTTATTATGTTGTTACACTTGCGACTCATAGCGACCCTATGTACAACAGCCCTAAACTCTGCTCTGTCCTGTGCCAATCACACCGTCTCCAATACACCCATCCTGATTACCCCAGTCACTGAATTAATCTACCTCATAGAGGGCCTTCCCCTCCTGTGCTGTCCCTCCACCCTACCAAGCATGATGTCCCTCTCCAAGGACCGATCCCTCCTTACAACATGTCAAAAGGATGCTAGATGAAGCCCCAGAATGCTTGCCTCCAAGGAGCAGCCAGGTTTAACCCTCTCAAGGATGAATCTGTTTGTTTTCTTGGCAGTCCAGGGTACATTCTTCTTCTCCAGCACCACAGCTCAAAGATATCACTTCTCCTTCTATCCTCCCTAGTCATTGTCCAACTCTCTGATGCATAACAAGTGATAGCAAAGACCATGGCCTGTATCAGATGCACCTCAATCTTCAGAAAGACACCATTGCTCTTCAGTGCTTTGGAGAGGTTACTAACAGCAGACTTTCCCATCACAATACATCTTTAATTTCCTGGCTACTGGTGCCATTGTTTTTCTTTAGTTTTTTTCTGCATTCAATACCACGTTTTACCCCATATTCTGACAGTCATTGAGTATTTCTTTTCTCTCATGTCTTTTTAATTTTTTTTTTCTTTCTCTATGTAGGATGGCTTTGATATCATCACATAACTTTTCTGGTGTATAACGAATCAAATTTAATCTTGAGATTGTGTCTATTTTGACTTGTATAGCCTTATTTTCTTTCTTTTTCCATTTTATTTGGCTTCAATTTGCATTTGAGAAATTTATGGTATGTTCTGAATTTGGCCCCTGGCCTTGTTCCGATTGCTGATACTGATTTTCTCCAATCTCTCTTCCCACAGATGTCATCAATTTGATTCCTGTGTATTAGATCAGGCGTGGCTCAAGTGTATCATGACTTTATAATTATTCATCATTGCCCAGAAATGTTAAAGGGGGGTGCTCTGGCCGGGTCAGATCTCTGGCCGGGTCAGATCACCTAGCTCTGGATAAGTGCAAACCTAAGATGGTTGCTTCATCTGCTGAACTGGGAATGGTCTTCATAAGGTTCTCCTGTACAATCTGCATATCCCACGTCTACAGTTGCACCCCATCCTGTCTTCTTGTTTACTCACCTGTATATAAGTGTACTGCAACCCCCAACAAAATTAAGTTTGGCCCTCTGCAGCACTCCCAGACTGTTGTGTCTCCGTCACACTTACCGCCATCAGAAAGTTGCTGCTCCCTGCCAGCAGACAGCGACACATCATACGAAATTTTATATGTTCTTTGACCAGATTTCTATCACCAAGATCATATTTTCTAAGTACCAAACTTTCTCATTTGTTCCAAACAATTGTATTCCATTTATCAGTTATGATGTGCATCTTAATTGAATGTTTCATTGAAGTTAAGACTAATGGAGGCTCAAT
>NW_006399829.1:8964733-8969932 GCF_000299155.1 Elephantulus edwardii | reverse complement strand
AATTTAATAATAATTTAAAAAAATAAATGTAAAAAAAAATTTTTTAAAAATCAAGTATGGCTAAATGTGCTGTTGTGACCAATTTTGTTTTCACTATTTTTCAGAGTTAGGTCACCATGCCTTTCTTTCTAGATTGTCTTAATCTGATACCTTTATAACAATCTGGCTGCTTTCAGTGATCTTACTGGTAAATGAAACATGAGTGGCTTCACTTCCATCATAGCAACACACGAGCTTCCATAGTAGGATAAATTATTTGCTTTCTGTTCTCATTGACGTGGAGTCAGAACTAACTTTTCCTGTTGACCTGCCATTGGGTTTTCTGAGGCTGTAAATCACACGAAGGGAATTACGCATGTTCCTTCCACTGAGCCAACAATGAATTTGAATTACCAAAAAGATACCACCTTTGTGAAAGTAGAGTAACTCCCTATGGACTATGCCTCCACTCTCAAGAGCCTGTAGCATGTATATCTAATTTTTATTAAAATAAATTTATGTTACACTCTCTTTAGGTGTTAACTGACCTCACATTAAAACCATAAATGTGGCTTAGTAATTTCTTTAATAATTCTGCCTTCGTTTTTTAGTTTGTTTTATTTTGAGCCTATCTTGTACTCTCTTTCTTGCCTTGTCTTTAGGATTATAAACTGCCTATGGTCAGGAAACTTGAATTATTAAATATGTGTATTTTGAAATATTTTGCATAGGAATTTTCAGACAGGCTATTAACAATAAATTATACTGAATTGGATCTGGGATAACATTCAGAATCCAATTAACTGAAATGCCTCAATTTTAAATTGAAGAATCTGAAGACCTGAACAATGAGAAATAAATTATTTATGAAAGACCTAAATCATACTAACCACAAAATATCCACTAAAGTAAAAATATAAAAATTCACATATAGCTTCTTTTCTATTTTGTATAATTATTCAATCTGATTAGAAGGCAATTTTCCATAATTAGTTTAAGACTACTACTGTTTGTTAAAAAACATTTCATCTGGTATGATAGCTTCTTGTGGTTCTCATTCCATTTCCTAAATTATTTTTCTTTCTCTTTTTTTTAAGAAAATAAAGTCTTTTACTCTATTTGCATCTGGTGGCCTAGTGGTAAGAAACTGCACTGCAATCCTAAAGGCACACAATTTGTGGCCACCAATCTGTGGAGATGATGGGCAATCTCCTCTCGTTTGATTAACTGTCTCCGAAAACCCACTGGAGGGTCAGCTATGGGTAGGTTTCAACTTTACAGTACACAACAACACTACCACATGAGGTAAAATATTATATTTTTCTTTTTAAAACTGAACATCTGCAGGCTTACGACTCTTTAAGCTTTAAAATTCTACATATACTTGCTTTCACTGCCTTAAAATTCATGTTTTTAAACAAGGACTCTTCATTTTCCTTTTGCAATGGCTTTCGTAAATTAAGTAACTGGTCCCAATCAAGGATGAATTGAAAAGTTAAAAAAATTAAAGTTTTCTCTTTTCTTCCCAATTATAATGAATATTAAATAACATTTCTTTTGTAAAACAATTAAAGAATACTCAAGAATTGGGGTGTTAAGGTTATTAAGACTTAGTTTTTAATACTTTTATATTTCTCTCTTTTAAAAAACATTATCTGAGAGTTAAAAAAGTGGAGGAAGTGAAGGAATTAGAGAAGAGCCAGTGGGAATCTGAAACGAGAGAGTAATAGTGGTTCTGGATCAATAGTGATTAATCTTATGAGATACAACATATGGGAATGATCGTATGAAACACAATGCGAAGAACGTGTGAAATGTAATGTACATGAATGAAACACAATGTATATGAATTTCATATGCAAGCCAATATAAAAAGATAAATTATTTTTTAAAAATGGAATAACTATATTTCTACTCTATCACTGTTCTGATAGCTGTGTTGCCAGTATTTGAAATACCAGCAGCGTCACCCTGGTGGACAGATTTCTGAGGAGCTTCCAAACTGAGACAGAATAAGAAGTAGGGCTGCCTTTCCACGTCTCAAATGAGAGACTTTGAAAGCTCTGTGAATAACAAAAGAATTTTGTTGGATTTATTGTTAGAAGATGAGACTCTTAGATAGGAAGACACAAAAATGCAGTGTGGGAAAGCTGTCTCCAGAAATAAAGTCTACTATAATAATCAGGATGGAGTAAACTTTTTTGTGGGTTTTTATTTTTTTATATGCAAACATGTACCATCGAATCGGATTCGACTGGCGTAGGAGGAGATTGCCCCTTTTATTCCAATGGAGCACCTGGTGGATTCAGACTGTACACCTTCATTATTGCAGTGCAGCTTCTTGCCACCAGGCCACCAGAGCTCCCTTGGATGGAGTAAAGTTTTATTCAAATGAAAGATCTTCTTTTGCTCACGTGTTGACTCAAAATAGTTAGAAATAACTGTAAACACCCACAAATTTGCAATTTAAAATGTACAAAGTATGAATATAGAAAAACTGCAAGTTGTCAAAATGAAATGGAATGTAAAAACATTGACACCCTAATTATTAGTGAGCAGAGATTGGTATTGTCCATTTTGAGTCAATCACAAACGGTACACCAAGAATGACACATTAAAGAGGAATATTGTCACATTAGTTATTAAAAATATATTTCAAGATCTATTTTGTAATACAATGCTTTGAGTGATAGGAAACTATCCACAAGCATACAAGGAAGACCTATTCCTACAACTACTATTCAAATAAACACTTTAATCATTAAAGCCAAAGATGAAGAAATTGAGGACTTTTACTGACATTTGCACTCTAAAATTGACTTAACATGCAGTCAAAATGCATTAATAAATCTTCATTTGTGTCTGAGTTCTAATTTCCTTGGGGTATACTCCTAGTAGTGGAATAGCTGAGTCATATGCAGTTTCTATGTTCAACTTTTTTGAGGAAATATCAAATTGTCTTCCAGAGTAGTTGTACCATTTTATAATCTCATCAATAGTGTATTAGTTTCCATCTTTCCAAATCCTCTCCACCAATGTTCATAGCAGTGTTGTTCACCATTGCAAGAACATAGAAATAGCTCAAATGGCCAACCACAACTGACTGGATTGAGAAACTGTGGTATAGTCACACAATGGAATACTATGCAGCACTCAAGAACAATGATTTTGAAAATACGACACGACTTGGGAGAGACTGAAGAGCATTATACTGAATGAACTAACTCAGTTTCATAAGGGCAAAATACAGCATAAGACTATTACCGTAAAAATAGAATAATAACTAGTAAAATATGCATGTGTATCACGCGCACCTTAGTCTCCAGACTGACATCGTTGCACTTCAGTACTTTAGAGAGGTCTCTAACAGCAGACTTGCCCATCACAATGCGTCTTTCAATTTCCTGGCTGCTGGTGCCAAGAGTGATCACTGTGGAGCCACATGCCATGGTCATTGCAGTCACTTGCTATGCATCAGAGAACTGGACAATGAATAGAGATGATAGAAGGAGAATTGATGCCTTTGAGTTGTGGTGTTGGAGAAGTGTGTTGAATATACCATGGACTGCTAAGAAAACAAACAGGTTTTTCCTGGAGAGGGTGAAGCTGGGATGATACTTGGAGGCAAAGGTTCTGAAGCTTTTTCTGACATACTTTGCACATGTTGCAAGGAGGGACCAGTCCTTGGAGAGGATTGTCGTGCTTGAGAGAGGGTGGGGGGACAGCACAGGAGAGGAAGATCCTCGATGAGATGGATTGATTCAGTGACAGGAGTTATGGGTGTAGGTGTGTCGGAGACAGTGAGATTGGCAAAAGATAGGGCAGGGCTGTTGTACACAGGGTCACTATGAGTTGCAGGTGACTCGATGGCACTTAACAACAACAACAACATGTATGGAACACCCACGGAGGGTAAGGTTAGGTAGCGGGAAACAGCAGAGCTGCACAGTTTTGTGGGTGGAGGGAGGGGAGAAAAGAAATGAGAAGGATCCAGGTGAATGTCAGGGTCATGATGGGCAAGGTCCGGTGATGATTAACAATAAAATACATGGGAATTATTGTATGAAACAAAATATGAATAAAGAATAGTCTGAAACACAATGTAGACAAACTTTGTAACCCAACAAACATAAAATAAAAAAGGGAAATTTGAAAATATGCATTAGTAATATTTGGTGACTGTAATGTAAAAGTTGGAGACAAAGAGGGACTAGTAGTGAAAAAACATGGTCTGAGTGATAGAAATGAAGCTGGAGATAAAACTAAAATAATTTTGCACAATTAATGATGTATTCACCACAAAAACTTTTTGAAAAAAGTGGTACTGGAAATACATCATGTTATTTGGATAAAATAATCTTGCTTGCAGGAAGTGAACACTTGAAGCACTTCAGAAATGAAAGACTGCATTACTTGACCTGCAGCAAGTGATTCAGGTTCTGCTTAGTTTCATCAAGCAGGGTTGTGTCATCTGTATAAAGTAGATTTTTTTATGAGTCTTCCTTCAGTCCTAATGCCACACTCCTGCTCATAGAGCCCAGCCTCCCAGATGATCTTTTCTGCATATTGATTGAAAAGGTTTGGAGACAGAACACATCCCTAGCGTACATCCTTCCCAATTTTGAACCATCAAGTTATCCTTGCTCTGTTCTAATGACTGCACCCTGGTCCAAATATAGGTTTTGCATAAACACAATCAGATGTTCCAGGATTCCCATTCTTCTTAAGGTTAATCACAATTTCTTGTGAACCACACAGTTAAATTTCTTTGCATAGTTAATGAAACACAGATAGATATCCCTTAGGTATTCTTTCCTTCCTGGCAAGATGCATCTGACACTGGCATAATGCCATGGCCTCTTTTAAACTCAATTTGTATTTCTAGTAATTCTCTGTCAATATACATCATCCAGGCATTTCTGGATAATCTTCAGCAGAATTTTGCTTGCCTGTTATATGAGTCATATTGTACGATAATTTCCACACTCTTTCTGGTCACCTTTTATTTGGAATGGGAACAAACACGGATCTCTTCCAGTTAGTTGGCCAAGTAGTTGTGGTATCAAAATAACTGGGACCATGTCAGTAAAAAAGAATTTTTAACTAAATCTATCCACCCACAGTCAACACTCTTGGCACCAGCAGTCAGGAAATCAAAAAGCGTATTGGGATGGGAAAGTCTGCTGTTAGGGACCTCTCAAAGGTACTCAGGAGCAACAG
>NW_006399829.1:8962199-8964633 GCF_000299155.1 Elephantulus edwardii | reverse complement strand
CAGGAGGGGAAGACCCTCCTTGAGGTAGATTGATTCAGTGACTGGGGTAACCGGGATGGATGTATCAGAGGCAGTGCAATTGGCACAGGATAGAGCAAGGTTTAGGACTGTTGCACATAGTGTCGCTGTAAGTTGCAAGCTACTTGACAGCTCATAACAACAACAACAACAATCAAGTAGATAGAAAGCTCTGGAGCCAAGTGGTAGGGAATTGTACTGTCAATTAAAAAGCATGTGGTTCGAATCTACCAAATCTTTGAAAAAGAAATATGATCAATCTCATCCTATGAAACTCTAAGATTTAGCAAAAATACAGACAGAAAGCATACACAAATCCGAACTGTATATGGAACTAAATAAAATTGGACTGGTATGGTGTGTGTGATCTTCTTTAACAGCTGGTCTAAGCAGCTATCAAGAATAAAATGGTATATCTGGTATATCATATTGGACAAATCTTCTGCAAATGATCTCCTTTAATACCTATCTCTATCAGAACAATCTAAGCCTGACCCAGGCCATGCTATTTTTAATCACCACATATGCATATGAAAACTGGGCAATGAATAATGGTTACTGAAAAATTAAAGCTTTCACTTGTGTGCCAACAAAGAATGTTCAACACAGTGTGGGCTACAGAACAAACAAATTTGTTTAGGAAGAAGTGTAGCCATAGTGTTTGTCAGCAGTGAAGTAGTTGAGACTTAGTCTCACATTCTTTAGACATTTTACCAGGCTGGGTCTGTTTCTAGAGGAAAGAACATCATGCTTTAAAAGTAGATCAAAAAATGTAAGTCCATTTTTGTAAGTCAGAACCACTCATAACTGACCCTGCAGAAGGTTTTCCAAGGCTATGATTTGCATGGGAGGAGAAAGTCCATCTTTCTCCCTTGGACTTTGTGGTAGATTTGAACAGTCAAATATGTGTAAACTTTGGGTTAGTACCATGACTACCAACAGAATACACCATCAGAGCTCCCTTTGTAAAGTAGAGGGATCCATGAAAAAGTTAAAGACACAGAATGAGAGGAATTTACCCCATGTCTGCAATAATGGACTCAAACATAATAATAATTGTGAGGAAAGACAAGTTTGGACAGTGTGTTTACACAGTCACTATGGCTTGGAAACACCTCAACTAAACCTAACAGCAGCAACAGCCAACAAATCATTACGTAGGAATCTCAAACATTACAACTTTAAGAGTCCTATTAAGTAATTCAGTATACCACAGGGTCAAAGTTCAACTTTTCCAATCCCGCTTCTCTCAGTCCTTTACAGATGTTGCCCATAAGGAGACATTACAGGAAGTAATATCTCATGCCAGTCTATGACATCTGATACTATAATGTTTTTCAGGTTGATGATTGGGGAAGTATCATTTCAAGTAGTTTAATTTTTATTAATGAAAATTGTGTTCTTGATGCTCTCAAAATTTGAAACTGTATGTTTCATGTCCTCTACTACTGCTCACAGGCACAGTTGGTACAGCTGCTAATTCATATTATCTCCTCAGGCACATTTAAGGTCATTGGTCTCATTTTTAAACCAAACACCAGTGCAGAGATCTTTGAAAATCCTGGTAATGTCATACTAATTCTATTTCTGCTATTTAAGTTGTATTTTATGCTCTATTTCCAGCTGTCACTTCTTAATCTTCCTAATTTTCATTGTTTATTTAAAAATTAGCAATGGTGCTATAACTTTGATTCAATCAGATTGACTGAATATGTGAGATGAAAGAAATGAGATATTATTAAAGCTGTCAACCAAATAAAATTTTCCAGGTTACACAAGAACTGGAATAATGATGTAGAAGTTTTACCTCCTGACAACCTTACTGCAATTGTCACTGATGAGTACAAATGTGATCTGAAATTGTGCTCATGCCATGCATCCAATTTAACACACCCTAAAATAGAGGACTCATTTTAAGATAAATGCAACCAAGGATATTTGTATGGATGGTTAACAGGTAGCATAAGACTGAAAATATTGGTTATAATAACGATTGTTGAGTTGATTCAGAGTCAATGGTATCTTGTATAAAACAGAATATAGTGTTACCTGGTCTGTGCCGTTATCACAATTATTATCATATTTGTGTTAATGGCTGTGGCTCTTGTGCCAAAACATCTCATTGAAGTTCTCTCTCATCTTTTCTTGTCCTCCACTTCACCAAACAGTATGTCTTTCTCAGCATGAATTCTCCTGAAGCCTTAAAATCAAGTATGGCTATGAAAACCCAAAAGCCAACATTGTTCTTAATGGAGAGAGGTTAAAGGCATTCGCTTTAAGAACAGGAACTAGGCAAGGATGCCCACTATCATCTCTCTTATTCAATATTGTTTTGGAAGTCTTAGCAATAGCAATAAGACAAGAGAAGGGAATAAAAGGTATCCAAATAGGCAACGAGGAGGTAAAATTATCCCTC
>NW_006399829.1:8955754-8956804 GCF_000299155.1 Elephantulus edwardii | reverse complement strand
GGTTGGCGCAGGATAGAGCAGGGTTTAGGGCTGTTGTGCATAGGGTCGCTATGAGTCGGAAACGACTCGACGGCACATAACAACAACAACAATCCCTGATATTTGAGAATATCCTGGAAGATTCTTTTTATTCTTAATAAGATAGTAAAGGATCAAAACAAATGGGTAGAAGAAATCCAAACAGACAGGATTCAGTTCCTCACTAGTCATTTCAAAGCTTTAAAGTTTCAGGCCATGGAGAACCTAGAGATGCCAAAATCTATTTAGCTAGTGGAAGAGGCCAAAGATCAGGGTTACAAGAGGACACAGGGAATTCTAATCTTTGTATTAGGGCAGAAGGAAGAATTTAAGTCTAAGAGACTCACTATTTGGTGTTTGGATTCAGCGATAGGATGAGATAAATTTTTTTAGATGTTATTTTTGTTGTTAAGTGCTGTCAAATAGGGTATAGCTCATAGGAACCCTATTTTAAAAAGATCTGAACGCTGTTCTATCCTGTGCCATCCTCACCCTTCCTGACACACAAGAGCCCATTGTAGCAGTCACTGTGTCAATCCACCTTGTTGAGGGTTTTCTTCTCCTTTTTCCAACCCTCCAACCTTCCCAGGATTGTGTTCTTCCCTGTGGAATAGCCCCTCCCAGCAACATGCCCAAGTACGTGAGGCAAAATCTAATCATGCTTGCCTCTAAAGTACATTCCAGCTGGATCTTTTTCAAAACAAATCTGTTTGTATTGGGATTGCATTAAACATGTAAATTGTCTTTGGTAGTATTGTCATTTTCACAATATTGAATCTTCCTATCCATAAGCAAGAGACAACTTTCCACTTCTCCAGGTCTCTCTCTCTTTTTTTTTTCTTGTAGTGAGATTTTGTAATTTTCTTTGAATAAATCCTTTGTGCTTCTGGTTAGGTTTACTCCCAAGTATTTAATCTTGTGATTAGCTATTGTGAAGGGTATTTTTTTTCTTAGCTCCAGTCCTGTATTCTCTTGTCACTGTAGAGAAGTTCAATTGAATTTTTTATGCTGATCTTGTATCTTGCCACTTTG
>NW_006399829.1:8952930-8953429 GCF_000299155.1 Elephantulus edwardii | reverse complement strand
TAACAACAACAACAA
Organism: Elephantulus edwardii; assembly: GCF_000299155.1. Classification (NCBI taxonomy): domain Eukaryota; kingdom Metazoa; phylum Chordata; class Mammalia; order Macroscelidea; family Macroscelididae; genus Elephantulus; species Elephantulus edwardii. The sequence continues at coordinate 8,953,414 of NW_006399829.1, read as the reverse complement.
TGACATGTCAGAAGACAAGGGGCTTATACCTAGAATTTATAAAATATTCAAGCACCACAACAAGATAAAGGTAAATAACCCAATTGAAAAATGAGCACAGGATATGAACAGACATTTCACCAAAGAAGACATTCAAATGGCAAACAAATACATGAATAAATGTTAAAATCCCCAGCTCTAAGAGAGATGCAAATCAAAACAACTAGAAACTGGAACCCTTAGCCACTGTTGGCGGCAGTGTAAAATGGTGCAACCACTATGGAAGGCAGTGTGGCACTTTCCCAAAAAGTTGCAAATAGAAATACCATTTTACCCAGCAATTCCACTACTAGGAATTTACTCTAAAGAAATCATATTGACAACCCAAGCAGATATATGCACACCCATGTTTGTTGCGGCTTTTATCACAATAGCAAAGAGCTGGAAATAAGCCAAGTTCTCATCAACAAACAAATGGATAGAGAAGTTCTGGTATATTGACACA
>NW_006399829.1:8942326-8952495 GCF_000299155.1 Elephantulus edwardii | reverse complement strand
AAAAAAAAGAAATAAAGATATATCAGTTTGTTCTCTTGGCCATCCATGGGCTGTTCAGTGCTTTTCTCCAACACCATAGCTCAAAGGCATCAATTTTTGAGATGACTTCCTGGTTATGTTCTTAATAAAAACTTTTTAAATTAGAAGGTAAAGGAAACCATTTGGCATAGTTCAAAGAAAGAGATATTCAATTTAAGTTCAATCTTGGAGTGAAAAGGGGTTATTCTACAAAAACCCAAGAGCTTAATGGTGTTAGAGATAAAGGGTGTTTCTGGATTGGAAAGACTCCAGAACTTTTACAAACAGAAAGGTAAAGAAATCACACTGGTGTTCTGTCATTTAAAAGATTCAGTATGTTCCACTTAAGTAGCTCAACAATATAATGTTAGGTGCTCAGCTTCAAACTGAAATGTTGGCTGCTAAAGAAAGGGCTTTGAACTGGTTCTTTATGGATCGTCTCCCTGGTTGTTTAAGAAGTTCAACTGCCAACCCAAATACCCATTGTTTGAACCTACCTGTGCTCCACTGGACAAAGATTGACAATCTTCTCTTGTGCAATTCATTGCTTCTGAAAACTCACTTGTGAATCAGCTATGAATTATTTCTGACTCGACAGTACATAACAACAAGTAGAACAATCCCAGATATACTGAATCAAGAATCTAAAGCTTAAACAGTTCCCTGAATGATTCAGTGTATCTGGGGTTGTTGTTATTAGGTGCCGTTGAGTATGACACATAGCTACCCTGTGAACAACAAATCTGAACTCTGACCTATCCCATGCCATCTTCATACTTCTTGACACACTAAAGCCCATTCTTGGAGTCACCATGTCAATCCACATGGTTGAGGGACTTTCTCCCTTTCACTGACCCTCCACCTTTCCGAGCATGGTGTCCCTTTCCAAGAAATAGCCTTATCTAGCCACATGTTCCAAGTATGTGAGATGAAGGTTTATTATCTTTGCTTCCAAGGAACACTCTGCACTTTCCCCAATATACATTTGTTTTTTTCTCTTTGAAGTCCATAGGATACTCTTCTCCAATACCACCGCTCAAGGGCATCAATTTTTTTTCTATTATTCTTATTCATTGTCCAGCTTTCAGATGTGTAGCAAATGATCTGAGGTTGAAATGCAAAATTCTCAGCAGAAGCTGAACAATAATGAACAGGTTCAAAGCCCTGGTTCAAAATCATGAGCCTTTCCTTGGGAGAAACATGTGACAGAAAGTTTCCATAAAGATCACAACATAGGAACCCTATGAGGCAGTTCTACTCTGTACTGTAGAGTTTTGATGAGTTGGTAACAAATGCATGGTAACAGGGTAAGCTCCATCTATCTACAAATGTCTTTTTACTTTCTAATGGCTATTTCCTTCTTTGCTTGCTATTAACTTTTCCAAATAATCTAATTGGCTAAGTCAATAGTTTATGTAAATACAATGCAGCAAATATTGGGGAGCTAGTACATTATCTACACTAACTTTACAAGGGAGAATATTCTCCATAAAAAAAAAATTAAGCAGTAAAGAGACAATTACTATGAAGTCAGACATATCCCCACATTTTCCAATATTCGCCATCTCTCGCAGAGCTCTCATTATTTACTTATCACTCATCATTCACTCACTAGTTCACTTATAATAATCCACCATTGGATTTCCAAAGCTTTTAATCTTCATGGAAAGAGAGAGACAATCTTTCTTTTACAGAATGGATTCAAATCACCAAAGATTCCTTGTGTTTCAGTATTACAGATATTTCCTTTCTCCTTGCCTTCTACAGGGAACCCTTTGGAGAAATTGTGAAGACAAGCTTTCTTGGGACTTGTGAAAATGTGAAGATGTTCCAGTCAGTGATATTCTCATTTTGGTAAATAACTCTCTATTTCTTCTCTCAAGGGGAATTCTAATCCTGCATTGTCTACATGCTTTTGAAAAAAATTATCTTTCTGAGACCAAATTAAGAAGAGTGATATTTATTGACTTACCCCAAAGGTGTCCAACAATGAAGGAAGGAGAGAATAAGTCTACTAGGATAAAGGTAAAATCTCTGTAAGTAAAACTGTTGAGTTGAAGACTATAGCATATTTCCTTAAGGATGCATATAACCCACATCTCCTTAGGAACGCATGATTCACGTTCTTAGAGGAGAATTCTTATAGAAAGTGATTTCTGAAAAGCAAAGGTCAGACCTGGAGGAAAGGAATATTCCCTTACTCCACCTTTACTTAAGCATCATGTTTGTGCACTGCAAGACAGTGAAGAGAGATTCTTTTAGACGACAACACCTCACTTTCAGCAAACAGGTTTGTGTCATCTGCATAATTCTGGTTGTTGATGAACATTTCTCTGAACCTAACACCGCATTCTTCTTTATGGAGCATAGCTTTTCAAAGTATTTGCTCAAGACATAGATAAATAAATACGGAGAAACCATACAACTCTGGCCCACACTTTTCTACTTTTAAACCACGCTGTGTTGTGGAGTGTTTTCTTGGTCTGTTGAGACAATAGCTTCAACCCTATATGTTTGATATGAGCATAATTAAGAGTTCTGGCATTTTCGTTCTTTCCAGTCTTAGGTATAGTTTGTTATAATACACACAGTCAAATGATTTTGGGTAGCCAATAAAATACAAATTGACATTGTTGTTGTTTGTTGTTAGGTGTCATTAAGTTGAGTGTGACTCAGAGTAATCCTATCAACAGTTATTCTGAACCCTATCCTATCCTGTACTATCATTGTCATCTCTGAAACACAGGGACCATTTGCTGAAGTCACTGTGTCAATCCATCTCATTGAGGGTCTTTCTCTCCTTCACTGACTTGTCTTCCTTTCAAGATAATACTCTTTTCCAAGGAATAGCCTTGCCTAGCAACATGTCCAAAGAATGAAAGACAAAGTTTCACCATCTTTACCTCCAAGGAGCATGTTGGCTGAGTTTCTTACAAAAATGTTTTCCAAACAGTATCTGTTTGTTCTTTTGACAGTCCATGGGATATTTAGTACTCTTCTCCAGCACAACTCAAATGCATCAATTTTCTGTCATCCTTATTCATTGTCCAGCTCTCAGACATAGCAGATGATTGAAAAGATCAAGGACTGAATCAAGAGCACCTTAATCATTGCACCCACATCATTCACACTCACATCTCCCATCAGCACCAGAAACAGTAATTGATTTTCATTACTCAGAACTATTGTGCAAATAGATAATGACTTGAAGAAGCTCTGATCTCATGGAGATTAAGTGCTTTGCTCCGGAGAGGTTGATGGTTCAAATTCACCAGCCACTCTGCAGGAGAGAAAAGGCAACATTCAGCCTTTGCAAAAGTTATAATCTTGGAAGAACTAGGTGACAATTCTGCTCTGCAAATACGTTAGGATTGACGCAATGGCAACTTTCAAAAACATATATGAGACTGTTTCATATTTATTTATGTAGTAGGAGGCCTCACACTCCCTGATCTCAAAGCCTCCTAAGCATAGGACTCAAGACAAGTCTCTCCCTGGAACCAGTGAAGACTGCAAGGTCTGCAGAGTAGCACACCTACCAGTGCTGAGCCAACTGCAAGGCAGAAAGAGGGATTTCATCTCTGCTTCTGAAAAACCAGACAAGAAGATTGCCATCAAAGTGGGGAACTGAACAGCCTCAGAAACCCACTGAAGGGTCAGCCATAAGTTCAGGGCAGGCTCAAAGGTAGTAAGTTTTAGTTTTTAGCATGATGACTTTGAATTGTGTTGTTGGAAAAGAATTTGTAATGTACTTCCAAAAGAACAAACAAATATATAGTGAAAGAAGTGCAATCAGGGTGCTCCTTGGAACCAAGGACTACAAAACTTCCAATTCATATACTTTGGGAATGTTGACAGGAAAGGCCAGTCCTTGGAAAAATAGATGATGCTTGGAAAAGTAGAGGAAGAAAAAGAAGACCCTCAGTGAGATGATTGACACAGTAATTGTAATAATGGAATTGTGAATGTTGGAGATTGTGTGAATGATACAGAATATGGCAAGTTTGTTTATATGATTCTGATGAGTAGTTATTAACTCTTTGTTACCTGACAACAGCAGCAACATGATTGACTAAAATTAATTTTAGAGGAAAAGAGCTAAAGTAAAAATCCTCATCTGTAACTTTTAGATAATAGAAAAATGTTATGCCCTTCCCATATACATCTTCATTATATTAAGAGAATGATATAATCAGTCCTTAAGTGTTCTAATTAGTCAAAATTTGGGAGAAGTTTTGGCTTTACTTCTGCTTTGGATTCCAAGCCCTCTAGAAAGTTGAAGACTATCAAATACTCTTATACTTATCAAATAAAACTTGTATAGTATTATTTCACAGATTTTTAAAGAAAATATATTCCAATTTAGTAATTTCTAAATTAATTAACACGTCTCTAATCTAGCCAAGTATTGTATATTTTTATTTGTTTTTCATTTACTTTTACGTTAGAGTTTTTACAGCAGAAGGTTAAAAACTGTAGTCTTCAATATGTATTGAAGCGCAACATCAAGAAAATAAAGATTACTGTCACTGGGCTTATTGGTAGATTTCTGATGGACAGAGAAGAGATTGAGATTGTTGAGATCTTCCACAATCAACACTGTTAGCACCAGCATTCATGAAATCAAAAGATGAATTGCTCTGGGAAAGTCTACCCTCAAGGACCTCAATGATGTCAGTCTGGAGACTAAAGTGTGCCTGATTCAGGCATGGTCTTTGCAATTACTTGCTATGCATCAAAGAATTGGACGATTTTGAAGCTCTACCTGACATAATTTTGGCACATCCAGTCTTTGGAGAGGGACATCATGTTTGGAACAGTGGAGGGACACTGCTGGAAAGGAAGACCCAGGATGAGATGGATTGATTCAGTGATTAGGGAAATTGGATTAGGTCTGTTGAAGAAGATGAGATTGATTCAGAATAGGTCAGCTTTCAGAGCTAATGTAATAAGGGCCACTGTGAGTTGCAGGTGACTCGATGGTACATAACAACTTTTGTAATATCTGATTCTACAAAAAAGTCACATAAATAGACATAGTCATGATCTATATGAACTTTCACCTTTACCCAGAATTAAATATCTTTCTATTTCTATGGTAGGAATGGTTTCCAAGGAGTTCATTGAGTATATTCTAATAGGTGATGTGCTTTTCTCCGGATATACAAATTCATCTACTGTCTTATGTAAATGTTCATAACCAGTGTAGTTTTACTTTATGTCTACTGACTTGCTTTGTCAAGCATTCCTGAAATGTGATCTAGTGTTTGTTTTTTTGTTTTTTTCTAACTTCTATTATTTCAATATATCCCATATCACTATTTGAAATCTACACTGTGTCTACGTTTACGTAGGGAATGTAGATGGTTAAGTTCACATTAAAGCAGACAATTAAAACAAAGATTTAAAGAGAAAGTTCATATGTCATCTTTATGCAGATAAGGTATTTTATTAGACTCTGGGAATAAAATTGTGCCCACTGCTGAAACTAAATTTAGCTTTATGACACCTAACAACTAAGGAATAAAAAGAAACAGGATTGATTACTCAGGCTTGTTGTCTGATAAAGTGACGCATCCTGCATTTTCTAATGACATTTACCTTTTTTAATTTTTTTGGTTCAGGTGGCACAAAAATGTTGATGAGGATTTATTATAAGAAAATCCTATTACAAGAACTGAAGTGGAAACATCAAACTACAAGCCAACTTTAATTGCGATGGGAACAACAGACAACCTCCATCTATATTGACTTATTCATCTTGTCAATCCTTTCAGAGCGCCTATTCCCCTCAATATCCCAACATCGATGCCAATTCACCTTCCTGCCTTTTCTCTCCTCCACTTGTATTTATTACTCCTATTTCTATTCTATGAAGGCCTCTATTTATTTAATTCTGCTCGGACTCCCTCTTTTGTTACATTTGTATTTTAATTGATTGGCCAGTATTCCCTATTGATCATGACTAAGTGGATTTCTTACTCAAGCTTCTAACAGCCTGACCACCTCCTTCATGTCATCTCAGGATTGTTGCTTTTGAGCCTAGAGCTAAATTGTGACCAAGATAGTAGTTTAACACAATTTTTTGTTATTACTTTATCTTTATTATGTTAATTATCTAATTTTGAGTATGTTTTCTTGTGATCCAAGTATCTTATTAAATGAACATATATTTTCTTTGGCTCTAGATGTAGGGGTGTATATATGAATAACAGTCATATTAATGGGTCTTCCTTGCATGTATACAGATAATATTCTATTACTCACAACATTGTATTTCAGGATAGAACTTGAAATTGACTTTTTTATTATGAATGCAACACCATTCTTCTTCTGTTTTTCATTGCCAGTGTAGTATATCATATGATTATCTGATTCAAAGCATGAAAGGAATTGTTGGGAAAATTCAATATCAGCAATCAAAACTAGGCAAGGATCAACCAAAAGTTACTCATGTGCAAGTTCAAATCGAATCAAAAGAAAATTAAAATAAGTTCACAGGACTCAAAATATAATCTTGACCCAGTTCCATCTGAATTTCAAAATCATCTTAAGAACAGATTTGAAACACTGAACACCAATGATTGAAGACAGGTGAATTTGGAGATGAAATCAAGGATATCATCCACGAAGAAAGCAAAAGATCGTTATAAAGAGAGAGGAGAAAGAAAAAACAAAAACGGGGGTCAGAAGAGACTTATAAGTTACACTAGAGCATTTAGAATGACAGTAAAAATTTCAGAAGTACCACATGAGCTGGAGTAAATGGTAATGAATGAGGAAGTCAAAGTTGGATTGAAGGTATTGGCAAAAAATAAGGCCCCAGGAATCAATAGAATACCAATTGACTTGTTTCAATAGACAGATATAGTCCTGGATGTGCTCACCAGTTTGTGCTAGGAAATGTGGAGGACACTTGCCTTGCCAATAAACTGGAAGAGGTCCGTATTTATTCCCATTCTCAAGAAAGGTGGTACAACATATTTGTCGAGGCTAACAAACAGTATCATTACAAAATACTACTGAAGATCATTCAAAACCACCTAGAACGATACATAGATATGCAGAAGTTCAGCCAGACTTTCAAGGATTTAGAAGAGACTGTGGTACCAGGAATATCATTGCTGATGCCAGATGGATCCTGGCTAAAAGTAAAGAATATCTATTTATACTTTATTGACTATGCAAAGGCATTTGACAGTGTGGATCATAACAGCTTATAGCTCACATTGAAATGAATGGACATCTCAGAGCAAGAGCATGTGTGTGCTCATGTGGACCCTATACTTAGACCAGAAGCCTGTTGCGCGAACAGAGCAAAGGAACACTATGTGGTTTAAAATTAAAAAGTGAGTGTGTGAGGGTTGTATGCTCTCTACATACCCATTCAATCTGCAAATTATTTGAGAAGCATGACTCTTTGTAGGGAAATCTGACATCAGGATTGGAAGGAGACTCATCAATAACCTGCATTATGCAGATGACACAACCTTGCTTGCTGAAAGTGAGGAGGGCTTTAAGCACTTGTTGCAGAGGATCAAAGAATACAGCTGTCGGGAGCTATAAGACTAACTTAGCTGAAGCCCTTTTGTAATTCTCTGAAACCATTTTGTAATTCTCCAAGAACACATTTGGACATGTTGCCCTGGGAGGATAGGTTTCAGTTTACCCCACCCTGGGAGGACAGGTTTCAGTTTACCCCACCCTGGGAGGATAGGTTTCAGTTTACCCCACCCTGGGAGGATAGGTTTCGGGAAATGCCCTGCTAAGTTTCTGTTTACCAGATAACTTTCAGATTACTAGAAATGACATGATGTTATTCTCCCTGAATGCATACTTCTCCTTTCCACTCCCCCCATTGTGCTTCTGTATATAAGCTGTGAGTGCTTTCAATAAAATTGAGACTTGATTGGAATCTCAACTTGTCCCCGTGCCTCTTGTTTCCTGACTCCCCCATTCTCGTTCTTCCCCTCCTAGGGTCACCGTTGAAGATCCTCACTGCCCGGGGCATACACCCTTCAATATAGATTTCATCTCAATATCAAGAAAACTTATTCTTACGACTGGACCGCTTGTCAATATTATTTTAGATGGAGAAAAGATTGAAATTGTCAGCAATTTCATCTTATTTGGATCCTTGGTACTAGCAGTCAGGAAATCAGAAGATGTATTTCACTGGGAAAGTCTGCAGTTAGAAATGTCTCCAATTATTAAAGGGTAATGATGTCAGTTTGAGGACTAATGTGTGTCTGAGTCAGTACTCCATGGCCTTTCCTATCACTTGGCTATGAATATGAAAGCTAGACAATGAAATAAAGACGACAGAAGAAAAACTAATGTCTCTGAGCTCTGATGTTGGAGAAAAGTATTGAACATCCCAGGGACAGCCATAAGAAGAACCAAATATGTCTTGAAGAAGGTGCAGCCAGAGTACTCTTGGGAGCCAAGGATGATGAGGCTTTGCCTCACATACTTCAAACATGTTGCTAGAAAGAGATATTCCTTGGAGAGGGACGTGATCCTCTTAAGGATGGAGGGCTAGCGAAGGAGAGGAAGATTCTCAACCAAGTGACATGGTGACTACTATAATGGGCTCTAATGTGTCAGAGAGTATGAAGATGGCATAGGATTCAGAGTTCATATCTGTTTTTCATGAGGTTGCTATAGGTCATACTCGATTTATTATTACCTGTCTTTTCTAGTCCCCATTGAACATTTCCAAAACCTTTACCACCCTCTCCAACCATGAACTTCTACTTTCCCAGTGATTTCCCTTTCCCCTTTTCCTGCTCATCTTCTCCTCTTCTCCTCCTCCTTTTGAACATTTATACATATCTAGCTCAGTTATGCTCTTATTATTACAGTAATGGCCTTATGCAATATTTATTCTCATGTAGAGATATTTTCCTCATCATAATCGTCTCTAGTCTCAAGTTATGTAGTATTTTATGAATTTGTTTTTCCTTAATGTTGCATAGTATTCCATTGTGTGAAAGTACCACAATTTCTCAATCCATTTATTTGTTGAAAGGATTTCAGGCTATTTCTATTTTCTTGCTATTGTGAATAATGGTGCTATAAAAAATGTTGTTGTTGTGGCCGCACCCTTTCCAAAATGTGTCTGCTTGTTTTTGGTTTTGTTTGTTTGTTTGTTTGTTTGCCATCCATGGCATAGTCAATGCTCGTATCCAACACCACAGCTCAAAGGCATCAATTATTCTGTTATCCTTATTCATTGTCCAGCTATGCAGCAAGTGATTGGAAAGACCCTGGCCTGAATCAGACACACCTTAGTATTTAAACTGACATCATTATTCCTCAATAATTTGGAGAGATTCATAACTGCAGATTTTCTCAGTGCAATGTGCCTCCTTATTTCCTGACTACTGGTACCAAGGATGTTAATTGTGGGTCCAAACAAGATGAAGCTGTTGACAGTTTCAATCTCCTTTCCATCCATCATGACACTGCCTATCAATCCAGTGGTAAGAATCTTTGTTTTCTTGACACTGAGATGTAATCCATACCAAAGGCTGCGTTCATTGATCTTCTACAACAAGTCCTTCATGTCCTCCTCACTTTCAGCAAGAAATAAGGTTGGGAATCACAGATCACTTAATTGTGCTTATGAAGAACTCATCCCTAGACCAGAAGACTGTTGTGAGAACAAAGCAGGGGAACATTGTGTGGTTAAAACTTGGGTTGGGAGTACATCAGGGTTGTGTTTTTATACATATTCAATCTGCATGCTGGGCAAATTATTCGATAAGTTGGACTATATGAAGAGAAGTGTTGCGTCAGAACTGGAGGGAGACTCATCAATAATCTGCTATGAAAAATTAGCTATATATACTTCCATTTGTATCTGAGTTCTGATTTTCTTGGGATATATAACTAGCCCTGGAATTGTGGGGTCATAACAGATTTCTATGTTCAGCGTCTTGAGAAGAGATCAAACTGCATTCCATAATGATTTTATCATTTTGCAATAACACCAGCAGTGAATAATCTTTCCACATTTTATTCAATATTTATTGTTTTGTTGTTAAACTTTGCCAATGCTGCTAAAAAAAATGGTATTAGCTGATGTTAGATGGATCTTAGCTGAAAGCAGAGAATACCAGAAGAATGTCTATCTGTGTTTCATTGAT
>NW_006399829.1:8941000-8942226 GCF_000299155.1 Elephantulus edwardii | reverse complement strand
GAGTCTGCTTCAAGTAAGGAAGAATTATGTTTCTTTTGTTCTCATAATTTCTACAGGCCCACATTCATGGGAAAGCTGTTGTGGTGGCTTTTCTCACTGTCTTACTCTCATTACCACCAATTATTTTACATTTCCTGTTATTAATATTTAGCCTTAATTTGTAAAATTTATCTCTCTCGTTATCTCACTATTTCACCTCAGTATCTCAATCTGCTACTCCAGGGTTAAAACTGATAAGAAGTCTTTTTATAACCTGAGGTATTGTGGATATTAAAAGAGAACATTTTCCAGCAGTAGTCAGTAATGACAAGAGATATGAGCATGTGTCTAAGAAAAGATTATAGAAAGTACACGTATCAAAGTAAATAGCCATCCATCATGTCCATCCTTTTTGGTTACGAAGACATGTGGCCAATTTTAATGTTTCCTACAATTCTCAGAAAAATGGGGTTGCTGATTTGATAAAAGACTGTGTGGGGAGAAAAACCAAAGTCAAACCAGAGATCATTAAGAGCATATGGGAGAAAGGTCAACACTTTGGACTGAAATAAGGTCTAATGTGATTGTTGAATTCTCACTTTCCCCCCTAATTTTCCAAGTGTTTTATAAAAAGCATTTATTTTTATGAAAAGGTTTATTTACAGAATACTATTCTTATAATATTCTTGCTGCAGCAGACCAAATAATACAGCCTTCAATATGGATTGCATCTCCATCAAGAAAGCAAAAATTCTTACCTCTGGACGAATAGGCAATGTCATGACAGATGGTGGAAAAGATTGAAGCTGTCAGAAACTTCATCTTACTTGCATCCACAATCAATATCCTTTTTACAGTTGGTACCAGAAGTCAGAAAATCAGGAGATCTATTGCACTTGGAAAGTCTGTAGTCAGGGACTTCTCCAAATTATTGAGAAGTAATAATGTCAGTTTGAAGACTAAGGTGTGTCTGATTTGGGCTATGGTCTTTCCAATAAATGTTATGCATCTGAGAACTAAATAATGAATAAGGATGACAGAAGAAGAATTGATGTTTGTGAGCTCTGGTGTTGGAGAAGAGTATTGAACATTCTATGACTTCCAAAGGACAAACAAATACATCTTAGAGAAAGTACAGCCAAAGTTCTCTTTGGAAGCAAAGATAATAAGGCTTCACCTCACATACTTTGGACATATTGTTAGGAGAAGTTATTCCTTAAAGAAGGACATGATGTTTTGAAAAATAG
>NW_006399829.1:8932830-8934142 GCF_000299155.1 Elephantulus edwardii | reverse complement strand
CTTTCTGGCTTCAGGGAATCCACTGATACTCTGTCACCCTTTGTGAGTGACATCTTGCTTCGCTCTTGTGTGTTCTGTGGGATAGTTTGCTTTCTTCGAGACATTGATATGCTCCTGATCTGAAGACAATGTTCTTGACATCAGTTGGGCAGCTACTGATCTTGTGCATTTCTCTGAACTTCTGACTTCAGAGAAATGTCAGTTCAGAGCCTGCGAGGGCAATGTCTTGTTGGTAAGACAGGTCAAGGTGCTCCTAACTAAAGACAAGTTGATTGCCCAGATGTGTAGGGACTGGTGTGGAGCCAAATGGGGTGAGGCAGGCACACGGTTGGGGTGATTGCAAGGGCAGGTCAAACACGTGGGGACATTGCTCAAACTTCTGCTGAGTGTGCTCATGATTGGGGTCCCTACTCAAATTCCTGCTGTCCGTTTCCTACCCAGTGGTTTTCTCAGTGTTCCCTGCCTGGTGGCACTTACACAGGTGCCCTTACACAACAGCCCCTGCTTCTGCAGAGTCCTGGATCCAACAGGATCTGAAAAGTCAACGTCAAATTCTGACTAACCCACTAGCCTCTGGCTGGTCTGCAGAGTCCACAGAAGCCAGCCAGTGTCTGGCTTGTTTCTGGCCAGTTGGGAGCTTGGCCAAATTCCAGTGTGTACTCCCTTAGGTGGTCTCCCAGGTAATCAGCAATGCCCCAGTAAACCCAGTCAGGATAGAAATCTGCTTTTAAAAAATTTAATACACAAGCCCTATTAGTACAATTCATAATAATTCATTGGTTATTTACATGACACAAGATACTAGGATAGGCCTTATAGGAAATATAAAAAACATTATTCCAGACATCTATACACACAATTAGAAAAAGGAGAGATATATGTAAATAAAACAAGTGTAAAGTGTCACTATATGCAGAAAATATACTAGGGTACAGAGAAAATCCCAAGAACTCAACTAAAAACTCTTAGAGCTAGTAGACCAGTTTAGTAGAGTGTCAGGATACAAGCACAATATAAAAAAATCATTGAGATTCATCTACAATAACAAAGAACTCAGAGAAGGAAACCAAGAAAGCAGTACCATTTACAGTGTTGTTGTTGTATGCTGTCGAGTCGTTTGTGACTCATAGTAACCCTATGTACAACAGCCCTAAACCCTGCTCTATCCTGTGGCAATCGCACTGCCTCTGGCACACCCATCCTGATTACCCCAGTCACTGAATCAATGCACCTCATAGAGGGTCTTCCCCTCTTGCGCCGTCCCTCCACCCTCCTAAGCATGATGTGCCTCTCAAAGGACCTGTCCCTCCTT
>NW_006399829.1:8927617-8932586 GCF_000299155.1 Elephantulus edwardii | reverse complement strand
TCATTTTTCGAGGAGATTGAAAGGGAAATTGTCAAGTTTATTTGGAAAGGAAAAAGATGCCAAGTCAGAAAAGTGCTTCTGAAATACACAAATGAAGTGTGAGGCATAGCTCTCACAGACCTCAAAGACAACTACACAGTGGTAGTAACCAAAACAGCATTGTACTGTTACAACAACAGGCACATAGACCAATGGCACAGAATTGAGAACCCAGAAATAGATCCATCTATCTATGCTCAACTAATATTTGACAAGAAAATAAAACCTCTCAAATGGGGAAAATACAATCTCTTCAACAAACAGTGCTGGCAAAACTGGTCTGGCACCTGCAGAAAGAAGAAACAGAATCCACATCTCACACCAGACACAAAAAATCACCCCAAGGTGGATCAGCGACCTGGGGTAAAGCCCAAAACTGTAAAGTTCATCAGAGACAAACTAAGATCAAGCTTAGAAGGCCCAATCTATGGTATAAAGAGACAGCCAAATACACCTAATTAATATTTTCCTAGCATTAGAGTAGGAGTTCTGAGAAATAAAGATAGTTGCCAATTATGGCCATAACACAATGCCTGATACAAAGCAGGCATGTATCAAATACTTATTGAATGATGTAGGAATGAATTAATGATTTTCAAAAAAGAAGATGATGACCCAGGTGACACAGTTGGCTCACTCATGAAATAATATGAATATGAACCACATGCACAAATTTGTTTTTGAATTTCTGAATCCAAGTATTTGGTTTCAAGGGTTTCCCTTGAAGAAGTCAGATTTTGCAACTTTTTCATGGTCCACAAACTCTGGATCAAATAACTGACAATGCCCTTGAGAGATAAAGCCCTGAGGCCTAGTTGTAATGTTTTGCTTATTTTGAAGCATGTTTAGAATTGCATCAATTACAAGAAAATACATCTCAAGCTTTTCTTATATGCCTCAAAAAAACCATAAGGGAGGCACACGTTAAATAGTCAATACTTTAGAGCTGGAAACAAATAGATCCCAAACCAGGTCTTTTGTCATCAACCACAAAATCAGTCTTAGTCATGTCATTTAAGTCGTGACTTAGTTCATTTCATATTAGATTAAAAAAAGTGTCAGACTTGAAAAAATGAATGGAATTGTATTTGCTATTTCAATAATAAGAGTTTTATTTGGCCAGATTCCCCACAAATCCTGTAACCCTTGGAAATTCTTTCCAAGAAAGGCAGAGATTGTGGTAGCTTTGTCTGTTTATTGGTTTCAAGAGTTTGGGAAAAACACACGACATATTCCCAGCCAAGTCATTTCATGTCTCTCTATCTATCCTTTCCATATACCTGGCTTTTTAACGCCACCAAACCAGTAGAAGTCATAATGAAAACCTGGTTCTTATCTCAGGGAATTCCTGGTGTTTCCCAACGTAATGGAATATGTGCCAAGTACGTCCAGGAGTTCCTAAAAATACTAACCCACCTCCCTTTCTCCTGTACGAGTCCCAGACCAACTCATAATATTTTACTTGCTTGATTTCTTACCCATCTTGTTTTGCTGTCTTTGACTTCAGTAATGCCACGCCTCAACTATGTTCTCTCTGACGTCCCTTGTGAAGTAGAGAACTGCAAGAAATCGGTGCCTATAAACAAAGCCTACAGGATCAGCGATTTCTCCAACACAACATCCTCAACTACCTGTATAATTCAAGACCAAGAAAAAAGTGATTAAATTGTCCTCACCAATCTATGCTTGATTGCTAAAAAAAAAGAGGAGGAGTAGAAAAAGGAGAATCTAGTAACTGAGAATGGAGTTGCCAAGAAAGTGAGAGAAAGAACTGAAAACATCTAAGAGTTTTGCTTCCCCAGTTTCAGAAGATTAAATGTTACAGAAATAATATTAACAGGAAAGCCTACTTACCTTTGGTGTGCCCTTGGGTTCCTCCCAACGGATTCAGAGACTTAAGTAGTGACTTTGACATAGGGTTTATATATATGAATAACCTGGGAGTTTTCCAATTATACGTGCCTGGACCCAACCAAGGAAAAGAATTTGAATCTCTGGGAATAGGGTTTAAGTGTAGGTACTCACACTGCCTCATCATATTTGAGCAAACTAGAAAGGTAGAAAAAACCTTGATGATGCTTAGAGAGACTGACCCATTTGTCTGGAGAAATGTTCTGAATTTGTCAATTAATGAGAAAGAAAAATGGAAATATTTACTTTTTAGGTTATTTTTAGGGACATGGGGGGGGGGGAATGGGGATACCCCTGGGAGTTCTCTTATTAAAGCCAAACATTAAAGTGAAGAAGTCTAAGCCTAGATATTTTTTTTTCTTGTGCAGTAATGCAAAGGAAGGGTCTTTTGTGTGATCCTAGTTTTTAATTCTTTCTGGCCTAGTAGTAATAAAATATAACAACAACACAATAGTAAAGAAAAACTGATTTCAGCAGCTTGGGTATGACAGTGGTTTTCTTCATGGTGGTAGCAAGAGGAAGATTCTCTAGCTTTGACTGGTGATAGATAATCACATTATGGTAACAGAGCTACTGAATTCCTCACCGGCAGTTCTAAGTAACTAATACTAGGGTGATGGTCAAAGCATACAAAAACCAAGGAACTGTTAAGGGGGAAAAAAGGACTGACCGGTAGTGTAGCAGTTAAATGATACAGCTTCTAACCAGAAGGTTAGTGCTTTTAATCTGCCAGTCACGCTGCGGGAGAAAGTTAAAACTGTGTGCGTCTGTAAATATTTATAGACTTGAAAATCCAATGCTGAGGTTCAACTCTAACCTATAGGTTGTTATGAGGAGGAAATGACTGTAGAAGATATTTGGATTTGGTTTTAGGGTTATTGGAAAATGAAGTTGCATTGATACCAGGAAACAGATTTTTCCAGAACGGACTCAATGGAGTTGTAGAGCTGTTGCTAGCTATCCTAAACAATTCACGTCTAGATAACTGTAGATTCTTCTTGTATAAAAAGGTACCAAATAAAACTCAAGGTGGTTGGGGTTCATTTCTTCCCTACAATGTTGCTGCCTAAGTTATAATGAAAGAAAGGCTCAGGTAAAATTTCCCCACACACATACAGACATGCATTTATTAACAAAGCCTGTGCAAACAATAAATATATTCTGAAAAAGTTTCATGAAGTCTCACGTATCAGGCCTTGAAGATGTTTAAAGTGTGAAAAAATTCATTTGAAATGACTACCCAAGCTATGCCCTCTAGTGGACATAATGCAAACAGATAATCCCAAATAAATAGCGGTCGCAGGAAACACACGTTGGATGACATTCCTAATAAGTATTGGACACAGACCTGGACCCATATTCATTCATTCCCATGACCTGTTAATGTAAGAGTGAGCAACTACAAATACTCTCAAATTCACTGCTTGTAGGTTGGAACCAACTCATAGCTGATCCTCTATTTTGTGTCCAAGGCTATAAATCCCACCAAAAAAGAATGTCTGTCTTGCTCCCTGGAGGCACGGATGGGTTCTAACCACCAGAAACATGCTGCCTTTGGGTCAGCAGCATAAATCCCCATGGACTAGGTACAAGAGCTCCAGTAAGGGGGAGCATACCTCTACGTTAACCAAAGAGGTCCTATCTGTAATATTTAATATTTTAATAGAAATAGAAATGAGGTAATAGAAATAGAATATAGAATAGAAATACAAATGAGGCTAGAGATAGAGTGATTTAGTTCTGTGAAATCAATGATTTAGTCATTGCAAATGCCTTTTTAAAGTGTCTGTACACAAGAGTTTCACCTGATTGACTACATAGGAATTAGATTGATTCTAACAGTGGAAAATCAGTGGAGAAACACAATATCAGCAATCAAAACAAGGCCAGGGGTTAACTGTTCAATAGACCATCAATTACTTATGTGCAAGTTCAAGTTGAAGCCGAAGAAAATTGAAACCAAAATACAACCTTAAATCTATTTCACCTAAATTTAAATGAAAACTAACAAACTATTTCATGAATAGGTTAATGCATTGAACATTAATGCTCAAAAACCAGATGAGTTAGGCGATATCATCAGAGATATTATCCATGAAGAAAGTAAATGGTCATTACAAAGACAACAAGGAAAGAAAATGCCATAATAGATGTCAGAAGAGACATTGAAAAACACTCTAGAACATATGAATGGAAGAAATCCATATTTATTTTCATTCAAGAAATGTGATCCAACAGGATTTACTTATACAATAATATTAATATCACATGCAAGAAAACCTTGCTGAAGATTATTTAAAAAGTTACTGCAACAATACAGTGACAGGTTACTCTGAGAAATTAAAATTGAATTCAGAAGAGGCTATGGCACAAGGGTCTAACTGCTGATATAAGTTGGATTTTGCCTGACATCAGAGACTATCAGAAGAATGTTTATTTGTGTCTTATTTACTACATGAAAGCATTTGCATGGATCATGACAAACTATAGCTAACATTGAGAAGAATGAGAATTTCAAAACACTAAATAGTGCTCATGAGAAACTTATACCTGGATCAAGAAGCTGTAGTCTGAACAGAACAAGGGAACACTGCATGGTTTAAAATCAGAATAGCTATGAGTCAGGGTTGTATCCTTTCTCCATAACTATTCAGTCTGTATGCTGAGAAAATAATTCTAGAAAGTGGATTGTATTAAGATGAATATGCGAACATGGCATCAGGATTGGTGGATGATTGACTCATTATGCAGATAACACACACTCACCAGGTAGCTGTCTTCCAAATTTCTTTATATGTGAGCACAGAGCTCACTCAGTACTACACTGGTTTGTGAAAGCATGTCAACTGGCATCCCCTCAGTTCCTGGGGCTTTATTTTTTTGCTTGGGTCTTAGGGCAAGAAGCTGCACTGCAATCCCAAAGGCATGAGGTTTGGGTCTGCCAGCTGCTCCGTGGAAGAAGGATGAGTAATTGCCTCCCTTGTGATTAATTGCCTCTGAAAACTCACTTGGACTCAAG
>NW_006399829.1:8923917-8927017 GCF_000299155.1 Elephantulus edwardii | reverse complement strand
CAATACACCTTTTAATTTCCTGGCTACTGGTGCCAAGAGTGTTGACTGTGTGAGTTAAAGCTGTGAACAATCTCAATCTCTTTACCATCCATCCTGATGCTGCCAAATGGCCCAGTTGGTTGATTGTGAGTTTAAGCAAGATGAAATAACTGACAATTGCAATTCATTGTCAGTTATTTCATCTTGCTTAAACCCACAATCAGCACTCTTGGTACCAACAGTCAGAAGATGTGGAGACATAAAGCATTGGGAAAATCTACTGTTAAGAACCTCTCCAGAGTCCCAAAGAGCAATGATGTCAGTTTAGAGACTAAAGAGTGCCTGATTCAAGCCTTAGTCTTTCTAGTCACCAGCTCTACATCTGAGAACTGGACAATGAATAAGGATAATAGGAGAGGAATTGATGGCTTTGAGTTGTGGTGTTGGAGAAGAGTGTTGAATATCCCATGGACTGCCAAAAGAACAAGTAGATAGATAGATAGATAGATAGATAGATAGATAGATAGATAGATAGATAGATAGATAGAGAGGTCTTAGGCAACGTGCAACAATAGTGCTCCTCAAGTACTCATCAAGAATGGTGAAGCTTTATCTCACATACTTTGGCATGTTATTAGAAGAGGCTATGTCCTTTTTGAGGGTCATCATGCTTGAAAAGGAAGAGGGTCAGTGAAAGAAAGAAGACTCTCAACAAAATAGATTGTTACAGAGTCTCTTTGGCAATGGGTCTCTAGGCTCAAGGGTATCTGGAATGATCAAGATGGTGCAGAGCAGGGCATGGATCAGATGCATTGTTCGTAGGATTGCTGAGTTGTACTCATAGTACTTAACAATAATAAACAAAACAAGAAGGATGTGTGTGTGTGTGTGTGTGTGTGTGTGTGTGTGTGTGTGTGTGTGCGCGCGCAAAAGAGATACTTAAGCCACTGGCACTGAGTTGATTCTGGCTCACAACAGCCCTCCATTGGGTCTCCAGAGTTGTAAATCTTTATAGGAAGAGACTATGTTTTTCTTTCTCTTGAAGAGCAGCTTGTCATTTCTAATATTTGACTTTTCAGTTAGCAACCGTATAACTTTACACACAACATTACTGGTTTTCGTTAAGAGATGCCTAGATGTGTGTGTGTGTGTGTGTGTGTGTGTGTGTGTGTGTGTCTGTACATATGTATTTGTTCAGATAAAATTATATTAGAAAGGCATTGCAGGCAATACTGAATATTGAAAGAAAATAACATTAAACGGATTAAATTAATAACATGCCATCTAACAACAGCAAAATCATCTCTTTTAAAAGAAATGAGTATATTAACATATATGTATGTATCAGCACCATACTTATACATGTATGTGAGTATGCTCTGTTATGACCTGTATTCAACATATATATTAACATATGCACTTGCTCATAAATCATTGTGGTTTTTTATCAGAAAAAAAATTACCTCTCCATCATTAAAAGAAAATAATAGTATGCAGCTGGAAAAGGCGAGAGAGGAGGTATGGAAGAATGAGTGGGAGGCACACTCTCACACCCTCTGTGACAAAAGGTTATTGTTTTGCTCAGAGCCCTCTGGGCTTACTTTTTCCAGCACCAGCTGTCTGAGTTACAACTTGGGAATCTGTGCCCCACACCCAGGTGCATATCCCTTCTGCAGCTTTGAGCATGAATCAAAAGATATTTTTCACTTTCTTTTGAACCTTCTCATCAGTTCACTTCTGCTTCCTGTTTCTTCCTGCTTACACTAAGCAAAATCTCATCAATCTCCAGACTTTATTTGCTGAGCTTCATTGACTCATGTCCTGAGCAATGTCCTTAGTGTTTTCCACTTGCCAACCTGTCGCATCCATGAAACATGTTTACTGTTTCAAACCTCACAAAACTGTCCATATATGACAATAAACATCAAAAAACTTTGCATGGGTGAACATTTCACCTCAACATCCTTGGGTGCTGCACATGATTAACATGTTAACTGCTAACTGAAGGGTTGGGTGTTCATTTCCACTCAGGGATGATTCAGAAAAAAAAACTAGACAATCTAGTTCAGAAGCTAAACACTAACAATCCTATGGAGCATATGTTTATGTTTCTTTTTAGTGCTACTGTAACAGAAATACCACAAGTGGCTGATGTTTACAAACAGAAATTTAGGAGACTAAAAGTTCAAACTAAGCATATGGTCTCTAGGGGAAGGGTATCTCTCTCTTGAAGTAGGTTATTATTTCCTTCAGGATCCACCGTTCATCCTTCCCTGGAGATCTCCCTGTGTCTTGGCCTTTCTTGGTTCAAGAGCCTCCAGGTGCAGTATCTGGGTCCAAACAGATGCGCTCCACTCTTGGTAATTCATTCTTGGTAGCACTGAGGTCCTCCCTCTTATTATCCATTTCTCTCTTTTTTGTCTCCTAGGACAAGCCACACGCTTTAGAAACTCTGCAGTATACAATTAGGGCTGTGGTGAGATTCAAAAGCACTACATCACATTCTTAATCCTCTTACA
This sequence comes from Elephantulus edwardii, assembly GCF_000299155.1. Lineage (NCBI taxonomy): Eukaryota > Metazoa > Chordata > Mammalia > Macroscelidea > Macroscelididae > Elephantulus > Elephantulus edwardii. The sequence continues at coordinate 8,924,519 of NW_006399829.1, read as the reverse complement.
ACTGCTTAGCTTCTCAGGTAGTGAATGCTCATTATAAAACTTCCATATCACAGCATTACATGCATATGTTTTGGGAGATGCAACTCAATTCACTGCACATGTCTATTTGTGACACACATGAGGTTGCCATGAGTTGAAGTCAAATCAATAACATTTGCTGAGTTAGTATAGGTTCTTGTCTTACTTTCTCTTACTCACTTTCTACTCTACTGAAGTACTGGTTTCAAGGCTTGAATTTTCCTTCCCAGCACCTCTTCTGGAGAAAGACCTGAAAATCTATTCCTGTTAAGATTGCAGACCAGAAAACCTTATGGGGTAGATAGGAAAGAGTCTGATTCAAGGACACCTCACAGTTGTTATTATTAGATGTTGTCATGTCAAGTGGAACTCATAGCAATCCTGTGAACAAGAGTTATGAATCCTATCCTATCCTGTGCCATCCTCATCATCTCTGATACACTTGAGCCCAATGATGCAGACACTGTGTCAACATGCCTGTTATTGTTGTTGTTGTTATGTGCCGTTGAGTCGCTTGCGACTCATAGCAACCCCTATGTACAACAGCCCTAAACTCTGCTCTGTCCTGTGCCAATCGCACTGTC
>NW_006399829.1:8919119-8922026 GCF_000299155.1 Elephantulus edwardii | reverse complement strand
CCCCATAGACTTCAATGCCGTAAACATATTTCATCCAGTTTTTCTTTCATTGACCCTTCCTCTTTCCAAGAATGGTGTCCCTTTCCAAGGAAAAGCCTTGCTTAACACTATCCCCAAAGTATGAGATATTAAACTTTCCTATCTTTGTCTCCAAGGAGCAATCCAGTTTTAATTATTTCAAGACCAATCTGTTCTTCTGACAATCCATGGGATACTCAGTACTCTTGTTGATAATATACATTATTTTTATAAATTTCAACACTATATTTTTTCTAAATTTTTTCTAAGATATAGAAGAGGAATAGGTTTCTTTTTTTTTCTATTAAAGGCCAGTCCATAAATCTTTTAGACTGTATGAGTCATATAGTTTCTTTCTCAACTACTCAAATTTGTCACTATAATTAATACAAAAGCAGTCATGGAAATACAGGTAAGTTGACAAATATTAACTGTGCTCAAGAAATTTTTTTATATGACAGCCAAAAATTTCATTATACAAAGATCAAAAATGGATTACTAGATGAAGAACAACTAGAATAGAAATAATGAAAATACACTTACATTCTGAAGACTGACTTATGCCATTGACCAATTTGTGTCGAAATTGTTGAATGAGAACCTAATCTATTATATAAGCATCAGTTCTTCTGTCATACTTATTTATATTGTGCAACATAAAGCTGCATAGTAAATAAATAAAAACATTATAGTTTGGATCAGATGCACTTTAGTCTTCAAATTGACATAATTGCTTTTCAGAACTTTGGAGAGGTCTTTGATGGTGGACTTTCACAATTCAGTACGTCTTTAGATTTCATGGCTGCACCTGCAGAGAGTGTAGACTTTGGATCTAAGCAAGATGAAATCATTGATTATTTCCATCTCTTCTCCTTCTATCATGCTTTTGACTATGGGCCTGATGATGAGGAATTTTGCTTTCTTAGTGTTGATATATAACCCCTTTTTGCAAAATGTAGCCATTGAACCTCTGTAGCAAGCATTTCAAGTCTTCCTCAGTTTCTACAAGCAAAGCTATGTTACCTGCATAACGCATAACACAGGCTATGGGTTTTCATATGAGTCTTCCTCTGATTATGATCCCATATTCTTCTTCATATAGTTCATCTTCTTGAATTATTTGTTATACATACAAATTGATTTCCAACTTTGATGACTCTGAGACCAAAGAACTAAATAGCACTGGACTATCACTGCTAACCACTTTGAAAGACATCAAAGTTGAGAGTTCTGCATAAAATGAAAACAAACATATAACAAAGACTCAATGATGACAAAGCTTACTGCTTTGAGAAGTGTATGGCCTGAAATACCCTTTGATCCTGGAACTGAACTCACCTGTATGGCACAACTTGTAGTCAAACAATATACAGATCTATAAGGTATTCATCCAAGAAGCTGGACTTTATGAATAAGCTTGTGGTATCAGGATCAGAGAAAGACTTATTAACAACCTATGTTATGCATATTATGTAGCATTCCTTGTTGAAAGTAAAGAAGACTTGAGACACTTGACATACAAGATTAAAGATTACAGTCTTGTGTATAGATGACATTACAATATCAAGAAAACAAAAATTCTTGCCAGTGGCTAATAAGCAACATGATGATAGATGGCGGGAGGTGGGGGGAATAGAAGTTAACAATTTCATTTTGCTTGGATCCACAATCAGTATCTTTGGTAACAGCAGTCAATAAAACATGCTGTATTGAGTAAATCAGATGTCAAGCACCTCTCTAAAGTGCTAAAGAGCAATGATATCATTTTAAAGACTGAAGTGTGCCTGATTCAAACCATGGTCTTTTTAATTATGTGTTAGGCATCTGAAATTTGGGACAATGAGTAAGGATGACAGAAGAAGAATCAATTCCTTTGAACTGTGGTATTGGAGGAGAAAACGGAATATTCTAAAAACTTCCAAAGAATAAACAAGTGTGTATTGGAGAAAGTGTAACAAGGGTGCTTCTCAGAGGTGAGGATGACAAAGCTTTATCTTATATACTTTGGAGAGGTAGTTAAGAAAGGTTGGCCCTTGGTAAAGGGCACCATATTGGGGAAGATAGAGGGTCAGTGAAAGAGAGAAACCATTAAGAAGGGTGATTGACACAGTGACTTAAGAATCTCAGAGATGGTGAGAATGGGGCCAGGTAGGGGAAGGTTGAGCTCTGTTGCTATGAATTGGACTCAATCTACCTTAATGATACAAAAGAACAATAACAACAACATAAGATGAACAATAATACCAGACAGGTACATCAACTACACAGTATCACAAAGGTAGTATCTGCCTAAGGTTAAAACTCAGTACATTGGAAGAGAACCATTCATCAAGGGAAGAATGGAAACAAGAACCAAGCACAGACAGAGGAGAAAAGTGATGATAACATGCGGGGTTTTCAACAGTCATGAAGCAAAATATGGATGAAATGTCAGCATGCTCTACAAATTTACTTAGGTTACAACAAAACTGGTTTAAACTCACCACTGTGCAGTATAAACCTACTCATAACTGCCACTCCAATGGATTTCCTAAGGCACCAGGGTAGAGTACCCATCTTTTTCTTGGAGCTGCTGGTGTATATGAATGTGACTTAGTTTTTTAACTGACAAATTACACGATAAGGTTAAAGAAAATGGGGGAGGGGAGTGGTAGAATTCACCAGAGTTTAAAAATGCCAAAATCTTTTCATCCAGCTATCAAGAAGATCTATGCAGAACAGATTATCCGGGAGGCTGGGCTCTATGAGGAGAAATGTGGAGTCAGGATTGGTGGACGATTTATTAACAATCAGTGTTATGCGGATGACACAACCCTGCTTGCTGAAACTGAGGAGGACCTGAAGCGCCTGCTGCAGAGTGTCAAGGACTGCAGCCTACAATATGGATTG
>NW_006399829.1:8906564-8918459 GCF_000299155.1 Elephantulus edwardii | reverse complement strand
ATAACAACAACAACAACATCAAGAAGATCTATATTTCTCCCATGAGGAAACTTGAAGTGTTAGTAAAGAGATTTCTTCCCAGGAAATTGTTATAATCCATACTTGAGGCTATAGTGTTTGATCTTCTTTAGTAAGTACATTAAGTATTCTTCACTTTCTGTCAGCAAAATGGGTCCTCTGCTTATTGTAGATTTTTTTATTAAATTTTTTCTCCAATCATGATGCTACATTCTTCTTCCTATACCAGAAGCAGTAAAAAAAAAATCAAAGATGTATTGTATTGGGAAAATCTGCCGTCAAGGATTTATTTAAAGTGTTAAGTAAGGAGCAAAGATGTCAATTTAATGACTAAGGTGTATCTAATTCAAGCCATAGTATTTTCAATTACTTCTTTTGCCTCTGAAAGTTGAAAAATGAGTAAAGGAGATCAAAGAAGACATTGTTTATGTTATTTGTAGTGTTGGAGAAGAGTGCTGGATATTCCATGGATTGCCAAAAGAATAAAGAAATGCAACCAGGGCACTTCTTAGAGGTGAAACATCTTACATACTTGGGGCATGTTGTCAAGAGGGACCCGTCATCATGCTGGAAAAAGGAAGAAGGGCAATGAAAGAGAGAATAACTAGGACATAGATTAATTGACACAGTGGCTGCAGTAATAGGTTTGTGCATGGAGGATATTGTGAGAATGGCACAGAACAAGATTCAGATGTATTGTTCATAAGGATACTACAAGTTGTAATTGACTTGATGGCATCTAACAACAACATGAAAGCAAGAGGGAAGTTTTAAACATGTTGTTGTTGTTGTTGTTGTTATGTGTCCTTGAGTTGTTTGGTTTAATCCTCTCCAGGATGAATCTGTTTGTTTTCTTGGCATTCCATAGTACATTCAATACTCTTCTCCAGCACCACAGCTCAAAGGCATCAATTCTCCTTCTGTCCTCCCTAGTCATGGTCCAACTCTCTGATGCATAACAAGTGATTGCAAAGACCATGACCTGTATCAGGCGCACCTTAGTCTCCAGAGAGACACCGTTGCTCTTGAGTACTTTAGAGAGGTCCCTAACAGCAGACTTTCCCATCGCGATACGCTTTTTGATATTTCCTGACTGCTGGTGCCAAGAGTGTTGACTGTGGAGCCGAGCAAACTGAAACTGTGAACAATCTCAATCTCTTCGCCATCCATCCTGACGCTGCCAATTGGTCCAGTGGTGAGAATCTTTGTCTTCTAGACATTGAGGCTCAGTCCATACTGAAGACTGCAGTCCTTGACCCTCTGCAGCAAGTGCACAAGTTTTAAACATACCCTGGACATACTTAAGGATACATGAATGTGGTAGGTGTAGTAGAAAAAACAGGTAGTGATATTTTTTACTATGAGAATGGTGGTGAGACTTACCATATTTTTAAAACTTAAAATAATATCTAAATTAAAGTCACTGCTATGAAGCATGGTTCCAACTCATGTTGACTTTTCACCACTTTCCGAGATTGTAAATTGTAACAGGAGATGACTGCTCATCTTTCCCCCGGGGGCTGCTGGTGAATTGAGAGAAGTACAGCTTTTAGAATAGGAGTGCAACTCACTCTGTGCTCTATCACCAGAGCTCAAAATAAAATGCAACCATTTAAAAAATACATATTCAGTAAGTTTATGGTAATGAAAAGAAGAAGTTCAAGTGATATTGAAGGCATTAATGAAAAATAAAGTCCAGAAATTGATGGGATATCATTTACATGTATCAACACAGTGATGCATTCCTGGATGTGCTCACCAGTCTGTGCCAAGAAATCTGAAAGACAATTAACTTGTCAATTGACTGGAAAAGACACTTATTTGTTCCAATTTCCCCCCAAAAAGTGATTCAACAGAATTTGGAAAGTACCATGGAATATCACTAATATCACATACAAGTAAAAAAATTTTTAAGATTATCCCAAATCTTTCAGAGCAGTAAGTACATTGACAGTTGCCAGAAGTTCAAGCTAGATTCAGAAGAAATTGTGGCACCAGGGATATCATTGCTGATATCAGATGGATCTTGAATGAAATTTAAAAAAAATGTATATTCATATTTAATTGATTACTCAAAGGCACTTGACTGTCTGGATCATAACAAATTATGGTTAAATTAAGAAGAATGTGAATCCCAGGAGACAATTGCACTCATGCTATATCTGTACTTAGAAAAAGAAGCTGTTGTGCAAACAGAGAAAGGTAACACTGCAAAATCAAGAAAGATATGCTTCAGAAGTGTATCTTTTCCCCCATCCCTATTAGTCAACATGCAGAGCAAATTACTTGAATAATTGAGCTTTGTGAAGAATAATGTCTGTCAGGATCAGAGGAAGACTCTATAATAACTTGTGCATGTAATACACCTATGCTTGTTGAATTCAAGAAGCTGAGTCACTTGCTGCAGAAAATCAAAGACTACAGCCTTCAATATGGATTACATTTCAACATCAAGAAATGCAAAATTCTCACCACTATGCAATTGTTGTTGTTAGTCGCCATTGAGTTGAGTAGGACTCAAACCTATGAACAGATCTGAACTCTGCTCCATCCTGCATCCTCCTCCCACTTCCTGACACACAACAGCCCATTGCAGAAGTCTCTGTGTCAATCCACCTGATTGAGGGTCTTCCTCTCCTTCACCAACCTTCCACTCTTCCCAACGTCATGTCCCTTTTCAAGGAATAGAACCTCCTAGAAACATGCCTGAACTATGTGAGGCCAAGCCTCATTCTTGCCTCCGAAAAACACTCTGGCTGACAATCTCCAGACATATCTGTTTGTTCTCTTGGCCGTCCAATGCAGCTCAAAGTCAATCAATTCTTTTTGCGTCACACAGATGTGAAATCACTTTGTTACTATCTTTTGAGAGATTCAAGAAAGATTCCTCCTAAATAAAAATTACACCTCCTAATCCAAAAGCAATCTTCCCCTCCCCACTCCACCCCCCACCTTGGGTCTAGAGATCATAACACAAGAAAATATGGAAAAGGTGACTAATAGATTTCTCATTTATTATACTCATTGTGGTTTGGAAAATTTAATCTTTGATTTAAGAAACTTAGATATCGCTTTAGAAAAAAATAAGTCAAGCTCAGAAGGGTGGTGATTTTGAAGCTGAAATCTGGTGAGAAGATGGAATAGGAACATTATGGAGCTTGGGGAATAAAATCAAGTGTAACACCCAGGTAAGGACATTATACTTGGTTTCAGAGGCAGAGAAGATATAAAGACTGGCTTTGTTTACCTAATAGTTTGGCCAAGATCTATGGCTGCTTTGCATTATCAGTTCTTAATGACTCAACTTTAATAATGTAGAAATTGGTATATAAAAATAAATCATACATGAATTTTAAAGAATCATAACATTATACAGTTACTGGTTTATTGTGTGTTTCTGGGAAATAGATGAAGCTCTAGAGACCAAATACCTCATCTTTCCTAGAGATACATAATGGAATAACTGAGCAATTTATGTCTGTTTATTTACTTAAGCCTTAGTTTTATATTTGTTGTCCTTCTGTAGTGTTAGCCCAGAAGATGGATCTTTTTTTAGCCATTATAATTAGCCCTCTCTGGTATCCAGCTACCTTAACTGCAGACATATGGTCTTGCAAATCAGCTTGGTCTTGCAAATCAGCATCAGCTGTGAGGCTAAGATAAGAAGAGTGCTTCCCTCACTAAAGCAGCAAGACTTGGGGCAGCAAGACTTAAGGCGAGCAAGACTTGAGGGAGACTGGAGTAGACCCTGTTGGCGAGACTCTGGTGATAATGTTGGAGAGACTATAGTGTTGCTGTGGAGAAATGGTGGCAAGGTGTGATTTGAGGCTTCTTGCATTTGTGCTGGCAACAGCCAAAGGTTTGGCTGTTCTTGCTGGATGTTTGAAGGAGAAGCTGAGTCATAACTACTCAGAGGCAAAGCTTCCTAGATGATTTGGATTTAACTGCTGAACTGAAACTGGAGCTTGAACTAATTGAAGAATTTTGCCTTGAGACTGCTTAGCTAAAACGGGATTTGCTTTGGGTCACATTCTCTGCCCACCATACTCTATATTTGTTCCTCTTCCAAAGAAATGTGGCCCAACAGAGCACAGAAATTATCAAACAATATCACTGATACCACAAGCAATCAAGAATCTACTGAAGAGTAAAAAAGACTGGAATAGCACATCAGCAGAGAACTGCCTCAAGTACAGGCTGGGTTTAGAAGAGGCCATGGTACTAGGGATATTATAGTTAATGTCAGATGAATCTTGGCTGAAAGTAGAGTGTACCAGAGGAATGTCTGTGTTTCATTGACTATGCAAAGGTATTTGATTGTGTGCATCACAACAAACTGTGGCTGACTCTGAGAAGAATGGAAATCCCAGAACACTTGATTGTGCTTATATGAAGCCTAAACTTGGACCAGGAGGCCAAACAGTAGTCAGAACAGAGCAAGGAAACACTGCATGGTTCAAAATTGGGAAGGGTGTACACAGGCATGTGTCCTATCACCATACCTTGTCAATCATTATGCAGAATAGATTATCTGAGAGGCTGGGCACTATGAAGAGAAGTGGCATCAGGATTGGCACAATCCTGCAACAATCTGCATTATGCAGATGACACAACTCTGGTTGCTCAAACTGAAGAGGATCTGAAACACTTGCTGCAGAAGGTCAAGGACTGCAGACTTCAATATGAATTGAAGCTCACAGTAAGAAAACAAAGATTTTCAACACTGGGCTGATTGGCAGCATCATGATAGATTAAGAGATTGAGATTGTTAGCAGTTTTACTTTGCTTGGCTCTACAATCAACACACTTGGTACAAGCAGCCAGGAAATCAAAAGATGAATTGCATTTGGGAAAGTCTGCTGTCAGAGACCTTCTCCAAAGTAATGAAGAGCAAAGATGTCAGTCTGGAGACTAAGGTGAACCTGATCCAGGCCCTGGTCTTTGCAATTACTTACTATGAATCAGAAAGCTTGGCAATGACTAGGGATGATAGAATAATTGATGCCTTTGATCTGTGGTGCTGGAGAAGAGCATTGAATATACCATGGACTCCTAGAAGAACAAGCAAGTTCATCCAAGAGAGGATAAGACCAGGATACTCCTTGGAGGCAAGGATACTGGGGCTTCATCTGACATACTTTGGACACGTTGCAAGGAGGGACCAGTCCATGGAGAGGGAAGTCATGCTTGGGAGGGTGGAGGGACAGTGCAAAGGAGGGAAATCCTTGATGAGATGGATTGATTCAGTGACTTGGGTAATGGGGGTAGGTGTGTCAGAGACAATAAGATTGGCACAGGATAAAGGAGGGTTTAGGGTTGTTGTATTTAGGGTTGCTATAAGTCGCAGGCAACTTGACAGCACATAACAACAACAACCCCACTCTACAACCTCCATCTCTAATATACCCCATTGTTGGTACCGTATCATGAGTCTGTGAGTCAGCAACTAATAAAAGAATCTCTTGCTGTTGGTGTAGCTCTAGAGACACCATGAGGCTGCGCTACAAGCCCTTTATCTGTTGTCTCTTCTGCTGCAATAAGGAGCTATGCTATTCTCACTGCCTCTAGCTCTTTCAGAGAGCATCTCATGGCCCTGTGCTCTTGTGGTTTATTTCCTTCTCACACTCTCCATACCTGCATCTTCCTCTTTATTGTTAATATAGTTTATCAAGACTAAATGGTACTAAACCAAACGTGACAGACGAAATCAGTTCTCATGTCAGTCAGAGGAGACACATCTTCTCTCTTGAACAAGAAATAATGGAATTAAACTCAAAAGGTAAATAGGGTATATTCCAAGCAGTGGAATAGCTGGGTCTTACAGAATTTCCATGTTCAGCTTTCTAAAGAAATGCCAAACTGTGTTGTGTAGAGGTTGCACCATTTTACAATCCCATCAACAGTGTATAAGAGTTCTTATCACACCATATTCTCTCCATCATTTATTACTTGCTGTCCTGCTAAACTTTGCCACTGCTACTGGGGTGAGATGGTATCTCATTGTGGTTTTGATGTGTATCTTTCTTTTTGCCAGTGATTTTGAGCATTTCTTCATGTGTCTGTTGTCCATCCGAATGTCTTCTGTGAAAATTCTTTTCATGTCTTTTGCCCATTTTCTAATTTTGTTATTAGTCTTTTTCTTGTGGATGCCCTGTAGGATTTTGTAAACATTTGATAAGAGATCCTATATAAAATGGTATTGCCAAATACTTTTTCTCAGTCAGTAAATTTTCTTTTCACTATGTTAAAAAATGTTTTTGATGTTGTTGTTGTTATGTGCTGTCAAATAGCTTGCGACTCATAGCAACCCTATGTATAACAGCCCTAAACCCTGCACTATCCTGTGCCAATCATGCTGCCCCCAACACACCCATCCCGTTTACCCCAGTCACTGAATCAATCTACCTCACAGAGGGCCTGACCCTCCTGCACCATGCCTCCACCCTCCCAAGCATGATGTCCCTCTCCAAAGACCTGTCCCTCCTTACAACATGTCCAAAGAATGTCCGACAAAGCCCCAGAACCCTGCCTCCAAGGAGCGGCAGCCTGGTTTAACCCTCTCAATGATGAATCTGTTTATTTTCTTGGCAGTTCATGGTACATTCAATACTCTTCTCCAGTACCACAGCTCAAAGACAACAATTCTCCTTCTATCCTCCCTAGTCATTGTCCAACTATCTGATGCATAGCAAGTGATTGCAAAGACCATGGCCTGTATCAGATGCACCTTAGCATCCACAGTGACACCATTGTTCTTCGGTACTCTGGAGAGGTCCCTAACAGCAGACTTTCTCATCGCAATGTTGTTGTTGTTGTTAAGTGCCGTCGAGTCGCAGGCTACTCATAGCGACCCTATGAAGGAGAGTCCTCAACCCTTGGGTGTCTCTCATCCTCTCTCCAGGTTCATAGGGTTTCCAGAGACAATCTATTACAGAAGTGGATGTCACTCCTCCTTTGAAGCTTGTTTTAATCTCATGGCAATACATCTTTTAATTTCCTGGCTACTGGTGCCATGAGTGTTGACTGTGGAGCCAAGCAGACTAAAGTTGTTAACAATCTCAATCTCTTCACCGTCCATCCTGATGTTGCCAATTGGTCCAGTGGTGAGAAACTTTGTCTTTTTTATATTGAGCTTCAATCCATATTGGAGGCTGCAGTCCTTGACGCTCTGCAACAAGGGCTTGAGGTCCTCCTTAGTTTCAGCAAGCAGGATTATGTCATCTGCATAATGCAGATTGTTGATAGATCTTCCACCAATCCTGATGCCACACTTCTCCTCATAGAGACCAGCCTCTCCGATAATCTGTTCTGCATACAAGTTAAGAAGGTATAGAGATAGGACACATCCCTGCTGTGCATCCTTTCCAATTTTGAACCATGCAGTGTTTCCTTGCTCTATTCTAATGACTGCCTCTTCGTCCAAGTATAGGTTTCACATTAGCACGATTAAATGTTCTGGGATTCCCATTCTTCTCAGAGTCAGCCACAGTTTGTTATGATCCACACAGTCAAACGCCTTTGCATAATCAATGAAACGCAGATAAACATTCTTCTGGTATTCCCTGCTTGCAGGTAAGATCCATCTAACATCAGCTACAATATCCCTAGTACCACGACCCCTTCTAAACCCAGCCTGGACTTACGGCAGTTCTCTGCTGATGTGCTGTTCCAGTCATTTTTTTATAATCTTCAGTAGAATCTTGTTTGCATGTGAAATCGATGAGATTGTTCTATAGTTTCCACACTCTGTTGGGTCACCCTTCTTTGGAATGGGAACAAATACAGGTCTCTTCCAGTCAGTTGGCCATGTGGTTGTTCTCCAGATTTCTTGGCACAACTTGGTGAGCACGTCCAGGGCAGCATCTGAAATATGTCAATTGGTATACCATCTATTCCTGGGGCCTTATGTTTTTTATATTTCCTTCAAAGCAGCTTGAACTGCTTCATCACCCTAGGCTCTTGCTCATATGTTATTTCATTAAATTCTTCTGTGTCTGCCAATTCCTTTTGACATGGTGACTCAGTATATTCTTTCCATCTTCTTTTAATACTTCCTGGATCATTTAATATTCTGCCTAAAGCATCCTTGGTTAAAGCAACTCGAGGTTTGAATTTGTTCTTCAGTTCCTTGAGCTTAAGAAATGCTGGATGAGGTCAGCCCTTTTAATTTTTGTTGTGCACAGGGATTAAATCTTTAGAAGGTCCCATTCATCAATTTTATCCTCTCCAGATTGCTACAGGCTATATTTGGCAGTCTCTATATACCATAGACTAGGCCATCTGACCTTGATCCTAGTGTTCCTTGATGATCTTTATGAATTTTGATCCTGAGAAAATGATAATTGAGGCACAGAGACTTGTAAACCAATGTTCAAAGCAGTGTTTTTCACCATCACAAGAACATGGAAACAACCCAAATGTCCAACCTCAACTGAATGGATTGACAAATTATGATACCTCACATGATGGTATGCCGCAGGCAGGAGCAATGATTTTCTAAATCATTACCTAACTTGGGAAGGACAGGAGAGTATTATGTTAAGTGAATTAACTCAGTCCCAGAAGGACAAATACTATATAAGACCATTGTTGTAGAACGTGTATGAGGATCCAAAGTGGGGTGGGTATGAACAGAGGGGTGAGTAGGGATGGGGTGTGGGGGGAGAGGGAGAAAATCATAGGGTCACAGAATTTGATGGGTGGAGAAAAGGGTGAGTAAAGGAAATGGAAAAGATCTGGTGTGAAAATGTATACAAACTTTGTAAGTAAACCAGTAAAAAATAAACATTTTCTTTTTTTTTAATTATTAAATTTTATTAGTTTTAATGAACATTTACAGGGATTTTGAGTTTTCATTCCTTCATTGCTGCACCATTCTCTCTACCCTCCTCCCCAGTTTGTTCTTCTTCCCCGCCATCCGAATGTCTGTTTTAATTGTCCAATTGCCACAGTGCTTGTCAAAGTCAGTTCTGATTAATCTCCTTTGTCGGTGTGTCCTTTGCTATTCCCTATCACTCCTCCCTGAGAGGGACTTCACCCTGATTCATAAGGAAAAGGGGATGTCTGTCATCACAGGAGTCTAGAGTGAGGGCTACATGGTGGAGGGGACCTGGGGGAGGGTTTGTAAAACAATGAAAGAATCCTTTCTTTTACTTTTCCATAATTTTTGACTCATGTACTTATAACTTGTTAGTCAAAAATAAACATTTTCTTTAAAAAAAAAAGAAGGAATAGGAAATAATGAGGAAAGGAGACGAGAAATAAAACGAGGAAGTGGGAAGATTGTTCTTTTATTGTGGGAATTGAAATCAATGTCACAAATCAAAACATATAAGAGTTGTTGGGTTGAAAACAAAATAGATTTGTACACTTTCACTTGAAACACAATAAAAGTTAACAAGAAAAAAGGTAAATAGGAAAAAAATAGTACTGTGTACGTTACATCACTCAATCTGTGATTTGTAGGTAGAAGGATGAAGATAACAATAACAAAGGGGTAATTGATGGTCTGTTCCACAATCAGCACCTGGCCTAGTTTCCACAGCTGATACTGAAGTTCTCTAGTGGTTCTTTCCACAGATGAAATCAGCCTGATTCCTGTGCAGACCATCAGGTGAAATCCATATGCATAGTCTGTATATATGTTTTTTTACAAAGGTATTTGCAATGAATAAATCATTGACATTACAAAACTATCATTTTATCTCTAGTGTCCAAGCCCATGTTCTCAGATTCTTCTTCTGTGTTCCCAACTTTGTTATTTGAGTCAACTATTATTATTAGTTCATGCTGGTTGCATGCTCTATAGATTTCTGACTTCAAAAGTTGGCATAAATAATCTATTCTGGTGGGTGGAGGGGGTGGTGAAATGATGATAGAGCCCAGTTCAGCTATTGTACATAAGGTCACTGTAGGTCATGGTCCACTCGAGGGTACATAAACAACAACAACTGGCATTAGGTCATTTCCTCCTGCCAAGAATTTTATTAAAACTATAGAAAAGCACACTGAGAAAACGGAACTCTTTCTGGATTTCAAGAAAATATCCCAATACTTTTAATGTAATATCAAGTTAAAAAGAAAAGAGTAAGAAGAAGGAAATTTACATTAATAATATGATGTCAAATATATACAAAATACTGTATCATAACTGGAAGAAATAAAACCAGGGGGTTAAAATGTGAGCCATGGTTCCTTTTGTGTACTGGATTGATACTGGGCATTTAAAAGAAATTGCTAATACTTTAATTTCTTAAAACTAAAGTCAAGTTAGTGAGTATTAGAGGAAATATCACAATTTACAATTTGGATGGTCTCATTTATTGATATTTAGTTTACATAATAGTAGAAATGTTAACAAATAACTTCAATTTTTCTTTTTCTTAAATACATTATGTACACTTCTAAATAAATAGCTTTTTCTTTTATTGTTTTAAGAAATAAAAATAAAAGAAGCAAGAATATTCTCTGTGTACATACAAGCTGAAATATTTCTAGTTTCCTCGCAGACTGTTGTTGCTGTTGTGCACCAAAACTTGAGATTGACTCACAGCTGATGTTCCTGCGAGTTTCAGGGGCAGTTAATTGCGTGGGAGGAGAGTGCCCATCTTTCTCCCCAAGGAAGCTGGTGGATTTGAACTCTGTGCTGTTGGATTGACAATGCAATCCCTTACCACTAGGCTATCACAGCTCCCTACATGCAGACTAGTGGAATTAAACTCTAAACCTAAATTTTTCATCTTTATTTTCCCGGTTATTATCCATTTTCCAAAATCAGTAAATGAAATCTACATTGGAAAAAAAAAACACATAAAAAGCAGAATCCCTCAGCGCTTTGACCTATTCGGAACTTCAAAATTCTGTAGCCTGGTACCTTCCTGCTTTATAGTATTATACAATCATATTGTCCATTTACTTTTCCAGGAGTATCTTGCGTTCTTTTTGATTCTCTTCCCTCTTTCTTGCTCTTGTTTTTACTAAAATGTTCTTCCCCCTTTCTTCTAGCAAACCTCTTCAAAACGTAGCTCCATTGTCCTTAAGGGAGCTTTCTCTGAAGTATTCATAAAATTTCCTTATTCTGTGTCCAGAGTAAGGAATACCATATTCTGGGTTCTCACAACAAGAAGTTTAGATTGTCCTTCATGTCAATAATCTTCTCTTTTGTATTTTGGCAAGTTGGTGACTCAGCAAGTCAGAGAAACTCCTCTGAAAAACAGGGCGCTCCAAAAGTCAACTTTTATAGGATCTTTATATCAAGGCCATTTCTTCCATTGGAAAGTTCCATAGCCTCTTTGTCACCTAGTGGATCTTTGCCTTTTACAGGAAAATGTGAATTGTGCTTGGAACAAGGTCACATGCTCTACCTTACTCCAACATGGCAACATCAGCACACTGCTTTATCAACAACAGGAATGCAGGGGATCATGTATGTTCTGCTACTTCACTACTGGTAATATTGTCACCAATAAACTGTATTTCACACGTCTATGACATGTCGTCTGTGTCAAATATATTCAAATACCATTGTAGCTAGATCATCTAGTAGAATCTTGAGTACTTTATGGAATAGTTCTACATAGAGGATTCCTATGAATCAGAATTAACTCACTGGCAACCAGCAACAGGATGGTAGTATGAATGGTTTGTGCTCAGCTTTTATGCTAGAGTCAGACCCGCCCAGTGGCATGATGGGGGAAAATCCCTCGTAATCTGCTTTTGTAAAGATCACAGCCAGGAAAACCTGTGGGCAGATCTATTCTATATCACAAGGAGCTAGAATTGACGTAATGAGTTCGTAATTAACTTGTGGTAGCAATGAATATCTGTATCTGTGTCTTCCATTAGGTGAAGGCAAATAATCCTTTATCTGACGTTGTA
>NW_006399829.1:8904587-8905621 GCF_000299155.1 Elephantulus edwardii | reverse complement strand
TAATAAAATAATTTTTTTAAAAACTAGATTAATATCTAAATGACCTTTATGTAGCAAGGCACAGGAATCCATGGGGATTCTGAACCTGATCAATTTTACTCTAATGGAAACTTATAGGTGTGGTTTCCTATATAACAAATTTGTTGGTGCAGAACAAAAATTATTTTGTGATATCCTCATGTGTTTTTAAATATTGGGGGGGTAAATGTGACCAATTTAGAAATTCTCTCTTTTTTTCATTATCCTTGATTTGGAACTAATATAAAGCTAATACTTCAGGAGATTTTTCCAAGGTTATAAATCACATTAGAGAAGATTGCCCTTCCTTATCCCATGGAGCATCTTAGGGAATTGAAATATCTGCCATTGGATTT
Organism: Elephantulus edwardii; assembly: GCF_000299155.1. Lineage (NCBI taxonomy): Eukaryota > Metazoa > Chordata > Mammalia > Macroscelidea > Macroscelididae > Elephantulus > Elephantulus edwardii. Next base: position 8,905,247 of record NW_006399829.1, on the reverse strand, counting down.
GCACTCCAACTCTCTACTGGATAGGCTACTCTAGATGTTGTTCATTTGTTGTTGTTGTTTTAACTTTTTTTTTTTATTTTATACTCGTTTACATACAACATTCATAAAGTTCATATACATTGTTTTTCACACCATCTTTAAGTGTTGTGTAGCCAGCTCTGTTACTCTATAGAAATTTGATTTGTAATAATTGCCCATACTTAAAAAGATGTTGAAATAACATAGAGATAATTTCACTTTCATAACATTTTCACTAATAAAATTTAATAATCCACTTCCAGATTTACACTGATGATTTCAAATAATATGTTGTTGTTGTTGTTGTTGTTGTTATGTTCCATCAAGTTGCCTGCAACTCATAGTGATCATATGTACAACGTCCTAAACCTTGCTCTATGCTATACCAATCTTGTTGTCTATGACACAACTATCCTCATTATCCCAGTCAGTGATTCAGTCTTCTCATTGAGAGTTTGCCTCTACTGCGCTGTCTGTCCATCCTCCCAAGAATGATGTCCCTTTCCAAGGCCTAGTCCCTCCTTGCAACATGTCCAAAGTATGTCAAATGAAGCTTCAGAATCCTTGCCTCCAAGGAACAGCCTGGTTTAACCCTCTTCAGGACAAATCTGTTTATTCTCTTAGCAGTCCATGGTATATTCA
>NW_006399829.1:8901402-8902262 GCF_000299155.1 Elephantulus edwardii | reverse complement strand
TGTGTCTAATACAAGTCAGGATATTTCCAATTGTTCCCTATGTGTCTGAAAATTAAATAATGAATAAAAAAGATGAAGAAGAATCAATGTCTTTAAATTGTATTGTTGGTGAAGAGTATTGAATGGGCTGTCAAAAGACAAACAGAACTGTCTTGAAGAAAGTGAAACCAGAGTATTCTTTAGGAGCAAAGATGATGAAGCTTTGTCTCACTTTGGGCATATTTTCAGGAGTCCAGTCCTTGGTCAGAAGACATAATGCAGGGAAAGGAAGAGCGTTAGTGAAAGAGAGGAATATCCTTAGTAAGAGAGATTGACACAGTGGCTACCACAGTAAGATTGAGCTTGACAGCTATTCTGAGGATGGTGCAAGGCTTACTTCTGTTGTTCACAGAGTTGCTATGAAGTGTAGTCAACTCAGAAGCACCTAACAACAATATTCAGCAAAGAAGCTATACTATACACAGAAGAATACAGCATTAGGACTTAAAAAGACTCCTCTGCAGATGGCACACCTTTGCTAGCTAAAATCAAAGAAAACTTGAAGCTATTACTGAAGAAGATTAAGCACCACAACCTTCAATACAGTTACACCTTAATATCAAGAAATTCTTAGATGTAGACTAATAGACAACATCACAATAAATAGAAAAATATTGACGTTGTAAATGACTTAACAGTCAAGAAATCAAAAGGCTTATTTTCTTGGGTAAATATGATGTAAAAAAAAAAACCTCTTAAAAAAGAGAGATCCAAGATGGCAGCAGAGACAGAGACAGCGTGGCGGGAGCAGCAAACCACTTAAAGCAGGGCCATTATGGCCTTCCACAGACTTCGGCTTATTGATAATTAAACACTTAAAC
>NW_006399829.1:8896148-8899682 GCF_000299155.1 Elephantulus edwardii | reverse complement strand
TGCTTTCCCCACCGACCAAACTGTGCAGCTCTGCAGCTGCATCCTGGCCCATCCTCACCCTTCTGCCCCCAACCCTCACCTCCTTGTACCCCCAATATGTTTTTCCCAATTAAAAAAAGTGTGACAGAACAAGGATGTATATTTGAAGACTAGTGTGCACCTGACTCAAGTCATGGTACTTTCAATTGTTAGTATGCTTATGAACCTTGAACAATGAATAACAAAGGCTGGGGGGGTGAAATCTTTGATTTGAATTGTGGTGTTAGTGAAGAATATAGGATATATCACGTACTTCCCAAAGAACCAACAAATATGCCTTGGAAGAAGTGCACCGAGGAAGCTCCTCAGAGGGAAGAATGATGAGACTATGTCTCACATCCTTTGAGCATATCATCAGAAGAAACCAGTCCCTAGAAGACAACATCATTCCAAGGGTCAGAGAAGGAAAAGATAACTTTCAATGAGATTGACTGATACAATGAACACAATAATGAGGTTAAGAATGATGGGGATTATGAGAATGGCCCAGGATCAGGCAAAGTTAAAATGTGCTATACACTGACAGGGTCACTATGTGGTAAAGTTGACACTGTAACAATGCCACTTAACAGCACCATATTCAGTATCTGCACAATGACCTCTTACATATTTTGGGCTCAGTATTAATCTATTTCCATTTGAAAATTCCTTGCATTTGAGATGGTTTGTGTTTATAATTAATTGATTTAAAGTTTGGGGCATAGTTTTTAATAAATTATTTGTTGATTTGCCTCACTTATTGTTGCCAGACCTTTTATTCTATCCGAAAACATACTTGGTAGAATTTAAGATGGATTTTGCTTTGCTTGATTGTCTCTATCCCTCAAATTTTTTTTATCTACTCTCAACATTATACTGCATATTGGATTTACAGTTTATGTCACAAATTTCATCTTTTGTTCTGGTATAATAGCATTGATAAGAAGGATGACAAATTCACAGCTCAAAGGAGTGACAGCTCATAAATTGGATTTTTATTATTGCTAAATACTGTCTAGTTGGCTACAACTCATAGTGACCCTACCCACAACTAATCTGAATCTTGTCTTCTCCTTTGCCTTCTTCACTATCTCTGAGATGCTTGAGCCCATTTCTGTAGTCACTTTGTCAATCTATATTTGAAGAAAGATCTTCTTCTCTTCCTCTGATCCTCTACCTTTCTTAGCTTGATGTCCATTTTAAATGACTGGACCCTCATAACAACATGTCCTAAAGTATGTGAGACAAAATTTCACCTCCATGCCATAAAGCACAATTATTGCACTTCTTCCAAGTCAGACATGTTTGTTTTTTTGCAGTCCATGGAATAGTCAGTACTTCTATCTGACACTACTCTTCTTCAACATCACAACTCAAAGACATCGACTCTTCTGTCACCTTTATTCACTGTCCAAATTCAGACACATATGACATAATTTAAAAGAGTATGGCTTAGAATAAAGTGTATTTTAATGTTTAAACTGATACCATTGCTCTGTAGAACTGTGTAAAGATCTTTTTTAAAACTTTTATTTTATATTAGAACCAATTTGCTGTCAGGAACCTCTCCAGAGTGCTGAAAAGCAAAGATGTCAGTCTAGATACAAAGGTGTGTCTAATCCAGGCCATGGTCTTTGCAACTATTTGTTATGCTTCAGAGAGCTGGACAATGACTAAGGATGGCAGAATTGATTCCTTCGAGTTGTGATGCTGTAGAAGAGTCTTGAACACACCTTGGAAAGAAAACAAATAGGTTTGTTTTGGAGAGGGTGAAACCAAGTGTCTCTTTAGAGGCCTGGATTTTGAAGCTCTGTCTCACATACTTTGGGCGCATGGTCAGCCTAAAACCTTAACATTCATTCATAAGAGACAAACTGAGATCAAGCTTAGAAGTGCTAGTCCAAGGTATAGAGAAATTGCCAAATACAGTCAGAAATGCACAATCTAAAAGGATAAAACTGATGAATGAGACCTTTAAGTCCTTGTGTACTTCAAAACCTTTTCTTCCAACAGTGAAAAGAAAATCTATCAGTTGGTAATAAACATTTGGTAATACCATCTCAAACAAGAGTCTTATAATGAAAGTTTACAGAATACTCCTGGGCCATTACAAGAAAAAGACTAATAACCCAATTACTATATGGGCAAAAGACTTGGAAAGAGTTTTCTCAAAGAAATATATTTGAATGGCAAACAGACAAAGAAATGCTCAAAATAATGCAGGTTGTTGATGAATTGTCATCCAATCCTGATGCCACATGCCTCATCATACAGCTCAGCCTCCTGGATGATCTGTTCTGAATATATATTGAAAAGGTATGGAGACAGATTATATCCCTGGCGTACACCCTTCTCAATTTTGAAGCATGCGGTATCTCCTTGCTCTGAGCACAATCAAGTGTTCTGGGATTCCCATTCTTCTCAGAGTTAGCCACAGTTTATTGTGATCCACACAGTTAAATGTTTTTCCATTCAATGAAACACAGATAGACATTCCTCTGGTACTCTCTGCTTTCAACCAAGATCCATCTAACATTAGCTATAATAGTCGTAGCACCACAGCCTCTTATAAGCCCAGCATGCACAACTGGAAGTTCTTGCTGAAAATTACCCATACTATTCTAGTCATTTATGTATAATTTTCAGCAGAATGTTGCTTGGACGTGGTATTAATGATGATGATGATGATGATGATGTTAAGTGCTGTCAAGTCGTAGATGACTCATAGCGACCCTATGAACAAAATACCTGATCATTTGTATAATTTTCATCATTTCTCCACGTTTATACAGTTTCTGGAGGTAAACTATTTTGGAAGTGGATGCCACTCATATTGTTTGATAATTTCCACACTCTATTGGATCATCTTTCTTTGCGATGGAAACAAGCATAAATCTCTTCCAGTCAGTTGGCCAGGTGGTTGTCCTTGAGATTTCTTAGCACAACTTAGGTAAGCTAAGGGCAGTATATATTTGTTGAAATATGTCAATTGGAATGCCATCAATTCCTGAGGTCTTGTTTTTTGCCAATTCTTTCAGGGCAGCTTGAACTTCTTCCTTCATCAGCACAAGCTCTTGTTTACATGTTGTTTCATGAAATTCTTCTGTGTCAGACATATCCTTCTGATAGAGTGATTCTGTATACTCCTTCCATCTTCTTTTAATGCTTCTTGTATCATTTAACATTCTGCCCAAAGCATCTTTAAGTATGGAAACTTGTTGCTTGAATTTGTTTTTCAATTCCTTCAGCTTAAGGAATGCTGAGTGAGTTCATCCCTTTTGATTTTATGACTCCAGCTCTTCACACATTTCATTATAATACTTTGCTTTGTCTTCCCCCACTGCCCTTTGAAATCTTCTGTTCAGCTCCTTAATTTCTTCCCTTTGCTTTGGCTTCTCAGCATGCTAGTGTAATAGTTAGAGTCTCATCTGATCCTTCTTGGTCTTTTCTTCCTCATCTGCCTCTGTACTGACCTTTGCATTTTTTATGGATGATATTCTTGATATCCTCCCACAG
>NW_006399829.1:8890314-8895813 GCF_000299155.1 Elephantulus edwardii | reverse complement strand
GTCAGACCCATTCTACAACAGTTCAACCCTGTTTCTAACATCTGACATTCAAGTGGGATAGACTTAAGGTCAAATTTTGGTTCCTGTGGATTTGATTTCATTTTCTTCAACTTCAGCTTGAACTTGCATATGAGTAGTTGGTGGCCTGTTCCACCATCACAACCTGGCCTAGTTTTCATAGCTGATATTGAGCTTCTCCAACAATTCTTTACACATATGTAATAGATTTGACTTCTATGCATACCATCAGGTGAAATCCATATGTACAGCCTGCATTTGTGTTTCTTATAAAAGGTGTTTGCAATGAGTAAGTCATTTGTAGTACTGATTTAAATTATATATTTGAACTTTTTATAATATATGCTGAATGATTAGAATTAAAAATATGAATAATCTTTCATGAACAGCTCATTCATGATTGAATATTTCAATATTCTAATCATCTTCTCTGAATGCATTTTAATTTGCATCCAGAACTGAATCTAAAATTCCAAATATGGTCTTTACAGAACATAGAATGAATGACATATGAATGTTTGACTTGTGAATGCAGTCTAATGTTTATTGTCCTGGAATTACCATTCCTCTCAATATGACTCATAATTTATTATTACCTACATTATAAGCACATTGTCTTTGTAATCATTTGTTATGCATCAGAGAGCTAGACAATGACTAGGGTTGATAGAAGGAGAATTGATGTCTTTGAGTTGTGCTGGAGAAAAGTATTGAATATAACATGTATTGCTAAGAGAACTAACAAGTTCGTTCTAAGAGGATTAAATGGAACTACTTCTTTTTTGTTTTTTGGGGTTTTTTACACTACTTATTGGAGGCAAGGATTCTGAAACTGCATCTGACATCCTTTGAACATGTTGCAAGGAGGAACAGGTCCTTGGAGAGAGACGCCATGCTTGTAACAGTGGAGGCACAACACAGTGTGCCTCCAATAAGACCCTCAATAAGATGGATTGATTAAGTGACTGTGGTAATGAAGGTAGGTGTGTCAGAGACAATAAAGTTGTCACAGGATAGAGCAGGGTAGAGGGCTGTTGTACACAGGGTCACTATGAGTTGCTGGTGACTTGATAGCACATAACAACAACAAAAAGCAAATTATTACTACAAGCAAAGACTTTATAAAATACAAATTAACATCTTTCTGGTATCCTCTGCTTTAAGCCAGGATCCATTTGATATCAGCAGAGATATCCCTCATTCTGTGCCCTATTCTGAATCCAGGTTTTATTTCTGGCAGTTCCCTATCAATGTACTATTCCAGGTATTTTTTAATAATCTTCAGTGAAATTTTATAAGCCACAAAATTATCAATCCAAATTTTCAAAATTATTCAAACCAAAACAAGGGAATTCTGAATGATTTATATTCTGGAAATTCATGTGTCAGGGTTGTGTCCTTTCTCCAAGCCTCTAGTATATGTAAATTGAGCAAATAATTTGAGAAGCTGGGCTATAAAGAAGAATGCAACCTCAGGAAGGAAGCAGTCAAGTTATCCAATGATGTATTTCACCCATCAAATTTGCTCCTGAGGTCTTCTTCAAAGTGGTAAACAATAAGGGGATCACTTTAAAGACTAAGAGGAATGGAACACAAGCTATGATATTTTTCAATGTCCTCAAATGCATGAGAAAGTAAGAGAGTGAGAAAAGAAAAGTGAAGAAGTGATACCTTTAAGTTGCATTGGCAACAAATATTGACAGCCATGAAATTGCTAAAGAACAAATAAACTTGTCTTAGAAGGGCAGCCAAAGAGCTCCTTAGAAGCGAGAGTGGTAAAGATTACATATCGTATATTTTTGGCATGTTATTAGGAAAACCCAGTCTCTGGAGAAGAATATCACACTTTGAAAACAGAGGGTCAGTGAAAGAGAGGACAATTCTCAACATGATGGATCAACACAGTGAATGAAATCGTGGATTAAGCACAACAGAGATTTTTTTTTATGCTACAAGATCAGACAGAGTTTTCTCCTGCAATCCATTAAGTTGGAGAAGATTTTATAGCAGTCAATTTTAACAACAACAGTGACCTCCCTTGCTGTCTGTTTACTAATCTTAATAAATTTTTTGCAGGGTATAACCAAATTCTTTTCAGAGGATGACTAACTTACCTTCTGGATATTTTTTCCTCAAGTATCTTTTGAGGATTTTCACAAGAGAACTAACCCTCTTGTTTTATAATTCTCTCTTTATATTTACTCAGGAACAAAGCAACAAAATAGAACGAACAAATAACAGTAGAGGACATTATGGGGATCAAGAAAATTACTAGGCATCATTCAGTGAAAGAACATTCTAAATGCACAGAGTTCAATGTTAACTCTGAAGAAAAAGAAAGTTTAAAAGTATATTGCTAAATATGCTTGCTGGGGCATCAGGATCTCTCAGACCAAGCATCTTGAGAGGGTGTGTAGGTCTTAATGTGGGTAAAACAAGTTGTATTTTCAGGTATCCTTTGTGGTCCAATGGTTAGAACTTCTAAATTAAAGGTTAACAGTTCAAGCTTATAAGCAGCTCTATGGTAGAAAATCGTAATAGTGCGCTCTTATCAAGATTTGTTGTTGTTCACAAAGACTTATATTCTTGAAAATCTTCTGGGACAGTTTTACTCTGTCCTATTGGTTGCTATAAGTTGCCAAGAACTCAATAACAGTAATTTCTTGTTATTGTTTCACAAATTTTTATCTTAGTATTGCTGTGTTCACACCCTCTTGAGATGAAAAGAAAGAGATAAGAACCCCGAGTTTTCTATGTGTGTCCCTCCTCAAGACACGAGAGGTCATCCTACGGTCCGGCATAAACTGATTCACAACACACTAGCCATCAGCCTGCTGTCATTGCCAAGCATTTCAGCATTTTTACAATCCAGCACACCTAAGTGTTGGTGGACTATGGGCCAGAGACCCCCAATTAGTATTACAATATCATAAAATCCTGTTAAAACCCTATTACTATTATTACACTGTATAGTGTTTAGAAGTATCTTTCAAATAACAAATTGTAGCAATGATTCTAAAGAGACATAAGTATGGGACACAGGCTTGTCCTTTAGTAATTCTGAGCACAACCATTTGAAATCAGATTTAAAATGAGCATCATTTTGTCTAGAAACCAATTTGGCTTGCTTGAAGATTTTCCTTCCTATTGGTTTCTAAAATCTTGGATTAATCTGGAATTTTCCTCATGTGTATCTTTCTCTGATGATATCCAGACAATTTGCAAGTTCTGACTTGATAGGCATGAATGAAAATATACCATAGAAAATTGAAGAAAACACGTTTCCAATTTTTATTAGCCTTAGCCAGAAAAGGTTACTGATTGGTAATTAAGTAGAAAAGCTGCAAAATTTAACTTTTCAATTCCATTCAAGTGCTCACTTGCCTGGCAATAGCAAATGGAAAATATACTTCATGGCTAGCCTCAGACCACAGCTTCTTTTCACACTGAAAAAAAACCCTGTTCTGCAGATTATAAAACAACAGCTTCTGTAGATGATGAAGATGTTAGAGTCATCAGAGTATGGTGCTCAAGGGGGATTTTGTGGCCAGACACTAGAATTCTTTATCTCATGGGAGGCCTAGCCCCAGCCCTGAAAAGTCAGAAGCCGCCTGTGGAGCACAGTGCGTTAAGGGGAAGCACTTGGAAATGCCACTGTGAGGAAAAGTAATCAGCGCGATGACACGTGGTCTCAGCGTGGGAGGGCATGATAACTGGAAATGCTGAAAGCTCCAGATAAGTTGTTGAAAGAAGATGTCTAGAGACAGATTCTCTCAAAACTCTCAGAAAAGACAGTTCAAAGTGCATTTGACCAGTTACCAATTATGAAGTTGATTCATATGTCAGAATAAAACTGCTCCATAGGGCTCTCATTGATTGACTTAATGAAGAATAGTGTGAAACACAATATATACTGACTTTGTAAGCAAATCAATTAAGGGGGGAAAATCATGTAAAATAGAATGTATATAAATAATTGTATGAAACGCAATGTAAAGGAAAGAAATGTAAAGGATTACTATATGAAACCAATAAGATATATAGATAGATAGATGCTAGATAGATAGAAAATACCTTTATTCCAACGTGGCTCTGGGTGAACTTCAGCTACTAGGTTGGGGATTTTTTGGTGTTTGTTTGTTTGTTTTGATTATTAGCTAAATGTGTTAAACATTTTCACTGCCTATATACTCTGCATACTGTAATTATTAATATTTGGGGTTCATAGTTACAAAATAAGTATAACCAAAGACAAACACAGATAGATGTAAGATGTCATACTTAACTTTTCTAGAAAGTTCAAATTTCTGTATGTTCAAGGAAGTTACTGTTCTCTTCTTACAGTTATTTTTTTTTCATATTGAGACAAAATGTTACCAATTTATACTCAACACTTACAAAACATTTACAATATGCCAAGTATTATTGTAGATAATTCTAAGACAGCTCATTTGGTCTTCACACCACTATTATAGGTTTGCTGTTGTGAGATGCCATCAAGTCAACTACTATGTGTAGTGACTCTATGAACAAAAGATCTGAGTCTTGTACTGTCCTGTGCCACCTTCACAATCTCTAATATGCTAAAGCTCATTGTGACAGTCATGTGTCATCCATCTTTTTGAGGGTTTCTTCTTTTTCTCTGACCTTCCACCTTTTCCAGGATGATGTCTTTTACCAAGGACTCGTCTCTCCTGACAACCCAAAGTATTTGAGAAAAGTTTTCACCATCCTTTCCTCTGAGGAACACCCAGGTTGTCCTTCCTCCAAGACTCAACTAACTTTTGGTAGTCCATGGAATATTCAGTACTATTCTCCAATACCACAATTCAAACGCATCAATTCATCAGCCATCCTTATTCACTGTATGACTTTCATATGCTAAAATAAACAATTGAAAATTCCATGGTTTATATCAGGGACACCTTAATCTTTTAACTTATATCATTGCTCTTTAGTACTTTAAAGAAGTCCTTGAGAGGAGATTTTACCAATACATCTTTAAATTTCTTCGCTGCTGTTACCATGTTAGTGGATCCAAGTAAAATAAAATCAGTGGCAATTTAAGTCTTGTCTCCATTTTTCATGATATTACCTATGCGCAATGATAAACACTTGTGTTTACTTGGTATTGTAATGTAATCTAAATGGAAGACTGTATGTAGTTTTTTATCTTCTGCAGCAAGTGCTACAAGATTTCTTTATTTTCTGCAAACAATATTGTGTTATCTGCATAGCACAGATTGCAGATGAGTCTTCCTCTCATCCTGATGCCATATTCTTCATATAGTCCAGCTTCTTAAATTATTTGCTCACCATACAGATTGAATAAGTAGTGAGAAAAGATATGGCCTATCCTTTGATGAGAGTGGTGTGTTAAAGTTTCCTACCACTATTGTGGTGCTGTATATTTTTTCTTCAAGTCTGTTGACCACTGTTTTATGTATTTTGCAGGTGTATAATTTGGTGTGTAGATGTTGA
>NW_006399829.1:8875657-8886434 GCF_000299155.1 Elephantulus edwardii | reverse complement strand
GGTTTTTTTAAGGTGTCAGGTTTTCTTGCTGTTATTTTTCAATTTGTTGAAGATGTTGGGTGAGAGAGTCAATGGTCATTTTTTCCTGCCTTTTTATGTGTTTACTTATTGTTATAAATTGACCTCAGATTACTGCTTTGGCTGTTTCGCAGAGGTTTTGGTAAGTGGTGCTTTCATTCACATTTGTTTCAAGAAACTTTTAAATTTCATTTTTCTTATTTCTTATTGTACCCACTCATGTTCAAGCAAGCTGTTTTTCAGCTTCCAAATTTATATATTTTTTTCTTCTTCATCCTCTTACAATTTATTTCTAATTTTGTGGCATTGTGGTCTGAGAAGATGCTTTGTATTATTTCTATGCTTTTGAATTTATTGATACTTGCCTTGTGTACTAAAATGTGATCTACTGGAGAATGTTCTTTTTCTGGAAACTTATTCTAAAAATAATACCTAATCATATATTCCTTTTAAACAGTTCTTTCCCTCATCTGTTTCAATGTTGTTGTTGTTGTTGTTGAGGGCTGTCAAGTCATCTGCAACTCATAGTGACCCTATGAACAAAAGACCTGTACACTTGTATAACTTTTATCATTTCTTCATGTTCATAGAGTTTCTAGAGGCAAACCACTTTTTAAATAGATGCAACTCCTGCTTCCAAGCTTGTTTTAATCAGAAACCTCCACAAAAAACTGTCCACCATAGGTAGCCATTATCACATTTGACATCAGTGTCACAGTGTTTAGCATCATAGGAACCACAAGTTACCTCTGTACAGCAAATGGAGAGACCAGTGCTATACCAGTTTGGAGGGGGGTGACATCTTGCTTTGCTCCTGTGTAGTGTATGTGATATCCTGCTTCTTATGTGGCATTGCTGTGGTAGAGTTGTTCATGCCTGATGTGATAATAGGTTCTTGATCTTACGGCACTGCTCTGGAAGGGGGTAGGGCAATTATTTGGCCTGTTTTTCTGACCTTCTGACCCAAGGGAAGTTTCCATTTAAGACTTGTGAAAGCAGTCTCTTTTGTTTATACTGTTACATCTAGGTCACATTGAGGCATTCTGGACCAAAGGTAGTTACTTCACTGGACATGAGGAGATACAAGGCAAATTGTGGAGGCAGGGGCTCAGGGTAGGCATGGGCACAGGACAGGCACAGGCAGAGAGGTAGCATGGGTGTAGGGCATGGCACGGATGGAGGACATGGACATGGGTTCAGGACTGGCATGGGCACAGGACAAGCACAAACTCTTACCATTTGAGCACACACAGGGACCTTACTCAAATTCCAGTTGTCCAGGCCACTCCAAGCTGGGCAGCTCCAAAGCCCACTCCCCAGCTGGGCAGCTCCTCACCTGGGCTGCTGTCCAGCTGAGCCACTCCCTGGTGCTTCATCCCTGCTCCTACTTTGCCCCCAGGTCATTTTGCCCCCGCTCAGGTCCAGCTTTGCCCCCAGTCTGGCTTCAGTATACTGCTTCTTATGTGACATTGCTGTGATAGAGTTTTTAATTTCTGAGGTTATAGCAGGTTCTTGATCTGAAGTCACCACTCCAGAAGAGGGTAGGGCAACTACCCTGCCTGGGTTTCTATCAGTTTGTTAGCAACAAGACCTATTGAAGTAGCCTTCTCTGTCAGACAACTGCCACAGGTAGGGTAGCCCTAGGTGCTCTGGACTAAAGGCAGTTGATGGACTGGATGTGAAGAAGAAGCCTTGCTTTTCCCTTCAAGAATGAGCTCCAGCTGTCTCACTCCCTTCTGATTAAGTCAAAGGGTTCCCATGTGATCCAGCCAAACAGCAGTCACACACACACACACACACACACACAGTACCTCACTCAAGCTCCAGCATTGCTCCCTGCGCAATGTAGAAGCAATGTTCTGGGCACAAGCCAGTGGTGTCAAGACCAGAGTCTGGTTATGGGCTGGAGTGCCAGGCTCACACTCACTCAAATTCCAACTTTCCTGCTCACCCCAGCACATCACTCCCTCGCATGTTACTCCTTGGCATGTGGGTGGTGTCAGCAAGACACTCCCCAGCACAACCGTGGTGTCAGCAAGCAGTTTCCTACCCTTTCCTCTTAATTGGTACATTCACGCCAAATTAAAAATTAAATAACTTAGAGTGTTATTATTGGCAGGCAAGGTTTTAATCACTGCTATTTTGCTGTTTTTCTTTTTCCATTGTTTCTGTTTTATGATCCATCCACTTTCCTTTGGTGTCTCTGTGTGAAATACAGAATTTCTTAAGGAGTTTGGTCTTGATTTCATAAGTTTCTTAAGATCCTTCTTTTCTGCAGATGACCTAATATCTCCTTCGTATTTGATGGACAGCTTTTTGGGTACAAGATCCTCAGCTATCAATTGCTGTTTTTTCAACTTTCTGTATATGTCATCCCATTGTCTTCCTGCTCACATTGTTTCTGCTGAGAAATCAGAGCTTAATATAATTGGTTCTCCTTTGTAGATGATTATTGCTGCTTTCTTGACACTACAAGGCTTCTTGGTGTGTGTTAGGCTATTTTTATTGTGCCTGCATAAGTTATTGGGAGTTCTTTATCGTTTTTATATGATTGATTAGTTGTAGGCTTAATGTGTTCTATCTGTGGGCAAGAGAAACTCACTCTACTGGAAGTTTTTCTGGGACTGTGGAGTGGGAAAGTTTGCCTTTCCTAAAGTACTTCAGATCCTCTCTGGTCTGCAGTTCAGTCCTGTAGAATCTCACCTTATAGTAGTCCACTCTCTTAAAGTATGTTGTCCTCTTTGGCCTGCATTATGGCATAGCAAGGTTCCTGACCTAGAGCAGTTTATGTACAGGATGGTTGCAGCAACTTCCTCCCTAGCAATTTAATATGTTGGCTCTGGTAGTGAGTCTCTTCCTGATTGCAGCCCTTATTTCCTCTCTCTCTCTCTCCCTCCCCTTCCTCTCTCTCTCTCTCTCCTCCTTCTCTCTTTCTTTCTCTCCCCACTCCCTCTCTGTTTCTCTCTCTCTCTCTTCCTCTGAACTGCCCTCTGGGAACTGTCTTAACTGCATCCATGGTTTGGGTATGTTGTATTTTTATTTTCTTTTGTTTCAAGACTTTTTTTATTTCATTCTTTATTTGTTCAGTAACCTTATCATATTCTTGAAGACTGTTATTTAACTTTCACATGGATGGTTTTTTAGCTTTGATGTTGGATAAGTTGGTTAACCTTTGCATGTGCTGCAGTGGCATAGTACTCATCTCTAATTTATGCAGCTTAAGTAAGTTAATACATGAACAAGTGTTAAATAAGTTAATTAAAGAATACAGAATAGTCCTTTGGCACATAGGAAGTGCTGTGTAACTGTGAGATGTTTTATTATGTGCACTGTGCAGATTTATTTGTTTGACCAACACCTCCTGAATAAAAAGAACATTGCTAAGAACAAAATCAAAAAAACAGCTAGAACAGTACATAGATTGAGAATTGCTAGAAGTTCAAGCTCAAGAAGAGGTCAAAGCACCGTGGATATCAATGCTGATTTCAGATGCATCCTGACTGAAATTAGAGAATAGGGTATCAAGATCAGTGGAAGACTCCTCTACAATCTATGTTATGCAGATCACACTGCCTTATTTGCTAAAAGTAAAGAAAATATGAAACTCTTGCTACAGAATATTAAAGACTACAGTCTCCAAAATAGATTCTTTGTTTTTTAAATAGATTTCATTTTAACATCAAAACAAAAATTCTCATGAGTGGACTGATAAGCAACATCAAAATAGATGAAGGAAAGAGGGAAACTGTCAATAACTTCATCTTATTTGAATTCAAAGTCAACATCCTTGGTATCAGCAGTGAGGAGATTAGGAGACATAGATAAATTGCATTGGGAAAAATCTGCTGTCAGGGACCTCCCCATCATACTGCAAAGCAATGATATCAGTCTAGAGACTAAGGTGTGCCTGATCCATGTCATGGTTGTCGCAATTACTTGTTATGCATCAAAAAGCTGGATCATGACGAAGGGTGACAGAAGAAAAAATGCCTTTGAGGTGAGATGCTGGGGAAGAATACTGAACATTCCTTGGAATGCCAAGAAAACAAATAAGTCTGTCTTGGAGAGGGTGAAACAAAGTTTCTCCTTAGAGGCTAGGATTTTGAAGCTCTGTCTCATATACTTAGGGCACATGGCCAAGAGGGACTGGTCCTGGGAGGATATTACACTCAGAAGGGTGGAGCAATAGTGCACACGAGAGGAAGACCTGGATGAACTGGATTGATACAGTAAGTGGGAGAATGGAAGTAGTGTGTTGTAAGCAGTGATACTGCCTCAGGACAGGGCAGGCTTCAGAGTTGCTGTAGATAGGGCTGATATGAGTCGCAGGCAATTGGATGACACATAATGACAACAACATTCTACTTGGAAAGTCTGTGGTCAGACACCTGTACAAATTCTTGAGGATCAATGATGTCATTTTGAGAACTAAGGTAAACCAGAATCAGGTCTTTTCAATCACTTGGTATATATCTGATAGCTTGATAATGACAGAGAAACTTGTTCCTTTGAGCTATAATGTTGGAGAAGCGCTTTGACTATCCCATGGACTCTCAAAGGAATAAATATGCCTTGGAGAAGGTACAATTAGAGTGTTCCTTTGAGAAAAACATGATACAACTTTGTTTTACACATCTTAAGCGTGTAACTAAATGAGGCTAGTCGTTGGAGAAGGACTTCATGCTTGGAAAGGTAGAGGGTCAGGGAAAGAGAGAATGTCCCTCAGTGAGATGAATTGACACAGTGACTGACACAGTAGACTCACGTATGTCAGAGATTGTGGAAATGTCACAGGATAAGCCTGAGTTCAGTTCTAACGTTCATAGTAAAGTACTGTAATGAAATATGCAAAGATCTGGAATTGAAAAACAAAAATTATATTCTAATGTCAAACTGAAAGAACTAAAGAAAAAAATCAAACTTTAAGTTGCAATAAATAGTAAAGCATTCAATAGGCAAAAATAATGAATGAACTGTTGTTGTTGTTGTTATGTACCTTCAAGGGAAAACCAACTCATGGCTGATCCTTCAGTCGATTTTCAGAGACTAAAAATCTCATGGGAAGAGTTAGTCCTCGGAGCAACTGGTAGATTTGGACCACCTGCCTTTAGATTTATAGTTCAACTCCTTACCAACTAGGCTTCCAGAGCTCCCATAAATGACTGTTGTTGTGGTGGTGGTGTTTCATTCAGTCAGAACCAACCCATAGCTGACCTTTCAGTAGGTTTTCAGAAGCAATAAATTGCATGAGAGGAGATTGCCCATTTACTGGAGATCCTTCTCCAGCAGACTAGTAGGTAGATGTGAACTGCCTGCCTTTTGGTATTGAAGTTTATCTTCTTACTAGTAGGCCATCAGAGTTCCCTTCTAAATGACTAATAAGCATAAAAAAATGAAGGAATAAAGAGCCACAGTGCCAAAAAAAGAATTAGTCAACAGTGAACCATCTCAGGAGATAGTATATGATTAAGAAAGAATGGTACTGAAAGGAGAAGCCAATGCTTCACTGAAGACATTAGCAAAAACCACAAACCAAACAACAACCAAAACAACTCCAGAATCCAGGAATTTATGTAGTGCAATTAAAATGTTTCAGTAGACAGATGCAACCCTGGGTCTACTAATTTACTTGTTATGCTATTTGAAAGAAATCTGCCTGGTCAAACAATTGGAAAGGATCCATTCCAAATAAAAATCATCTAATAGAAGGTGTAAATTATCACATAATGTCACATGAAAGTAAAATTTGCTAAATATTGTATAAAATAGCTGAAGCAGCTAGATATTAATACTGAATCAGAAGAGGGCTTGAAACAAGGTATATCATCGCTGATCTTAGACAGCTCTTGGCTGAGAGCAGTGAATATCAGAAAGAAGTTTATTTGTGTTTAATTGACAATGCAAAGGTATTCAACTGTGTAGATCATAATAACGTGTAGATAAAACTGAGAAGAATGTGAACTCTACAACACTTAATTGTGCTCTTAATACTTAACAGGAAACATGAATATGAACCTTGAAGCAGTCAGAAGTAAACAGAACAAAGAGATAGTGCATGGTTTAAATTCAATAAAATATGTGTGAGAATCATAACTATTCACCATACTAAATCAATCTGTTTTCTGAGAAGTTGAACTATATTAAAAAAAAACCCCATGTGATATTGTGATCAGAGGACAACTCATCAACAATCTGCAATGTGCAGATGACACAACCTTCCAGAAAGTGAAGAAGACTTGAAGTACTTACTAAAGATCAAAAATACTAGCCTTGAATAGATCAATGGAAGAGAATTGAGGACCTAGAAATAGACCGAGCTATCTATGGTCAAATGATGTTAAACAAGGAAATCAAACCTATCAAATGGGGAAATGACAACCTCTTCAACAAATGGTGCTGGCAAAACTGGACTTCCACCTGCATTTAGCTGAAACAGAATCCACCTCTGACACCATGTAGAAAAATGAACTCAAAGTGGATCAGACACCTGAGAGTAAAACCCCAAAGCATAAAGTTCATAAGAGATAAACTGGAATCAAGCTTAGAAGGCTTAGTCTACAGTATAAAGACACTGCCAAATACAACCAGAAATGTACAATTTGAAAAGGGTAAAATTGATGAGTGGGACCTTTCAAAGATTTAAATTCCTGAGTGCTTAAAAAAATCTTTTCCATCAGTGTGAAAAGAAAACCTACCGAATGGTAACAAATATTTGACAATACCATCTCAGACCAGGGTCTCATAATGAAAGTTTACAGAATATTCCTAGGCCTCCACAAGAAAAAGACCATTAACCAAATTACAAAGTGAGCAAAAAATATGGAAAGAATTTTTACAGATAAAGTTACTCAAATGGTAAACAGACACATGAAGAAATGCTCCAAATCACTGGCAATAAGAGAGATGCAAGTCAAAACCATAATGAGATACCATATCACTCCAGTAATAGTGTTGTTGTTGTTGTTGTTACGTGTCATCAAGTCACCTGCGACTCATAGCGACCCTATGCACATCAGCCATAAACCCTGCTCTATCCTGTGCCAATCTCTGTCTCTGACACACCCACTCCCATTACCCCAGTCACTGAATCAATCTATTTCATCGAGGGTCTTCCTCTCCATCACAGTCCCTCCACACTCCCAAGCATGATGTCCCCCTCCAAGGACTGGTCCCTCCTTGTAACATGTCCAAAGCATGTCATATGACACTTCAGAATCCTTGTCTCCAAGGAGCAGCCTGGATTAACCCTCTCTAGGACGAACCTGTTCATTCTCTTAGCAGTCCATTGTATATTCAATATTCTTCTCCAACACCACAGCTCCAAGGCATCAATTCTCTTTCTATCATCCCTAGTCATTTTTCAGCTCTCTGATGCATAGCAAGTGATTGCAAAAATTTTGGCCTGTATCAGGCACCCCTTAGTCTCCAGGTTGGCATCACTGCTCTTCAGTACTTTGGAGAGGTCTCTAACAGCAGACTTTGCTATCACAATACATCTTTTCATTTCCTGGCTGCTGGTGCAAACATTGTTGATTGTGGAGCCAATCAAACTAAAGCTGTTAACAACCTCATTCTCTGCACCATCTATCATGATGCTACCAATTGACCCAGTGGTGAGAATTTTTGTTTTCTTGATATTAAGCCTCCATTCACATTGAAGGCTGCAGTCCTTAACCTTCTGCAGCAATGACAAAGTTTATTAGGACAGCAGGTAATATACGTTGGAGATTATGTGGCAAGATAGGAGCTCTATACATTGTTGGAGGGATTGTACAATGATACAACCACTCTGGAAGGCAGTTTGGGTTTTCCTCAAAAACCTGTTCATTAAAATTAATTATTTAAAATTTTAAAAAATACCAAAATCAAATAAAAAATTTTGTGAATAAACTAAGATTTAAAAAATAATATAAAATAGAATGCATGTAAATGAAAGATTGTATAAAACAATGTATATGAATGAAACATACTGTAAAAATATTACTATATGAAAAGTAAACCAAACAAATGGACTGAGAAACTATGGTACATTCATACAATGGCATATTATGCAACAATAAGGGGGAGAATGTAAATTAAAGATTGTATTTTATTTTAAAAGATTTTTTATAATAAAAAAGTATAGACCAAAAAAAAAAGCTGAACATAGAAATTCTATATGATCCAGCTATTCCATTGCTTGGAATATACCCCAAGAAAATGAGAACTTGTGCACAAACGGAGATTTTTACACCAATGTTCATGGTAGCATTATTTACCATTCCAAGAATATAGAAATAGCCCAGATGTCCCATTGCAATCAAATAGATTGAGAAATTATCATACATTCACACAATGGTATACTATGCAGCATGCAAGAGTAATGAGTTTGTAAATTATCATCTAACTTGGAAGGGACTGGAGAGCTTTATGCTGAGTGAACTAACTCAGTCCCACAAGGACAAATACTGTGTACAACCATTACTGTAGAATGAGTATGAGGATTCAAGGGGGAGAGGCGTAGGTGGAAGCAGAGGGGTGAGAATGTGTGGGGATGGGGAGAAATTAATCATGGGTCATACAATTTGATGGGTGGTGTGTGAGGGAAATGGGAAGGATCTGGTGTGAAAATGTATTTGAATTTTTGTGAATAAACTAAGATTTAAAAAATAATATAAAATAGAATGCAGGTAAATTAAAGATTGTATAAAACAATGTATATGAATGAAACATACTGTGAAAATATTATTATGTGAAAAGTAAACCAAACAAATGGACTGAGAAACTATGGTACGTTCATACAATGGCATATTATGCAACAATAAGGGGGAGAATGTAAATGAAAGATTGTATAAAATAAGGCATAAAAAAACCCCAATTCATATGAATGAAACATACTGTAAAGGTATTATTATATGGAAAAAACCCCTAACTAATGGATTGAGAAATTATGATATGTTAGTACAATGGAATACTATGCAGCAATATGAATTAAAAAAACAATGTAAATGAAAGATTGTATAATACAAGGCATAAAAAATAATACGTATGAATGAAACATACTGTAAAGATATTATTATATGAAAATCAATATATAAACTATTTAAAAGAAATACTAGCCTTCAGTATGGATTGCTCTTCAACATAAAACAAACAAACAAACAAATAAACATAAATCCTCACAACTGGAGGATAAGCATCATGATAAATAGAGAAAAGATTGAATTGTGAAGGATTTTATTTGACTTGAATCCACATTCAACACTCAAGGAAGCAACACTCAAGCAATTAGAGCATGGATAAACCTGTTGCCAAGAACATCTTTCTTTAAAATGCTAAAAAGCAAGGACGTCACTTTTTAGTCTAAAATGGCCCTAACTCAAACTCATAGCACTTTCAATTGCTGCTTATGCATGTCCTAGTTGTACAATGAAGAAGGAAAGCCAAGTAGAAGTGGTGCTTTGAATCATGGTGATGGTAAAGAACACTGAATATATCATATGAACTGCCAAAAGAGAAATCTCAAATCTTATAGATGAGGGTGGTAAGATTTGCTCTGACATACTGTAAGCATGTTATCAGGAAAAGCCATTTTTTTCTGAAAAGTGGAGGATTAGTGTAGGATTGGAAAGCCCTCAGTACAGATTGTAAGGATGGCTCAGAATTGGGCAAAGTTTCCGTCTGTTTTACAAAGAGTCACTATTAGTGGGAACTAATTTGATGGCATCAAACAATTGATAATAATTCAAATAAAGTAATAAAAATTCTTAAGGCAAAGATGTACCAAATTTGTTACATGTTAGAAAAAAACAGTAAGAAAAGTTCATTAAAATTAGCATTATGTTTATAGCCTTCACTCAGTACCTAAATCTTTTTTTCAGATTTACATTTTACTGTGATTTGATTGGAAGTTTACAAAGTATATTTGTTTTTATATCAGACACTGGATGAAATGGATTGATACAGTACCTGGGGCAATGAGATTAGCAGTGCCGGAGTCAGTGAGACTGGCTCAGGACAGGATCAACTTCAGAGCTATTGTACATAGAATGAGTCTCAGATGACTTAACACATAACAACGTTTTCTTTTATAACACTAATTACAATTCCCATCCACTTACTTTATATTGCCTTTCCTTCATCAATTTTAATAAGTATCTATTATCTCTTTATTTTTACTCCCCTCTGAAAAAAAAACCAAGATGTTTTTTAAAAGTGTCCAACCACATCTTCAGGTAAATGTGCAGTCCCCCAAAGCCGTACGAGATCCGTTCTAAGGCCACATAGAGGGAGGAAGAAAGCAATCCTGACAGGCAGGGAAGAGGGGCACCAAAGGACCTTGAAATCGTCCTCCCACATGTCAGGTAAACGTGGAGTCGTTCTACAAGACACATCACCTGTGCTCGGAAAGCATTGCCACTGAATTTAAGAGACACTGGTCACAGTATAAGAAATTGTCAGAAGCCTATGTATTTGGAATCACAGAAACCAAGGAAGCTTCAGATATATCAGATCAAGGGCAGGACAACAGGAGATGGATGCTGAAGGGAGTGGGTAGAAGTGGATGGGTTTCCTGTAGGATGGTGGAGCAGGGAAATAAGTGAGTCAAGACACTAGTGCCAAGGGCAGGGACAACACTGATACGAATGGTTAACTCCACAATAAGGGATATATCTTTCACTTTTCTGTAAAACGCTGGTCTGTCTGATACTTCTCTAAATCTGAACATTCAGATTAAGACAGACTAGGAAGAAGGCTTGGCCATCCACTTCTGAAATAG
>NW_006399829.1:8874372-8875077 GCF_000299155.1 Elephantulus edwardii | reverse complement strand
AAAAAAGGTGAGGAAAAATGGAATTGCTTTCATAGTTAAAAAAGTCATTGCTAGATCCATCTTGAAGTAAAATATTGTGAGTGACAGATAATATCCATACGCATACAAGGAAGGCCAGTGAATACCACTATCATTCAGATATATGAACCAACAACCAGAGCCAAGGGAGAGGAAATAGAAGATTTTTACCAACTTTTACAGTCGGAGATCGAGCGAACATGCAATCAACATGCATTGATAATAATGGGTGACTGGAATGCAAAAGATGGGAACAGAGAAGAAGATTCAGTAGTTGGAAAACATGGACTTGGTGACAGAAATGGAGAGAGGATGATTGAATTTTGCACAATCAAAGACATACTCATTGCAAATACGTTTTTTTAAAAGACATAAACACAGGTTATATACACGGATTTCACCTGATGGTATGCATAGGAATCAGATTGATTAACATCTGTGGAAAGAACTGCTGGAGAAGCTCAATATCAACTGTGAAAAGTAGGCCAGGAACTGATTGTGGAACAGACCACCAACTACTCATACGCAAGTTCAAGCTGAAGCTGAGGAAAATTAAACCAAGTCCATGGGAACCAAAATATGACTTTGAGTCTATCCCTCCAGAATTTCAGAACCATCTCAGGAACAGGTTTGAGGCCTTGAACACTAATGAGCGAAGACCAGATGAGTTGTGGGAGGATATCAAGG
>NW_006399829.1:8868874-8873002 GCF_000299155.1 Elephantulus edwardii | reverse complement strand
CTCCAAAGTACTGAAGAGCAATGGTGTCTCTCTGGAGACTAAGGTGCATCTGATACAGGCCATGGTCTTTGCAATCACTTGTTATGCATCAGATAGCTGGACAATGACTAAGGAGGATAGAAGGAGAATTGATGCCTTTGAGCTGTGGGGCTGGAGAAGAGTATTGAGGGTACCATGGACTGCTAGGAAGACAAACATATTCACCCTGGAAAGGGTTAAACCAGGCAGCTCCTTGGAGACAAGGATTCTGAGGCTCCGTCTACCATACTTTGGATATGCTGTGAGGAAGGACTGGTCCTTGGAGAGGGCCATCATGCTTAGGAGGATGGAGGGACAGTGCAGGAGGGGAAGGCCCTCTATGAGGTGGATTGATTCAGTGACTAGGGCAATTTGGATGAGTGCATCCGAGGTGGTGCAATTGGCCCAGGACAGAGCAGAGTTTAGGGCTGTTTTACATAGGGTCGCTATGAGTTGCAAGCGACTGGATGGCACATAACAGCAGCAACAACAACATAAATTTGTTAATTAGCACTGATCAAACTTTAGTTCTTTCAAGGAATCTGCCTATACCTTTAGTCCATAACTTCCCTCAGAAATATCTTTTAGGACGAGAAAAAAGTTTGCAAAGGATATGAAAATACTAGTGAGGCCATTTTTGGAAGGCAGTGAAAAAGTAGTAAAAGATTGCACTTTGAGTCATGAATTTAGCCCAGGAAAACCTCTCTTACCTCTGCAAGGCCGGTACAGGACCCCTGAGTGGGTGGCAATTAGATTACATACAGTTGAATCCAGTACAAAATTATGCGCATGTCCTAGTATAATATGTAGGGAGCTCAGATGGCTTAGTAGTAAGAAGTTGTCCTGCCATCTCAAAGAAACACAGTTCAAATCCACCAGCTGTTCTGGGTAAGAAGGATGGGAAATCTCTTCCTGTGTGATGTATTGTCTCTGGAAACCCTCTAACGGGTCAGTTTTGGGTCAGTTCAGACTCGATGATACACAATAATTAAAACAAGAACCATCTTCCATTATTTCCTTGATACAAAACAAGAATGATTCTGAGTGTAAATTTTTCTTTAGCTTTTTAAACAGTATTATGATAGTGGTCTTATGGTACAGTTTTTTTCCTATATATTCTACTCAAACAGTACCCAAATAATTTCACAAACACTTAATGCTCCTTTTCCAATTTCTCTTATTTGTCCCCTCAACTCAGAATTATAAATGCATATTTTCTACTCTTCTAATCTTCCTCGATATATCCAATATCATCCTACTAGATTTTCTTGCTTATGCTTCATTTCCAACTGAAATGCTTCTAAATGCAGCTAAAATAGTTTGATATCTAAATGGAAAATGCTCACGTATATGCAGTACTTTCCAGTCAATTTGGAATTTCCTGTGTGTTTACATTGCTTTCTGTCTTTCCCATCCCTCCCTACTTCTGTTGTAGATCCCGCTCTGTGTCTGCCTAATTCTGCCCCTGGGGAAAATAAAAGGTGGACACTGCATTTGGCCAACTGTGAAATAGAGACCTTGAGAACTCTGGAGACCAGTTAACCACAACTAGCTGGCAAAATGTGTTTTGGGTTTCTTGGGTTTTGTTTTTTGGGTTTTTTTCCCCTTGTAGTCTTGGTCTGGAAACACTTCACAGGCTGTTTTCTGTGAGCTGGGCAATGATTGCTCTTTTGGATATCTCCGTTCTAGTCAGCTGCTTGCTGGCTGGCCTCTGCATGAATTGGAGCATGATTGTTCAGTGACGAAGTTGCTTGGCAAACATTCATGAAATGAGAGAATAGTTATGATTTTGTGCATTCAGAGTCTACAACTAATCATCTTCCATTTCCTCTCTCCAACATATGGGTTGAATAAAGAAACACGTTTAGTGAATTTGCTAGGTTTGTCATCTCCTCTTCCCACCCAACCAAATACTTTCTCAAAAGGAAAGGAAAGAAAAGAAAGCCTTTGTCTATCTAAGGATTTAGGTTGGACTAACTAACTGGTGACCTGACTAAATCCGTTTAAAAGCCTTGGCCAGAAGAAGAGGAACGTGCAGAAGACAGCAAGTTAGTGATACCATACAGAGTGGACTGAGTTGATTATTAGGTCTATAGAGTAAGGAATCTGGTTAGATGCCAGGTCATCAATTCTTCTGACATGGAGAACACATCCTCTGAAGGCTCAGGGAAGCATCAGGAACCTTGCTGATTCTTCAGTCTCTGCACCAGAAACATTTCTCTATACCCCTTTTCCTTTAAAAATCATTGCCACTGAGTTGAGTACAACTCATAACAACCTTGTAGTAACCATGTAGTAGGGCAAAATGAGGATCTAGGAAAGAATGCAAAGCTGTCAGCAGGTGACCTCTTCAGTATAGGAGGAAGACTGCAAACCAGACCCTCTGAAGGATGTCACTTGTTCTTGTTGTGTAATGTCGAGTTGCAACAGACCCATAGCTGACCTTTAAAGGGGGGAGGAGTTCAGAGGCAGTTAATAGCAGGGGAGGAGATTGCCCATCCTTCTACCACCCGCAACATCAGAACCACGTGCCTTGAATCTCGCCACTTCAGTATTGCAATGAGACTTCTTTATCCAAAGTAGAAGCTCAAGCAGTTAAGCTGGACTCCTCCTAATTTCAGGGCAAAGTGAGGTCAGTGTGACTCAAGCGAGAAAGCTGCCAATGGGAAAGTGAAAACAGACCCATCTGCAAGGATTGCAAGAGATGAAGGAAAGCACGGCAGGGCTCAAAAGGCTGGCAGAGGGGTGCACAGAATGTATAAAGTTCACCCGTTTTTTCACTGGCCCTCAGAGCCAACAATCAGCTCTGTGAGGGCTGAGGCCTCAGGATCCACCTCTTTGCTTTCCACAAAGATGGAATGTTCAACAAATAGAACATTTTCTTTCCTGTGCTGTTCAGTGTCCCTAATTTAAAAATGCCAATGAGTGTGTCGATAGGGAGTGGACATAGTACTTTGTTAGTGACAAGAACAATCCAAAATCTGGATTAAGTGCATTTTTTAATTGTGTTTTAAACTTTCTTCAAGAGCTAAAGCCTATGGAAGAACGATAATGTCTAGGGGACATAGTAAGGATGACTTATCCATAAAACAGGACTAATAATGTCAAGAAATCAATTGCCTACATCTGGATGGAGAAAAAAAGATTAAAAATACATTCAGTCCATTGGCTAAATTCACAGCCTTGAAGTTCTCTACATTAAGTTCTCTTGTTTCAAAATCAGTTTGGTTAATCTATATCTTTTGCTTTTCTATATAAATTATAAGACTAAATTTTACAAAAGCTTTTTATTCCTCTACCTATGGTCAGGAACCTCTCCAGAGTAATGAAAAACAGTAATGTCAGTCTAGAGACAAAGATGTGCCTAATCCGACATGGTCTTCGCAATTACTTTCTATGCATCAGAGAACTGGACAACGATTAAGGATGACAGAAGAAGAATCGATGTCTTTGAATTGTGGTGCTGGAGCAGAGTCTTGAACATACCATTGACTCCCTATAAAGCAAATAGGTCTGTCTTGGAGAGGGTGAAACCAAGTTTCTCCTTGGAGACTAGGATTTTGAAGCTCCATTTCCCATACTCTGGGCTTGTGAAGCAGAGAAACCAGTCCTTGGAGAAGGACATCATGCTCAGAAGGGTGGAGGGACAGCACAGGAGAGGAAGACCTCAGTTGAGATGGATTGATACAGTAACTGGAGCAATGGAGGGTTGGTGTGTCAGAATTAGTGAGACTGGGTCAGGATAAGAGCAGAATTCAGACCTATTATACATAAGATTGCTATGGGTCACAGGTGACTTGATGGCACATAACAATGTATTTTTATCCTTATTGTGTCCTAAGAGCAACATTGTCCTCACTGTCTGTAACTTAGATAAAAATTTATGCTAAGGAAAAAAAATTCAAAACTAATTCTCTTAACTCTATATTCTTAAGAATTGCATATCTCCATTGGAGTTTCTAATTTGAAATAGATTTCTGAATTATTTCTCTTGCAATTAAAAACCTCAAGAAGTTCTTTTTGGTGTTGTTGCTAGTTACTTTAGACCATGGAGCTTTCTGTGGTATATCTGTAAGAAGGACATCTCTGAGTTTCTCCTGCAGTGCTGGT
>NW_006399829.1:8862357-8863989 GCF_000299155.1 Elephantulus edwardii | reverse complement strand
AAAAAAAAAACAAACAACAACAACAAAAAAAACCTCAAGAAGGGGAAAAAGCAAGTGGGTAAAAGAAAAAAGAAAAATTGAAGGGAAGTCAGATAAGTTGGTGATATACTTGAATGGTACCAATTGACAATTCTTATGAGTTTATCATTAAAGTAGTATAATTAACTCTTTCATTTACAAAACTATCCTAATCACTAGCAAAATGTCATGGTTTGCCTCATATGGTCCCAAATTACCATTTTCATATATTTTGTATACATTGTTAAGTGTTTAAATGTTTTCCACAAATTGAGTTGTGTTTTTAATAATGGAGGTGCTGGAGTTTAAAAGTCATATCCTGTTTAGTTTTTTGCCTGCTTAATGTAGAAATAATGACATCAGTACTTGGAAAGAAGTATCCCAAGTGATTGATAGTAATGGAATTAAATTTAAGCACATGTATACATACACACACAAGCACCACAGCTAAAAACCACAGATGATGTCAAAGAATATTTGAAAGATTCTTTTTCTCTCCTTTTGTTAAATAAGACTGCATTATTCAAATACAGTGTGTCTAATTTTTCAGCTGCAATGCCTAACCATATTTTAATCATATAGTCAGTTGTCAGATCAAAATAGGTTGTGTACCCTATATTCAAAATCCAATTATGTCCTCAAAGAGAAAACTATCAAAATTTAATAGAGAGGACAAGTATAAATAAATATGGACAGACATGGTTTCAACCCCAGCTAAATCCATTTATTAGTCTCTTTTTCTGTTCTTTCTCTGACTGTGTACAAACATCTTTTTGGCACATGGAAATATGTAAATGTTTAAATAGGCACTTTGAAACCTTGGCTCATCCCAGTTCCACCTTAGGTCTTAGGTCTAGTGAAAATTTCATCTTGGGTGGCCTACCCCTCAGGTGACTGTCTCTATCAGACAGGACACTAAACCTCAGCCTGGGTCCCTCAGCCTAGGAATTCTCCAAAGACAGCACTAACATAACCTATGTCAAATAGACATATTTGGGGCATGTTGCAAGGAAGAACTAGACCTTGGAGAGGGACAGCATGCTTGGGAGAGTGGAAGGACAGTGCAGGAGAGGAAGACCCTTCATAAGATGTATGGACTCAGTGACTGGATTAATGGGGATAGGTGTGTCAGAGATGATAAGGTTGACACCGGATAGAGCAGAGTTCAGAGCTGTTGTACATAGGGACGCTGTGAGTAACAAGTGAAGCAATGGCATATAGCAAAACAACAATAGCTGAGACTTTAGTTTATTTAAACAGATGTGGATTCATTGGAATCCAGTGAATTTTAGTTCCATGATGAAGATAAAAAGAGTAAGAATGTTTAAGGCTTCCTAAAGTGTGGTTGGAAGAAAGCTGATCATTCTTCTACTGTGCAATTTACTTTGAAAAAGTAAATTTACTTTGAAAAAGCCTTTGAAAAAGTGCTGGAGGGTCAGCTGTTGCTCAGTTTCAACTCTATTATACAACAACAGCAAAGTATGACTATTGAGTATTGTTACTAACTATATTTTAAAGAGTTGATCCTTTGTAAGACGTAACAGCAAGATATATGAAATTATTTCCAAGTAGCAATGTTAAATATTTGATCTATTTCATTGATTATGCAAAGGC
>NW_006399829.1:8857069-8861432 GCF_000299155.1 Elephantulus edwardii | reverse complement strand
TGGGGTAATTGGGATGGGTGTGTCAGAGGCAGTGTGATTGGCACAGGATAGAGCAGGGTTTAGGGCTGTTGTACATAGGGTCGCTATGAGTCACAAATGACTCGACGGCACATAAGAACAACAACAACATGTAGGATAGCATGCTTTTGTAGTTATTTTTCATGCAATCACTAACATACATTTTATTTTATATCATTGCCTCACTGAATCATTGCAATGTCTTTCTTGTTCCTTTCTGACTCTGAGGTGAAAAATGAGTTCTTTGTCAAAGTGATTTTAAACTTTGTTAAAAAGAAATATTATTTTTATCATTATTATTGAAGAGTAGATAGTTGAAACCTTGAAGAAATGTGCAAATGATACTGAAGATGTTTTAGATCTGGCTGGAAAGAAACAGTGGGGAGAAAACTTAACAGGTAGATTGAGAGAGCATGAAGCTCTCACTTTGAGATAAGGAAAAATATTATCTTCCAACACTTTAGGAAAAGTTGGAAAGAAGAGATTCTAAACTTTTAAGTGAACATATTGTCTTAAAGGTAGAGAGTGAAGATTATTACCTCTTTAGTGAATATGTGAGGAAAGGGAAGAACTCACTCAAAGTTTCCAAAGGTAAAAGAATTAAAAATAAATATAAGCCTCGGGCAGCAATACTGACAGTTGCTTTTGGCAAAATCATGAATGCTCCATGAACATCAAAAGATGATGGAATACACGGAGTCACTGTATCAATTAGAAACAACTGACACACACACACAAATCCATGGTACTTCACCATAGGAACAAGAGCCAAAGGTAATAAAGGAAGAAGTTCAAACTACACTGAAAGCATGGGGGGCGGGGGGGGGAAGTAAGGCCCTAGTGGCAAGAAGCTGTGCTGCAATCCCAAAGCACGCAGTTTGAATCCACCAGCTGCTCAGTGGGAGAAGGATGGGCAATCTCCTCCAATGCAATTAATTGCCTCTGAAAACTAACTGAAGGGTCAGTTATGGGTTGGTTCTGACTTGACAGTACTCAACAACAAAAACAACAATAGGAATCGATAGGACATATTCAATAAAATAGATGCAGCTTGGAAGCACTCACCAGTGTTTTGCCAGGAAATTTGAAGGACAATTGCCTGGACAATGACTGGAAGAAATTCACATTTGTTGTCATTCCCAAGAAAGGTGAACCAACAGAACTGGAAATTCATTATTATCATCATTACATGCAAGGAAAATATTGGTGAAGATTGTTAAAAAAACAACCAGAACAGCACATTGACAGAGAATGGCCAGAAGTTCAAATTGAGTTTAGAAGAGATCATGACACTAGGCATGTCATTACTTAAGTAAGGTAGATAATGAATCCTGGCTAAAAAGAAAGAGCCAAAAGAATATGTACTTGTGATTTGACTATGCAATAGATATAGTCTTGTTGACTGTGTGGATCATTATAAGTTATCACTAACATTGAGAAGAATGGGAATCCCAGAACACTTAATTGTGATCATGTGAAACCTATGTCTAGACCCAGAAAGTGTTGTCCAAGTAGAACAAGGTTTTACATTGTTTAAAATCAAGAAAGATGTACATCACAGTTGTATCCTTTCTTTTTATCTATTCAATCAATACACTGAGCAAACCACTCAATAAGCTGGATTCCATGAAGATGAACATGGCATTAGGACTGGAGGAACACTCACCAACAACCTGTGCTATGCAGATGACATGACTTTGCTTGCTGAAACTAAGGATTTTTTAAAATTTTATTATTTTTGTGGGCTCTGTGAGGAGAACTGTGGCATCAGGATTGGTGGAAGATTCATCAGCAATCTGCGTTATGCAAATAACATAACCCTGCTTGCTAAAACTGAGGAGGACCTGAAGCACCTGCTGCAGAGGGTCAAGGACTACAGCCTTCAATATGGTTTGAGGCTCAATGTCAAGAAGACAAAGATTCTCACCACTGGGCCAACTGGCAGCATCAGGATGGATGGTGAAGAGACTGAGATTGTTCACAGCTTTAGTTTGCTTGGCTCCACAGTCAACACTCTTGGCACCAGTAGCCGGGAAATGAAAAGACGTGTTTCCATGGGAAACTCTGCTGTTAGGGACCTCTCCAAAGTACTGAAGAGCAATGGTGTCTCTTTGGAGACTAAAGTGCATCTGATACAGGCCATGGTCTTTGCTATCACTTGTTATGCATCAGAGAGTTGGACAGTGACTAAGGAGGATAGAAGGAGAATTGATGCCTTTGAGCTGTGGTGCTGGCAAAGAGTATTGAATGTACCATGGACTGCTAGAAAAACAAACAGATTCATCCTGGAAATGGTTAAACCAGGCAGCTCCCTGGAGGCAAGGATTCTGAAGCTCCATCTAACATACTCTGGGCATATTGTAAGGAGGGACCGGTTCCTGGAGAGGGACATCATTCTTGGGAGGGTAGAGGGACAGCGCAGGAGGGGAAGACCCTCTATGAGGTGGATTGATTCAGTGACTGGGATAATCGGGATGGGAGTGTCAGAGACAGTGCAATTGGCACAGGACAGAGCAGAATTTAAGGCTGTTGTACATAGGGTCACTATGAGTCGCAAGCGACTCAACGACACATAACAACAACAACAACAACAATCAAATTGCATCTGACTGGTACAGGAGGAGATTGCCCCTCCTTCTCCAGCAGGGCATGATGGATTCGAATCACATACCTCTAGGATTGCAGTGCAGTTTCTTGCCACTAGGCCACCAGAGCTCCCTTGAAAGTGAGGAAGATTTGAAACACTTACTACAGAGGATCAAAGACTACAGCCTACAATATGGATTACATCTCAACATCAAGAAGACAAAAAATCTTCACCTCTAGACTGTCAGGCAACATCATGATAATGGAGAAAATTGAAATTGCTAACAATTTCACCTTACTGAGATCCACAGTCAACATATTTGGTACCAGGGCGGGCAGTGTTTGATGGAGCTCCCCAATTAAAACAAGCTTGGAAGCAAGAGTGGCGTCCACTTCCAAAATATCTTGCCTCCGGAAACTCTATGAACTTGGAGAAACAAAGAAAGTTATACAAGTGCTCAGGTCTTTCTTTCATAGGGTCACCATGAGTTGTCTATAACTCGACGGCACTTAACAACAACAACACCACTTCAGGAGATTAAGAGATGTATTGCATTGGACAAATCTGCAATTAGAGCCCTCTACAAATTACTTAGGAGCAGTGAAGACTTGAGGTGGGTCTGCTTCAGACCAAGACTTTTCAATCACTTGCTATGCTGCTGAGAGCTGAACAATGAAAAAGTATAACAGAATAAGAATTGATGTCTTTGAGTTGTGGTGCTTGAGAAGGACACTGATTATCCCATGGACAGAAAAAAACAAAACAAAACAAAACAAAACAAAAAACATAATGAAATAGATATATCCAGGGGGAAAATACAGTTATAGAGTTATTATATTCCTTGGATGAAAGGATGGTGAAATTTCATCACACATATTTTGGGCATGTTGTTATTGTTATTAGTTTCCATCGAATTAAGTACAACTAATAGCAACCCTAATGAA
Source organism: Elephantulus edwardii (assembly GCF_000299155.1). NCBI lineage: Eukaryota > Metazoa > Chordata > Mammalia > Macroscelidea > Macroscelididae > Elephantulus > Elephantulus edwardii. The sequence continues at coordinate 8,857,883 of NW_006399829.1, read as the reverse complement.
CAACAGACCTGAAATCTGTGCTATCCTGTGCCATCCTCACAATCTCTGACATGCTTGAGCCCACTGTGCTGATTAATCTGTTTGAGGGTCTTCCTTGGTAAAGTACATCTTCCTTGGAATGTAGATGGTCATTGAAAGAAAGGAAGGTCCTTAATCATCTGAATTGATACAGTGAGTGCAGAAATGCATTTAAGAGTGTCAGAGATGCTGAGGATGGTACAGAATAAGAAAGGATTCAGATCTCTTGTACATAAAATGACTCTGAGAGAAAAAAAAGACTTTGAGTCATACTCTATTTGACAGCAACTAACAATAAAAACAACTTTAGAAAAAGTCACAGTAGAAGTTGTGCATTACTTTAAGAAGATAGCTTTTATTATCTCCTCCAAGACATAAATTGATACCATGGGATTATTTACACTAACCTCCAAAATGTTAAGCAGACCACACCATTGTACCTAGTATTCATGCTACCAGCATGCTCAAAGTATGAGATACGAAGCTTCATCATCTTTGCCTACAAGGAGGACTCTTCCTGTTATATCAATAGAAAGAAGGAAAGTATAGATGCCAGACAGCAGGCAACAAAGTGTACACAAGAGGAATCCGTCAAAATGCTTAGAATACCTGTTAGACGCTTTATAGATAACTAATTAACAGGTAATTATAGGCAAGGAACAATGGTTGTTATATAATGAAATGATGTGTCCTGTTTCTTTACCTTTTCAACCTATATGCAGAGCAGATCATCCGAGAGGCTGGGCTCTATGAGGAGAATTGTGGTGTAAGGATTGGTGGAAGATCTATTAACAAT
>NW_006399829.1:8847093-8856486 GCF_000299155.1 Elephantulus edwardii | reverse complement strand
GGATTGATTCAGTGACTGGGATAATCGGGATGGGAGTGTCAGAGACAGTGCAATTGGCACAGGATAGAGCAGAATTTAAGGCTGTTGTACATAGGGTCACTATGAGTCGCAAACGACTCAGTGGCACATAACAACAACAAAACAACATGTAAGACACCAGCCAAGGGAGTTCGTGAGCCACAAACACCTATCTTACATGTGACCAGAGTGCTGAGCATGTGTCCTTGGAACAGTCAGTAAAAACCCTGAAGATCATTATGGCCTGATCCACAACCAATTATGGGATAATGCAGGACTTGGTAGTACTTCTATCACGGTATATATAGAGTAGCCATGAGTTAAGTAACAACTCAATGGTAGCTAATAACAAGAAAAATAATAGCTATAGTTAAAACTAAAAAATATTTTAGTGTTCATGCCGTTCTTCTTTTAAGTCCTATACTGGGTATTAGAGCTATCTACTCACTCATACTTTAGAGTCAGAACCAACTCATAGTTAACCTTTCGGTGAACTCACTGATCTACAGAGGCAAAATAAATCACACAGTATGAACTTACTCGTCTTTCACCCACAGAGCAGCTGGTAAATTCAAACAGCGTGCCTTTGGATCAGTAGCTTGATTCGAGGTCACCAGACCTTCTATGATAAAGACCCCAACGATGATTTTTCCCCCATTCCTGCTACTTTATATGTGTGACATTTAAGTATGTGTTTTGCTAAGACCCCAAATTATTGGCAGGAAGAAAGGATCTGAATGATAGTATGGAGACAAAGATTTTTAAGCTCCATCTCACATACTTTGGGTACATGGCCAGGAGTACCCAGTTCCTGAAGAAGGACATAATACTTGAAAGAGCAGAGTGAAAAGCTCAGGAAAGGAGGACCCTGGATAAGATAGATTGACAGTAACTGTAGTAATGGGAGTAAGTGTGTCAGAGACAGTGATACTGGCTCAAGACAGAGCAAAGTTCAGACCTATTGTGTATAGGGTTGCTATGAATTGCAGACAACTCTATGGCACCTAAAAATAACAACAACATAAGTAGTTCATTAGGTTCTAGGTTGAAATAATGAAAATCTTTTACCTATGATCTCATTTTCAAAATCCTTCAGGTTATTTATTCTCTCTTTTTGGTGTTCATAAGAGTACTTGAAATTGATGGCACAAATGTACTTAATTATAATGCAGTGCAAATATTTGTGAATTCAACTGAACAGTAAGACCTATAATATTAAGAGTCTTAAGCTCAGTATACAGTACAAAGACTGCTGAAAAATTTGAACTATATCAAACTTTATTGAAAATTTAGATATAGTCAACAGCAAAATAATTTTGGGGTAAGCTTGTATTTTTGAAACATGGAAATATACACACTAGAATTAGACAAAATTTCCACTTAAAGTTTTGGATATTGGCACTTTCTAATAAGTGTTATCTCTTCTATCAACAAGCTTCAGAATTTGGAATCCCCAAAATTGTTATGTCCTTTGATTTGAATATTGAAGATATTTGCTCAATGAAAATATAATCAATTAGGGGAAATCAATAATACAAAATTTTTCATCTCCTAATACTTTTTTCTCAATGTTACTCGTAACGTGTTGTCATCCATACAGTCAACTACATTTGCGTAATCAATAAAATATAAGTAAACATCTTTCTGGTATTCTTTGCTTTCAGCCACGATCCATATGACATCAGCAATGATGTGTATAGTGCCATAACTTCTTCTGAATTTAGCTTGCATTTCTGGAATTTCCCTGTTGGTGTATTACTCTAGCCATGTTTAAATAATCTTCATCAAAGTTTTAATTGCATGTCATAGTAAACTTTTTTTCATTTCCAAAGCGTGTTGGATTACTGCCCTGGGGAATCAGAACAAATGTGGATCTCCTCCAGTCAGTTAACCAGGTAGCTGTTTACATACTTGTTAATAGAGACTGGCAAATAAGTCTAGAGTTGTACCTGTTTCCTAAAAGCTTCAAATGGAATCCCATCAATTTCTGGGATTTTCTTTTTTTGCCAGTACAGCTTGAACTACTCATTAAAACAAAGCTAAAATCCTCATAAGTGGAGCAGTAAATATCATGGTAAGTGCAGAAAATACTGAATTTGTCCATTATTTAATTTTACTTGGACTCACAATCAGTACCCATGGAAGCAGCAGTCAAGAAATCAAATGACATATTGCATTGGACCAATCTGCTTTCAAAGATATTTTAAGAGTTTCAAAGAGCTTTAAAGAGCAAAGATGTCAATTTAAAGAGGAAAAATTGTCTGACCCAAGATAGTATATTCAATTGTTCCTTGTGCATTTGAAAGTTAGACAATAAATAAGGAAAAGCAAAGAATCAAGTTTTTTTAATTGTATTGTTGGTGAAGAGTATTAAATATACTATGAGCTCCCAAGGAAACAAAGAAACATGTCTTGAGAGAAAGGCAGACATAGTGCTTCTCAGAGGCAAGATGGTAAGACTGTCTAATATACTTTGGAAACATAATCAGAAGAAGACATTTCCTGGAAAAGACAACATGCTCCTAAAAACGTCAGTGAAAAAGAGGAAGGTCTTCAATTAGATGGAGTGACATAATGACTACAACTGTGAAGTTAGCATAAGACCAAGCAGGATTTTACTTCATTATGCATAGAGTTGCTATGTGTTAGAGTCAATTCAATGGCACAGAACAATAACAACCTTTTTTTCTTTCTGCAATTCCTAATACTAATCTGAATATTCAGTAAAGAAAGAAAAGAGGGGCTAAATTAAATTATATCATATTCATTTTAATACATATGATTCCTGAAATTATTGGGGTTAAATACACCTTTTTTTTTTGAGCCATCATTCAATTTATTATCCAGCTGGGTTAAATATATCTTGTGGGCAAATTCACTCCAATAGTATTTATCTCTTAATAATGAAAATCTTAAGAAGATGAGTTGCTTTAAGTTGTCCCTATCTAATAAAAACTTATATTTTCTATATGGAATAATTACATTGAAACTTGTTGTTGTTATGTGCTGTCGAGTCACTTGTGACTCATAGCGACCCTATGTGCAAGAGCCCTAAACCCTGCTCTATCCTGTGCCAATCACATTGCCTCTGACACACCCATTCCAATTACCCCAGTCACTGAATCAATCCATCTCATAGAGGGTCTTCCCCTCTTGTGCCGTCCCTCCACCCTCCCAAGCATGATGTCCTGCTCCAAGGACTTGTCCTGCCTTGCAACATGTGCAAAGTATGTCAGACAAAGCTCCAGAATCCTTGCCTCCAAGGAGAAGCTTGATATAACCCACTCCAGGGTGAATATGTTTGTTTTCTTGGCATTCCATGGTACATTCATTACTCTTCTCCAGCACCACACCTCAAAGGCATCAATTCTCCTTCTGTCCTCCGTAGTCATTGTTCAACTGTCTGATGTATAACAAGTGATTGCCAAGACTATAGCCTATATCAGACACACCTTAGTCTCCAGAGTGACACCATTGCTCTTCAGTACCTTGAAGGGATCCCTAACAGCAGACTTTCTCATCGCAATATGTTTTTTTATTTCCTGGCTACTGGTGCCAAGAGTGTTGACCATGGAAAATGATAAAAGAAAATAAGACAGACTTATTCATTTTCTGTACAGTCCATGGTATATGCAAAACTTTTCTCCAGCACCACAACTCAAAGGCATCAATTCTTCTTCTGCCATCTTTAGTCATTCTTCATCTCTCTAACATACAGCAAGCAGTTATGAAGACCATGATCTAGATCAGGCATACCTTATTCTCTAGATGAAATCGTTGCTTCTCAGTATCCTGGAGAGGTCCCTGAAAGTAGATTTTACCAGTGAAATTTTACTTTTGAGGCCGCTGAATTAAGAGAGAACTCTAAAAGAAAAGCGTCATTGTTGTGAAGTAGAGACCAACTCACAGTTGACCTTCCACTGGGGTTCTGAAGGTGTGCATCACAAGGGAGAAGACTGCCTATCTCTTCAGGAGCCATTGGTTTATTCAAAGGTGCAGAAAGGCACAGTCATTAGGTTAACAACACAGCTCCCTATGGACTCAGAAACCAGTGCTCCCAACAGAGAAGAGAATCCTATAAAACAATGTGTTGTTCTAAATGATAATATTACTTAGCATGTAAAAGGTATTTTACACTTAATAAACCACTTTATAGACATGATCTCATGTTACTCTTTCAACCACTGTGTCAGAGATATACCATTATTAAATGAAAATATTATTTTATGGAGCTAAGACTTAGAGAAATTAAGTACTTAGCCCAAGATCACATAGTGTTTAAGTAAAAAATTTGGCTGTAAACTCAGATTCTTATTTTTAATAAAAGTTTTATTTTGTACTGGTTTACTTATTGTTATGTGCCATCAAGTCCTTTGCGACTCATAGTGACCCTATGTACAAAGAGCCCTAAATGCCATTCTATCCTGAACAACCTAGCTATCTCAAACACGCTCATTCCCACCACTCCAGTCACAGAATTGATCCATCTCATCAAGGGTCTTCCTCTCCTGCACCGCCCATCCACTCTACCAAACATGATGTCTCTCTCCAAGGACCAGTCCTTGCAACATGCCCAAAGTATGTCATATGAAGTTTCAGAATCCTTGACTCCAAGGAGCATTCTGGCTGCACCTTCTCCAGGACAAACCTGTTTGTTCTCCTAGCAGTCCACGGTATATTCAACACTCTTCTACAGCACCTCAGCTCAAAGACATCTCTTTCTATTATCCCTAGTCATTGTCCAACTCTCCGATGCATAGCACATAATTGCAAAGGCTATAGCCTGGATCACACACACCTTAGTCTCCATCCTGACATCGTTGCTCTCCAGTACTCTTGGGAGATCCCTCACAGCTGACTTTCCCAATGCAATTCATCACTTGATTTCCTTGGTGCTGTTACCAAGAGTGTTGACTGTGGAACCACGTAAACTAAAACTATTAACTCTCTCAATCTCTTCACCATCCATACTGCTGCTGCCAATTGGTCCACTGGTGAGAATCTTTGTTTTCTTGATGTTGAGCTTCAAACCATATTCGAGGCTGCATTCCTTGACCTTCTGCAGCAAGCACTTCAGGTCTTCCTCAGTTTCAGCAAGCAGGGTTGTGTCAATCGCATAACGCAGGTTGTTGATGATTCTTCCACCAATTCTGATCCCACATTCCTCCTCGTACAGCCCAGTGTCTTGGATAATCTGTTCTGCATACAGATTGAAAAGGTATAGAGACAGAATACATCCCTGACGAACCCCCTTCTTGATTTTGAACCATGTAATGTCTCCTTGCTCTTTTCTGATGACTGCCTCGCTTTAGCACAATCCAATGTTCTGGGATTCCCATTCTTCTCAGAGTCAGCCACAGCTTGTTGTGATCCACACAGTCAAACGCCTTTACATAGTCAATGAAGAAGAGATAGACAAAAGTTCATATATATTGTTTTCCACACTGGATCTTTCCCATTTCCTTTACCCATCCCTCCCTCCACCTATTAAATTGTGCAATTCTGTGATTAGCCTCCCCATGTCCTTTTGTCACCCCTCTACTCCCATCCTCTTCATCTTGAATCACTAAACACAGTCTACGATAAAAGCCTTATACACTATTTGTCCTTATGAGCAATCTGAAATCTAAGAAAAGAATAGAATTTAGAAAAGAAGGCTGAAACCAGGTGAGAGACTCACTTCTGGAGCCAACACATTGTGGTGCTGAGAACTGAAGGGTGTGCAATTCCCTAGGAGGGAAATAGCTCCAATGAGATGCAAGGATTTCACTGGGACCAGGCCACAGACAAAGAGGACAGCTGAATGTCAGAGAGGGGGCAACAATGAGGCAAGAGACTCAGTACCCGAGCCAGTACATTGAATGCTATAGAATGAACTGCCTGCCACACCACCCAAGACCGAAACTGTTCCAGATCTGGAACCTGGTCATGCCTTTCTGCAGGAAAAAAAGAAGACAACAAACTTCAGCAGAGGGGGCTACAAGAAGGTGAGCTTTTCAGAGGGTTGTACTGCAGAACAGAGGATCTTGGGATTTTAGGAAAGCTGAACTTTCCTACTCCACAGGCTTAGAAATAATTTCCAATAGAGCAAGTGCTTCAACCTCATAGATGGAACACTAAACCTGCAACTAATTGACAGCATCCTAAAGTTTAAAAAACTATTAACAACATGCACAGACACAATGACCTAACTTATACCAAGAAAAACCTCAAATAATGTCAAGAAAGTAGCACATAGCTTCAAACATTGTGAAAAAAAGAAACACTGTCTTCATCTAAAAAAGCAGATCATATTGCAGATTTAATGATTAGAGACAGAGAATCAGAAGAAATATATTGATGTGGAGTTATATGAATAGCTATAGAAGAAGGTGCAATGATGGAACAAAGAATGGAAGCTACAAATAAGCAAATTCTCTAGAGACAGGGAACCAGAAGAAATACATTGATACAGAGGACTATGAGTAACTACAGAAGAAATTATAAAAGATGGAAGAATTGATACTCTAGATCAAGAGGTACAAGAACTTAAAATATCTTAACAAGACAGAGACAGTACAACCAACACAGCACTGGAAATGCAATCCAGAATATCAAGACTGAAATAGCAGAAGTTTCCCACATGCTGGAGGGACAAAATAAGCAAAACAGAAGAAACAGAACAGAGAGTCAGTGGGCTGTGAGACAAGAACTTGAATTAAAATATACTAAAAGGGAAAATAGAGAAGGGAAGAAATATTAGACTCATGTGAGATAGCATTAAAACGAACAAAATATGTATGATCAGAGTTCCAGAACACAAAGAGGGAGGAAAAGCACTGGGGAAATTGTGGAAGAGGGACTAGAAGAACACTTCCAACTCATCATGATGAACAAGGAAATCCACAGTTAAGAAGCTTTATAAACATCAGACAGAAAAGATTAAAAAAATATATCAAGATATAGCATAGTCGAATTCTCCAAAATAAAAAATGAAAGCAAAATACTAAAAGCAACATGAGAAAAACAAATAGTCACTTAACAAATAATAAATTATACTAAGTTCTGTTTCCTCAGCAGAAACGAGGTGAGCAAGAATACTATGAGATGGCATATACAGAAGTTTGAAAAAAAGTAAATTCCAGCCAAGGATTCTGTAGCCAGCATGAAGGACTGAGTGCCAGCCAAAGATTCTGTACCCAGCAAGCCTACGAAGGAGAAATTAGATCATTTGCAGAAAAGCAGGGACTTAAGGAATTTGTGAAGACAAGGCTAATGCTACAAGAAATTCTAAGGGAAGTCCTTCACACAGAGACATCAAAGGAAAGTAGATGGAACATAGTATCAAGAAGGAACAGAAAAAAGAAACACAGTCAAATGGAAGTGATAAAACCTGGTCTGTCAATTATCATATTAAATATGAATTTATTAAACCACTAATAAAGAGAAAAGTAATAGTAGAATGTATAAAAAGAAAACTCCATCAATATGTTGCTTGCAAGAGACATATCTAACAAATTTGGGAAAAGATAGATTGGGAAAATAATATACCAAGCGAATGGCACTCACAAAAAAAGCAAGAGTGGCAAAACTAAAGTCTGATAAAATAGACTTGTGGATGAAAACCTCTATAAAAGATAAGGAAGACACTATATAATAATTAATTGACCGATATATCAAGATGATATAATGTTGGTCAAAAGGTACAAGCTAAACGATTTACTTCTAAAATACATAAAGCAATAGTTAAGAGACTTGAAGGAAGAAATCGAAAGCACCACAACATCGTCAGGAGATTTTAACATTCCACTCTCTCCAAAGGATAGGTCAACTCAAAAGAAACTAAACAAAGACTCAGAAGGTCCAAACTATACAATTAGCCAATTTTAATTTATGGATGTACACAGGGTACAACACCCAACTAGAAATCTATTTATGTTCTTCTTAAGTGTACATGTTACATTCTCCAGAGCTGATCATATATTAGGGCACAATGCAAGCCTCAACAAATTAAAAAACATTCAAATAATACAAAGTATCTTTTTAGACAGCAATGCCATAAAACTAGAAATTGATGACAACACGGTAAAATTTTAAAAAATCACCCATGTGAAGCTAAGTAACACCTTCCTAGAACATGACTGAGTTATAAAAGAAATAAAAAATGTAACTAAAAATTTCCTCAAAACAAATGATAATGAAAATACAGTATGCCAAAACCTCTGGGATGCAGCAAAGGGTTTATCAGGGGGTGGTTCATAGCAATAGGCAAACACGCAGAAAAAGGAAGAAAAAAGCAGAATTAATGACCTAACTCAACATGTCCATCCAACAGAAAAACAAAAACAATCTAATCCCACAGCCGCCAGAAGAAAGGAAATTCTAAGGAAAAGAGCTGAAATCAACAAGAACAAAAACAGAAAAACAATTGAAACCATCAACAAGACCAGGAGTTGGTTCTTCAAAAGGGTCAATCAAATAGAAAAATCATTAACAAACATAACAAAAAAAAAGAGAGAATAGAAATAACTCAAATAAATTATAGAAGTGACATCACAATAGAACCAGATGTAATGAAATCAATAATACTGGAATATTATGAAAAGCTGTAGTCTTATTAAGTATTGAATAAACTACTGAAGAGCAACGATGTCAGTCTAGAGACTAAGGTGTGCCTGATAGAGGACATGGTTTTTGCAATTACTTGCTATGCATCAGAGCCAGACAATGACTAGGGATGATAGAAGGAGAATCAATACCTTTCAGCTGTGGTGCTGAAGAAGAGTATTGAATATATCGTGGACTGCTAAGAGAACAAACAGATTCATCCAGGAGAGGGTAAAAGTCAGGCTGCTCCTTGGAGGCAAGGATTCTCAAGCTTCTTCTGACATACTTTGGGCATGTTGCAAGGTGGGATCAGTCCTTGGAGAGGGATATCATGCTTTGGAGTGTGGAGGGACAGTGCAGGAGAGGAAGACCCTTGATGTGGTGGATTGATTCAGTGAGTAGGGTACTGGGGATAAGTGTGTCATAGACAATAAGCTTGGCACGGGATAGAGAAGGGTTTACGGCTGTTGTGCATAGGGTTGCTATGAGTCACAGACGACTCGACGGCGCATTGACAACAACATACTCTGATTAATCTGAAAACCTAGTGGAAATGGACAAATTCCTTGAAACTCACACCCTACCCAGATTGACTCAGACAGATGTAAAAAAATCTTGAACAGACTATTCACAGAAGAGGAGATATGAGCAGGTAACAAAAAGACATGTTGTTGTTGTTGTTTGGTGCCGTCGAGTCATAGACGACTCATAGCGACCCTATGAATGAACAGCCTGAGCACTGTTCTTACATAGAGTTTCCGGAGGCAAGCCATTTCGGAAGTGGATGCC
>NW_006399829.1:8825492-8846893 GCF_000299155.1 Elephantulus edwardii | reverse complement strand
GATGAAAATGACCCACCTTGGGCTTGGTAGCATAACTTCCTTTCCACTAGGCCAACAAAACTCTCTATTGGTCGTTGTTGTTGTTGTAGTTGTTTGGTGCCGTTGAGTCGTAGACAACTCATAGCGACCCTTTGGGCCTAAGGTCGCCTCCTGGTTCAAACCCTAGGCCCAAGCTGGCTAGCCTCGCTCCCAGGGACAGAGCAAACCTGCATGTAACAAACACATGCCCAGAAAAGCAGTCAACTCCAAAAGCTTGCCACAATTCCTGCACTCACACCACCATGCTCCTTCTGGCAAGAAGAACTTCCCAAGACAAAAAAAGAAGTCCTGGCCCAGATGGCTTCATGTCTGAATTCTACCATACATTCAGAGATCTACCACCAATTAATTGTTCTTATTTTTTAAAAAATAGAAAAGAAAGAATACTTCCAGAGTCATTCTAGAAATCAAGCATAACTTTAATGCCAAAACCAGGCAAAGACATTACCAAAAAAGAAGACTGCAGACAAATATTTCTCATGAATACAGATGCAAAATCCTCAACAAGACAAGAGAGTCTCAACAGCATGTCTAAAAAATAATTCACTAAGTGGAATGAACATAAGAAAAACAATCAACGAAATTGATCACATTAACAAAGCAAGGGGGGGGGCACATGATTCTATCAATTGATACAGAAAAGGCCTTTGACAAAATCCAACTCCCTTTCTGTATTAAAACGCTCAGGAAAATAGGAACAGAAAGGAATTTCTTGAACACAGTGAAAAGCAAATATGCGAAATGAAGAAACTAGATCATTCTCGATGGAGAAAGACTAAAGATTACCACTCCCATTCAATATTGTATTGGAAATACTTGCCTGAGCAATTTGAGAAGAGAAGGAAATAAGGGGCATCTCTATTTGCAAAGAAGTCATAAAACTGCTGCTATATGCAGAGAATATGATAGTGTACACAGAAAACACCAAGGACTTAACAAAACACCTGTTAAACCTAATAGACCAATTTAATAAATTGGCAAGATATAAGATCAGTATACAAAAATTCGTAGGATCCCTCTACAGTTAATAAATTGGCAAGATATAAGATCAATATACAAAAATTCGTAGGATCCCTCTACAGTAAAACAAATACCATAAAAAAACCCACAAAATAAGGAAATTAAGAAAGTAATATCATTTACAGTGTTGTTATTTACCCTCGAGTCAGAACTGACCCATAGTTGACCCTCTGCTGGGTTTTCAGAGACAGGGGAGGAGATTGCCCAACTTTCTCCCAAATTGAGAAACCTGGGAAAGCCTAACAAAGATTAAAGCAACTAAGAAAGTAATATTTACAGTGTTGTTATTTACCCTTGAGTCAGAACTGACCCATAGTTGACCTTCCGGTGGGTTCTCAAAGACAAATGAGGAGATTGTCCATTCTTCTCCTAAATTGAGATGCCTGAGAAAGACTAACAAAGATCCTCACCACTAGCCAACTGGCAGCACCATGATAGATGGATTAAAGTTGTTAACAATTTCAGCTTGCCCAATTCTACAATAAGCACTCTTGGCACCAAGTATCAGAGAATAAAAAGACAGATTGCATCAGGAAAATCTGCTGTCAGGGACCTCACCAGAGTGCTAAGTGATGCTAGTCCAGAGACTAAAGTTCATCTGATACAGGCCATGGTCTTTGCAATTACTTGCTATGCGTCAGAGAGCTGGACAATGACTAAGGATGAGAGAAGAATTGATGCCTTTGAGCTAGAGAATAGTCTTGAACGTAGCATAGACTGCCAAGAGAACAAACAGGTTTACTGGAGAGGTAATCTTTTTTTTTGAAGCTCTGTCTCACATATTATAGGCATGTGGCCAGAAAGGACCAGTACTTGTAGAAGGACATTATGCTTAAAAATGTGGAAGCATAGTGCAAGAGAAGATGCCAGAAGTGATGGATTGACACTGTAATTGAGGTAATGGGATCATGTGTGTCAGAATCAATGGGACTGGCTCACAGGAGCTATTTTGCATAGGGTTGCTATGAATCACAGGTGACTCAATGGCACATAACTACAACAGAGACAAAAAAGAAATTTATGAAGAAGACAATAAAACGCTGCTGTGAGAAACAATAAATGACATAAATAAATGAGAAATGTGCCTTTTTTATAGATGTTGTTGTTATGTGCCATTGAGTTGTTTGAGACTCATAGCAAATTCGTGTACAATCGTCCTGAAATCTTCTCTATCCTGTGCTTACTGTCTCTGAAACACTCACAATTATTACCCCAGTCACTGAATCAATCCATCTCATTGATAGTCTTCCTCTCTTTCTCTGTCCCTCCTCCCTTCCAAGCATGATGTCCCTCTCCATGGACTTGTCCCTCCTTGCAACATGCCCAAAGTATGTCTGATGAAACCTCAGAATACTGACCCTTTAAGGAGCAGCCTGGTCTCACCCTCTCAAGGACAAACTTGTGTGTTCTACAGGCAGTCCATGGTATGTTTAGCATCACAGCTCAAAGGCATCAATTCTTGTATCACCTCTAGTCATTGTCCAGCTCTCAGACAAATAACAAGCAATGGCAAAGACTATTAGGATGAGGCACACCTTAGTCTCCAGACTGATGGTGTTCCTCTTCAATACTCTGGAGAGGTCCCTGATAGCCACCTTTCCTAATGTAATTTATTTTTTTATTTCCTGGCTGCTGGTACCAAGAGTGTTGATTGTGGAGCCAAACAAACAAAAACTGTTAACAGTCTCAATCTCTTCACAATCTATTATAATCCTGTCAATTGGCCCATTGATGAGAATCTTTGGGGTTTTTTTATGTTGAACTTCAATCCATTTAAAGGCTGCAGCCCTTGACTTTCTGCAGCAAGTGCTTCAGGTCCTCCTCAGTTTCAGCAAGCAGAGTCGTGTCATCTGCATAATGCAGATTGTTAATGAGTCTTCCTCCAATTCTGATGCCACATTCCTCCTCATAGAGCCCAGCCTCCCAGATAATCTGTTCTGCATATAGATTGAAAAGGCAGGGAGATAGAATATAACCCTGACATACACCCTTCTCAATTTCCAACCATACAGTGTTTCCTGGCTCTGTTCTGATAACTGCATCCTAGTCCAAATAGAGGTTTCACATAAGCATGATCAAATGTTCTGAGATTTCCATTTTTTCTTAGAGTCAGCCAAAGTTTGTTGTGATCCACACAGTCAATTGCCTTTGCATAGTCAATGAAACAGACATTCCTGTGGTACTCACTGCTTTCAGTCAAGATCCACCTAACATTATTGATAATATCCCTACTACCATGGCCTTCTCTAAACCCAGCCTGCACATCTGGAAGTACTCTGTTGATGTACCACTCCAGTTATTTTTGGATAATTTTCAGCAGAATCTTGCTTGCATGTCATATTAATGAAATCTCTATACATAAAACGATTCAATATAGTGAAAATTATAAAACTACCAAAAGCAATCGACATGTTTAATATGTCCCAATACAAATACTAAATTAATTTTTCAAGTGGATAAAAAAATAATTGCTAAGTTTTGGAGGGTAGGGGAGGAAAGAGATGCTGAATAAACAACACATTTCTGTAAAACAAAAATTAAGGAAAAGACACAGCACTCCCTGATGTGAAAATCTACTACACAACTGTAATAATCAAAATAGCATGGTACTGGTACAGTGACAACTATGTAGACCAATGGAATAGAACCAAGAACCAGAAATTAATCTATCTACCTATGACCAACTATTTTTTGACAAGGAAACAAAACCTATCAAATTTGGAAAAATGACAACATCTTAAATAAATGGTGCTGGAAATACTCGACTTGCAACTTCAGAAAGCTGGATGATGTAGGATACATAGCTCACAACAAACATAAAAAGCAACTCAAAATGGCTTAGAGATATAAGGATAAAGTCTAGTATTAAAAAGATCATAAAAGACATAAGGAGACCATGTTTAGAAGTATTAGCCTGTGGTCTGAATAGACTGGCAAAGACAGCCAGAAATGCACAATGAGGATAGGATAATGAATAAGATTTTTCGAAGATTAAGTTCCTGTGAACATTAAAACCTACAGTAATTTACTGATCGCGCTGTAATCTTAAAATTTTGTGATTATTGACCTTTGTTGGTTTTATTCTAAAACCATTCCAAAATGATCTAGCTGTTTTAAATATCAACAACAATGTTCACTATGTATGAATTATCATCTTCTGTTGTTATTTTATGCCTTCATACTGGTAAATTTCAAAATTCTGTGAAGAAGGGAAAAAACCTTTGAACAAAACAAAACAAAAACCCTCACTAAACCGAACAACAACAAAAAAACCCTACCTCCCTTCTGAAGCAAAAAAGAAACTACTTGTTCACGAGAAGTTTTCCATCAAGAATTTACGAGAAATAGGTATACTTTTATCATTTAAATGTTTTTGTTATGTTTCTAAACAATGTATCAACAATAATCACTTCTTATTCATTTTAGTAAAATTCTCCTGATGCATTTCATTGCACATTGGTGAGAAGAAATGAAGTATAATTCCCCGATCCCTGCCCACAAGGGCCAAATAAGAACTTACTGGAAGTTGAAGGAAGTTTGGCCCTCACCCATGGCTTGTACAAGAATGAACTGCTATTGCATTTGATGGATGGTTAAGGGATTGTGGTATGGAATATTTGAAGGCTACTAAATGCAGTTTACAATGCTGAATAAAAAATCCTTATTCTTTTAGTCTCAAAATATATTTTTTTTCCCAATAGGAATCCTACTGAAAATAAAAACATTTAACAATGCATCTGAGACAAGGATTTCATAACAAAAGTTTGTAGACTACTATAGGACCTCCACAATAAAAAGACTACTAACCCAATTACAAAATGAGCAAAAGACACAGAAAGATTTTCAAACATGAAGGCAACTGAAAGGCCAACAATTACTTGAAGAAATGCTCAAAATCACTAGCAATAAGAGAGACCAAAAGCAAAACCACAATGAGATATTATCTCACCCGGTAGCAGTGGCAAAGTACAACAAGAGAGCAAGCAATAAATGCTGGAGAAGATCTAGAGAGATTGAAACACTCATGCACTCCTGGCAAGATTGTCAAATGGTGCAACCACTCTGAAAGGCAGTTAGGTGTTTCCTCAAAAAGCTGAACATAGAAATTCCATATGACTCAGCTATTACACTGCTTGAAATATGCTGTTGTTTTTGTTGTGTGCCATCGAGTCACCTATCACTCAGAGAGACCCTGTGTGCAACAGCTCTAAACCCTGCTCCATCCTGTGCCAATCTTATTTTCTTTGACACCCCATTACCTCAGTCACTGAATCAATCTAGCTCATCAATGATCTTCCTCTCTTGAGCTGTCCCTCCATCCTCCCAAGCATGACGTTCTTCTCCAAGGACTTGTCCCTCCTTACATGTCCAAAGAATGCCACACAAAGCTTCAGAATCCTTGCCTCCAAGGAGGAGCCTGCTCTTACACTCTCTAGAGTGAGCTGTTTGTTCTCCTGAAGTCATGGTATATTCAACACCCTTCTCTAAGCACCACAACTGAAAGGCATCAATTCTCCTTTTATCATCTTTAGTCCAGCTTTGTAATGCATAACATGAAATTGGGAAGACCATGGCCAGGCACACCTTAGACTCCAGACTGACATAGTAGCTCTTCAGTACTTTGGAAAAGTCTCTGACAACGGACTTTCCCAATGCAATTCAACTTTTGATTTTTTGGCTGCTGGTACTAAGAGTGTATTCCATCTTGTTGTTGTTAGATGAGTAGAAAAAGATTCCCAATGACCATACGAACAACAGATCTGTGCCGTGTCCTATCCTGCACCATCCTCATCATCTCTGATATACTTGAACCCATTGCTTCAATCACTATGTCAAGCCATCTTACTGAGAGTCTACATTTCTTTTACTGATCTTCCACCTCTTTAAGTATGATGTCCCTTTCTATGAAATATCCACTCCTAATAACATGCCCAAAATATGTGAGATGAAGCTTTGTCATCCTTACCTCTAAGGATCACTTTGACTATACCACCTTAGAAGTATGAAAAACATGATGTAAGAGAGTCTAGATGTCAATGATAAGGACTTCAGATTATTCAAGGCAATATTTTCTATTGATCAACATGTTGACGCCTTGAAATAGGCTAATTAGTCTGGGTGGATGGCAAGGATCACAATCACAAAGATGAAAAGTTCAAGAGGGACAGCAAAATAGAGCATTCTGAAAGCCACAAACCTTGAACAAAATTGGTTACTTGTAGGAGAGGGGAAATGACACCTCTTAAAATTTGATTTAATATTCTCACCAAACTACACTCTGCTCTATTCCCCTCGGGACAACCCTCTTATTACTGTCTATAATCTAGCCCCAAATAACTATTACTGGAACTACTGTTTTGGTTTAACTGGTAGTGATAAAAGTAAATCAAGGATAACTCATTCCTCTATCCTTATCAAGAGACATTAATTGGACCTGGTGCATTGGACTTACTCTAAGAAGAAAAGCCATTCTCAAAGGCATGTTGTTCCAACCCACCAGGAGGAAGATTAGTCTACTTCCAAATGATTTATAGTTTCTGAAAAGTCACAGGAGGGTCAGCTATGAGTTGGTAATATTTTCAAACTTTTCATGAATCCACATGCAATACTTTTTTATCACTTATCATTACCTTATCATTTAAGATAACTTACTATTAGCTATATAATGTGCTTGACTAGGAATATTGCAGCTTTGTATATGCTTGTCCAACTAAGGCTACAGGAAGGAGGATTTACTATTCTCCTAAGTCATAAAACTATTTCATAGTAATGTATTGCCAGTGGGTATGTGAATACTACCTTTGCTAAATGTACTGTTTTAAAATGTTTTCAACAAAAATAATAATAAAAAAAGAATGAAAACCATTCCGTAATCTTGGAAGTCATTGCATCGATCAATTATTTTCTCTTATGTTGACTACAATCAATGCTAATAATAGCAGCAGTCAAGAAATCAAAAGACATATGACCAATAGAATCCAAAAGCACATGAAAAAAAAAATTCACCATAACCAAGTGGGATTCATTACAAGTATTCAAGGATGGTTCAACATAAGAAAATCAATGTAATTTACCATATTAACAAATAAAGAATAAGAACCATACAATCTTAGCAATTGATGCAGAAAAGGTATTTGACAAAATCCAACTCCTCTTCCTGATTAAAACACTCAGCAAAATTGGAATAGAAAGGAATTTCTTCAACATAGTGAAAAATATATATGCAAAACCAAGAGCCGGTATCATTCTCAATAGATAAAGACTAAAAACATTTTCCTTACATACAAGAATCAGACAAGGATGTCCACTGTCACCACTTCAATGTTGTACTGGAAGTTCTTGCTAAGGTGACACGATAAAAGAAGGAAATAAAAGGCATCCAGACTGGCAAAGAGATCAACATTATCGCTATTTGCAGATGAAGTGAGATGATGTAACATGATATTGTACATAGAAAACCCCAAAGACTCAATAGAAAACTGTTAGAGCTTTTAGGCCAATTTAGTAGAGTGGTGGGAGATAAGATCAATATCCAAAAATCAGAGGGATTCCCCTACAGTAACAAGGAGAACTCAGAGAAGGAAACCAAGAAAGCAATACCATTTACAATGTTGTTGTTGCTGTTGTTATGTGCCGTCGAGTCGCTTGCAACTCATAGCGACCCTATGTACAACAGTCTTAAGCCCTGCTCTATCCTGTGCCAATCTCACTGTCTCCGACACTCCCATCCCGATTACCCCAGTCACTAAATCAATCCACCTCATACAGGGCCTTCCCCTCCTGCACTGTTTCTCCACCCTCCCAAGCATGATGTCCCTCTCTAAGGACCAGTCCCTCCTTACAACATGTCCATAGTATGTCAGACAAAGCCCCAGAATCCTTGCCTCCAAGGAGTAACCTGGTTTAACCCTCTCCAGGATGAATCTGTTTGTTTTCTTGTCAGTCCATGGTACATTCAATACTCTTCTCCAGCACCACAGCTCAAAGGCGTCAATTCTCCTTCTATCCTCCCTAGTCATTGTCCAGCTCTCTGATGCATAACAAGTGATTGCCACAAATTGAGATAATTGGGAGGGAACCTAAGTAGAGATACAAAAGACCTATACAAAGAAAACTACAGAACATTTCTACAAGACACAATAAAAGACCTAAGGAAATGGGAAAATGTACCCTGTTCGTGGATAAGAGGGCTCAATATTGTAAAAATAATCCTACCAAAACCAATCTACATATTCAATGCAATCCCAAAATGTATACCAAATTCATTTTTCAAGGAGGTTGAAAGGGAAACTGCCAAGTTTGTTTGGAGAGGCAAGAGACCCTGAATAAGCAAAACACTTTTGAGAAACAAAATTGAAGAGGGAAGTATAGCTCTGCCTTACCTTAAAACCTACTACATAGCAGTAGTAACCAAAACAGCATGGTACTGGTAAAATGACAGGCACACAGATCAGTAGAACAGAGTTGAGAACCAAAAAATAGACCCATCTATCTATGGTCAATTGTTTTTCGACAAGGAAATAAAACCTATCAAATGGGGAAATAACAACCTCTTTAACAAACGGTGCTGGCAAAACTGGACTGCAAGCAAAACTTTCTGCTACCTGCAGAAAGCTGAAACAGGATCCACAGGTCACACCATACACAAAAATCACCTCAAGGTGGATAAGAGACTTGAGAGTAAAGCCCCAAACCATAAAATTCATAAGAGACAAGCAGAGATCAAGCTTAGATCCTCTAGTCTACAGTACAAAGAGATTGTCCAATACAGCCAGAAATATACATTGTGAAGAGGATAAATTTGATGAATGGGACCTTCTAAAGATTAAATCTCTGTTCATCAAAAACTTTTTCCAACAAGGTGAAAAGAAAACCTACTAACTAGAAATAAACATCTGGCAATATCATTTCAAACAAGAGTCTCATAAGGAAAGTCTTTCAAATACTCCTAGGCCTCCACAAAAAAGAAATAGATAGATAGATGATAGATAGATAGATAGATAGATAGATAGATAGATAGATAGATAGATAAATGATAGATAGATAAAAATCTGATAACACAATTACAACATGAGCATACTACATGGAAAAAAATGTCAAAGGGGAAGATATTCAAATAGCCAACAGACACATGAAGAAATGCTCAAAATCACTGGCAATAAGAGAGTTGCAAATCAAAACCACAATGAGATACTGTTTTACCACAGGAGCAGTGGCAAATTTTAACAGGACAGCAAGTAATAAATGTTGGAGAGAATGCGGTGAAATAGGAACTCTTTTACATTGTTGGTGGGATTGTACAATGGTATAACCACTCTGGAAGGCAGTTTGACACTTCCTCAAAAAGCTGAAAATAAAATTCCATATGACCCAACTATCCTAGTGCTTGGAATATACCCCAAGAAAATGACAACTGAGGCTTAAACAGAAACCACAAATGAATGGATTGAGAAGTTGTGGTACATTCACACAATGGAATACTACAGAGCACACAGGAGCAATGATTTTGTAAATTAATACCTAACTTGGGAGGGACTGGAAAGCATTATGCTGAGTAACTAGCTCAGTCCCACAAGGACAATTACTGTATAAAACCATTATTATAGAATGAGCAAGTGGATCCAAGGTGAGGGGAAGGGTGGAAATAGAGGTGACGATGCAGGCGGGGTGGGGGTGGGCAGGTTGTATTGCACAACTTAATGGGCAGGTGGGTGGGTGGGGTGAAGGAAATGGGAAGGATCTTTTATGATAAACAATATATTCAAACTTTATAAATAAGAGTAATACTAAAAAAAATTTTAAAAAGATATGTGATATTGAAGAAATCTGTTGTCAAGGACCTCTCCAAAGACAGAAATAAGCAAAGATGCCCGTTTAAAGACTAAGGTGTGCATGATCCAAGCCATGATATTTTCAATTGATTCTTATGCACCTGAAAGCTGGACGATGAGTAGGATGACAGAAGATCAATGCCTTTGACTGATGATGCTGCTGAAGATTATTGACTATCCCATGGGCTGCCAAAGAACAAACACATCTGTCTTGAAGAAAGTGCAACCAAAGTGCTTCTCAGAGGCATAAATGGTGAAATTTAATCTCACTTATTTTAGACATGTTTTTCTGAGAAAGAGAGAGAGGGAGAGAGAATCCTGGGGAGGTTAGTAGGACAGCAAAAAATAAGAAGACTCTTAATGAGATAGGTTGACACAGTGACTGCCACAGTGGGATTTAAGCATGTCACAGATTATGAGGAAGGTTCAGGGTAGGGCACATTTTAGATCTGTTGTTCACTAAGTTTCTTTGAGTTGTGGTATACTCAATGGCACCTAACAACGTCATTTCCTTGTTGAGCCTGGACTCAGTCTGAGAATATAGACCAATCAGCAGTTTGGAACTCATTGTATGGGTCAGGCTTTAAATTTAAAATTCTTTGCCATCCTTCAATTAGAGTGAAATGTGGACACAACACATTTGATCCCAAGAGTTCTCTAATGCATTGCAAAGGTGATGTAATGTTTTTGTTTAATGCATTCCTTTTAGTTGGAGATTCAATATTGTATGCCTACTCAGGTAAACATTCTCCCACTTTACTGAGAGATGGTGTCAAAATTATTTATTTGTGCTGTTGCTTTAGAAGCTCTTAGCCCAATAAACTGAGTTTTTTGATGTTCTCTTTTTTTTCTGTGCTAGTTTCTTTCATCATCCTACCCACAGGGAGGAAGGTATTAGTATTAGTATACAAAACACCCAAACCTCAATTTGTAAAATAGCAATAAAATCCCTGCCCTTTCCCTTGGGTTTGTATAAGGTGCCTTGTTAACTGTGGCTGTGTGGGGTTCTGGTTTCCTTAGTTGGCTGCTGGTGGCAGAGCCTTCATGAGTCACCCTGCATGCCTGTAACTTTGCATCAGGTAAACCTGCCTTTTCTTCTGTGGCTGTTGACACTCTTTCCATGTGGCGGTCATAGTCCCCTGCTAGGTATCAGGTGAAGGAGAATATACACTGAATCCCCACTGCAGGCCAAGTCTCATGCTAGAAATCAGACACCTCTTTGGATGGTCAAAGAAGAAAATCCCTGGACTCTAACATCATATAAACCAGAGAAAGAGGTAAGTTATAAGCAAGCTGTCATTGTTATTTATTTTCTGCCATCATGTCAGTCTGACTCATTAAGAGCCCCTGTACAAAACATCAGACTATTGTGATCCATAGAAGTTTTACTACTCGATTTTTAGGAGCAGTTTGGCAGGTCTTTTTTCTTATCTTAGTCTGGAAGTTCTTCTGAAACCTTCTCAGCAACAAAACAGCATATAAATCTTCTCATACATATTGGTGGAGACTGTTTAAGGTATATTGGCCAAGAACCAAAGCTGGTTTTTCCACATGGAAGGTGAGAATTATACCACCAGATTATCATTTTCTTTTAATAAAATGTAAGCAAAGTCAAGTGGCAATGTTACATAATATGATAAACACCTTGAAGAGCAAGAACACAGAGACGTATGAGGATTCATCTGGAGGATGGGTTTATGTTTCAGTGGCATAAGAAGGACCTATAGAGAAGAAGCCTTTAAATGGAGTCTAAGGAGAGAGATATGTCTTGGGAAAAGTGCACCTAGAGTTGCTGCATGGAGGCAAAGATGGTGAAGCTTTGTCTTTCATATTTTGGACATGTATCTAAGCGAGGCTATTCCTTTGAAAGGAGCATCATGCTTGGAAAGGCAGAGGATAAGTGAAAGAGAAGACTCTCAATGAGATGGATTGACACAGTGACTTCTGCAATGGGCTCTAGTGTGTCAGAGATTATGAGGATGGCACAGGATAGGGCAGGGTTCAGGTCAGCTGTTCTTAGGGTCCCTATGAATTTTAATCAACTGGATGGCATCTAACAACAACAACAAAGGGTGAGGAGTGGATGTTGAGGAAAGGGGAGAAGAAAAAGAGTGTTCTGGGCAGAGGGGAAGCACAGGTAAAAACGCTGATGTGATATGTGTATACAAACAAGGACCCTCACTCCCATCTGAGATCGCTCTGTCTCTAATCTATGTACAGTGGCTTTGGAAGGTGTATAAGGATACCGGGAGGTTCTCCCTCAGAGCAGCATCTTATATCAGAAGGATTTCTCCATTTATGAAGGACTCACATTATGACCCACCTAGGGTGAGAGATGCCCATTAATAAATGTAAGAGGTTTTCACAACCCTACCCATGGGTCAGGAATCAGACTTCTCTTCACAGAAACAAGCTCACACACTTGGCACTGATATGTGGAAAGGTCTACAGTGCACAAGGACAAAGTCCAACCTTATGTCCTGGATGCCCCATCCTTAGAGTTTGGTGTCCTTACTGCTGTAGGTTAAATGATTTTCCATCATTCTGGCCACTGAGAACTAATATGCCAGATTCTCTGAAGAGAGTATTGTCCTGATAAAGGGAGGCAGGGAATGGATGGTCCAGATATTTAACGGTGGAGTACAAGAGGGATGGTAGTAAAATTTGCTGCTCCCTCACACTCCAATCACCACAACTTGTATTACTTTTTAGGCCAGATTGTTTGGACACTGACAGTCATGTTTTTTCACTTTTTTTGTGGTATTCTGACTATAATTCCAGAACTAGAAAAACTGAAACATAAATAAACCCTGGCAGACTCTCATAAGCAATTAAATTAGTCATGAGCTGAATAATAACAAAATGTTTTACTACACAGCCTCTACTTGAGCTAAAAAGTCACCTTACTAGATCTCTCTAACATACGAATTATTGTGAAAGCAAAATTACTTCCTGTATCAAACTCACATAGTACGAGGAATGGGTAAAATTGGGACATGTGTCAAATAAAGCAAGACAAAATATAAAGGAGAATTGATTTTTTTTAAAGTTGGTTTGCATTTCGCCAATTAAATCTCACCAGAGGTTTTTCATCAAATTTTCTATTTTTTAAAAAACAAAGAAACAACAACAAAAAAAACCCTTCAAAATACTGGCTGCCAGGTCAGAACCTCCAGCAGTTTTTGTTTTTTTTGTGTTTTTTGGGAGTGGGGTTTTTTTTTCATGTTTCTAGGAGAGACAGGTCTTTAGAGAGGGACATCATGCTGGGTAGAGTAGAGGGACAGCGCAGGAGGGGAAGACCCTCTATGAGGTGGATTGATTCAGTGACTGGGGTACTCGGGATGGGTTTGTCAGAGGCAATGAGATTGGCACAGGATAGAGCACGTTTTAGGGCTGTTGTACATAGGGTCGCTATGAGTCGCAAACGACTCACGGCACATAACACAACTGCCAATTTAATCTATGTGTAGCTGCTGCTTAACATTGTTTGGAGGAGGCAACCTCCAGCAGGTTTTTAGAGTGTGTAAATCTCACAGAAGATTGCCCACCTTCCCTCCCCCAGAGCAGGCAGTGGATTAGAACCATGTGCCTTGGAATTGGCAGCTCAACTCCCATTAACATCTCAAAATTGGAGGAAGATAGACCCAGACGAAGAATTGTTTTATACAAGGAAAATTAATGCTTTGCCTGCAACTATTGTTCTCCTTTCACCTCATCCATTGCACTAAAAATGGAGGTGAATTCCCATCTGCTGAGCATTCACAATAGTATGGGGAGGCCTGTAGTACGCCCTACACAAGTGCTTGTTAAATAAAAGTATTAAAGTGTTTATTAAATGAAGACTGAAGACACTCAGAAGAAAATAGGAAAAAAACAGGCAAGACAAACATTGGGGAGTATTTCAAAATGTTCAGGATGAGTCAAATTAAATCACATTCTTCTGGAACGGTTCCAGAAGCCATAAGCGATCTTCTTTATATTCCACCTGAAGCACCAGGTACACTCAGATAAAGATTCCAGAGAAGAAATAAAGTAGAATTGTCTTCCATGTGATTCTAACTCATAAATAGTATGAGTATGTTTTACTGAAACACATACTGTGCAGTATGAACTCTGCCTAAAGTGTCTTGATTTTGACTGTAATTATTATATAAAGGATGGTGCACCTGTCATTCCACAATGTGCAAACATAAAACTGGACAATAAGCCCTTAAAGGAAAGAATAACTAAACAGATGAGCTTCCGATCAGCCTGGCCTTTCTGCTTCTCTCTGTGATGTAACTCACTGGAATGAGCAGAGTAAGGCAGTGGTGCTGTTGAGTTGAGAAGGTTCTGGAATCTTGTATGGCAGGCACCAGAAAAGAGAGCACTTAACAAAGAAGCTCCAGGGCCTGGGTGTGCGTAGGGTGAGCCCTGTACAAATCTTTGACCAAGGACTTGGCTTCACATGATCAGAAGAGAGCTGTGTGAGGCTCACCAGGGGTAGAGAAGAAAACAGAAATACCAGTGGTTCAGTAGTACTGGGAGACATGGGAGTCCTGGGCCAGCTGAAGTAGAAAGACAGCTTTAGCACCTCATTAACATCCCAGGCATTTGCCTGAGACACCAAAAAGACCACAGCAGGGTGTGTGGGTGAAATTACACTGTTATAAAGTTATTACATTTCTGAACAAGAAAAGTAGGCTGTCATCGATAAAAATAGTTGAATAATATATAATGCATATTATTAATGCTAGGGTTACTGCCAACAAACAAGAAAAACACGTCTAGAATATCATTCAAGGGGAGAAAGAAATGAAATGTGAAAATAAATGGTTCCAGAAAAATTAGGTATCTATCTGATAAAAACTATCTTTTACTCCTATTTCACACCTCATATAAAAAGTTAATATGAAAAAAAGAGCCTGTATCAAAACGTAAAAGCTAAAATATAAAAATTTGAAAAGAACATTTAGGAGAAAATGTCTGCAACCTTGGTGTAGGAAAAGATTCATAGGACATAAAAAGCTTGAGCAATAAAAGAAAACTGGCAAATTGGACTTTACCAAAATTAAAAACCTTCTCCTCTTCCAAAGACACATCCAGAAAAAGGAAAAGTTAAGCTCCTAGCTCAGAGAAAATATTTTGCTATATGTAATAGAAAAGATCCATTTGTGAAATAGATACAAAATAACTTAAAACTCAAAAGACAAAAACACAATCTAAACATTGGCAAGAATATAAACAGACATTTTAGAAATTAAGATGTGTTTAAATAGTGTATGAGAAGATTCTCAATATCATTAAAAATCAGGGCAACAAAAATTAAAACTATAAAGGAAACACATGAGTTTATACTCACTGAAATAGAGGAAATTAGAGAGACTGAAAATACCAAGTGTTGTCTCTTGTTTTATTGCGGAGATATTGTTGTTAGGTGTGCTCAAATCCAAATCTACTCAGAGCTGCCCTACAAAAAAGAAGGAAATAACCATTGCTGGGTTTGAACCCATTCTTGCAGCCACTGTTTCAAATCATCACATAAAAAGTTTTCCATTTTTCTTCTAAATGTCTACTTTACAAAGCTGTTAAAGAAGCAGTGGTAACATGGGAAGGCTGAGTCTGAATTCTACCCACTTCATAAGTGGAAACTGTCCCCATGAAAAACAGCCATAGTAACAAACAAATAGCTACATGGTCAGATATGCTCCCACCCCCATGTTCCTGCTCCTATTTCTATGAACCTTTGTGTCTAATATTTGTGGACTTTACTCACAATTGCAGGGTTAATTAGGAAATAGGTTTGGGGATGAAAAAGACAAAGGACATCACATAGTTAAAGTCCAGATTTAGTGAACTGCAGTCCCAAGACAGACGAACAGCAAGACAATTCCTCAATTAGTTCAGACAGCTTCTCAGTCAAGTCAAAGTCTAGGTTCAGTTCAGCAGCTTAAATTAGCCTCTAGTTTCCTCAATCATCTAGAAAACTTGCCACGGAGTAGTCACAAATCACCTCTTCATTTAGTAATCTAGAAACAAAGCCTTTAATTTGGGCTCCATCTTTAGGGTTCTTTCAGCCTATACCTTGTCACAGTTTCTTATAGTCTCTTCACAGGCACTCAACAGTGAGGAAAGTGTGCTTTCTTATTTTGGTCCTATAGCTGTTGATAATTTGCAAGACCAAGTGTCTGCTGCTGAGGTTCCTGGAAACCATGCCACCACTTGGGGGTAATGCAATGGATGTTGTTGTTGTTGATTGCCTTCAAGTTGAGCATAACACATAATGACACTATGAACAAAAGACCTGAAGCCTTTTTATCACTATCGACATTTATCAAAGTTCATAGGATTTCCAGAGGCGTGTTGTTTAAGAAGTGGATGCATTCATAGTAAAGTAATTTTTCAAAGTTCTAACATCTTACAAACACTAAGAAGTCAAAATAGTGCAGTGACTTTGTAAAACAGCTTAGAGGATCATTTTAAATTTAACTATTCACTGTAATTTGGTCCAGATATTCCAATTCTAGGTAGTTACTGAAGAGAAGTCACTCAATCTCTCATTGCCACTTGTCATGAGCCTTGAGCCATAATTAATTACTCATAGATGTATTAGAAGAGCCAATTACAATTTATTGATTCATTCATTAATTAATTAATTCATAGCAACAATTGCAATTTTCTACATTGCAATTCATAAATTCATCACAACATTTTGATTCATTAATTCATAGTAAGCATTAAACAGTTAATTGCAATTTACAATTTATCTACATTGCAATTCATAAATTCATCACATGTTGATTCATCAACAGTGGAGAACCCTCATCCCAGAACCCCAACTCTTCTTCTTCTTTTGCCTCTCATGGTCATTGGTGCAGGCAGGGAGGGGGTTTTTCCACTAGTTTAGCAGTTTGATGTAGCCAGGGTCCATCAGTGTGGGCAAAATCCTCCATTGTCTCTGTTGCTCATGTCCATCAGTGTAGGCCAGAGTTCTTGACTTTGAAAAGAGCCTTTAGGTCTTTGGCTCTAACAAAAGCCTTTGGGTCTTCAGTGTTAAGGTCATCGTGAAGTACAGAAAAAGAGTTGCTGGGAACAACCAGAGTTTATCTACATTGGCTTCCCCTCTTTACATTAGGGCGAGGCAAGTGAGGTATGCTGGGGAATGTTGAATACCAATATGGGTTTGACCAATCATGTTCAATACTAGTTGTGTTTCCTTGGCAACATGACAGTAACCAGTCATATCTCCTTATCAAGGGTCCATACCTGTTGTGGTCAGTAGGGCCCCAAAGCCACTAAGAGTATGTTTTCACAAATATTCTTAAAATAATTTCTAACAACAAATCTCTAACATATTTCTTATTTCTAACCTATAACAAAGCAAGCTCTTAACATATTTCTTATTTCTAACATGCAGCAGAATCTCAATATATTTCTTATTCTTAAATTTACAAGTTCCATTCTCTTAGCAACATGGGCAGTAACAAGTCACATTCCCTTATCAGGATTCACACAATAGCTTTACAGGCAAGGTATTATCCGTTATATTCCTTTATCAAGGGTTTGCACCTCTTGTGGTCAGTGGGGCTCTAGGTCTCAAAGAGTTCCATTTTAGCATGTTAAACTGATAGTATATTTTTCATAAATATTCTTATTTCTATACTTGAGTATCAAATTTATGACAATATTTTTCCACAGCAAACATATTTCATAATGTGAAACAGTGAATTACAATTTAAGATATCTCATAATATGTGTTACAGCAAAATTAATTAAACTGCTCATAAGACCATTGAGTCAGGACCATTCAAACTTGACCCTTCAGTGGGTTTTCTGGGACAGTAAATCATAGAGGAGGAGACTTTCCAACTTTCTACTGCAGAGCTGTGGTTGATGGATTCAAACTACCAGAGGTTGTGTCTTTCAGCTTACCATTGCAACTCTCTGTGGATTACACCTATAAGCTCCTTACCTCAAGAGAAATAAAACCCATTTTCACAAAATGATTAGTGCTTTAATACTTACTCAAAAAGGAAAAAAGTAAACAAATTCTAATTCACTCCCTTTAAGTCTATTGAGACTCATAGCTGACCCTCCATTTGATTTCTAAGGCTATAAATTTAAACAGGAAGAGACTTCTCATCTTCCTCTCTCAGAGCTGCTGGCAGATTTAAACCACTGGAATTCAAAAAGTCTTTAATGGACTATGTGAGAGCAGCTTTGATGTTGAGAAATAATAATAATAATAGTAGTAGTAATAATAATAATAATAATAGGATGATGATGATGATGATGATGCACTACTGAGTCAAAGCCACTCATAGCTGACAGACCAATGAATTTTCAGAGTCAGAAAAACCACACAGAAGAATATTGCCCAACTTTCTCCAGTGGAGCAACTGGTGGTTTTGAACCATGTGCCTTTGAGTTGGAAGCACAACTCTTTTCTACTTGGTCATCCAAACTCCATTCATAGTCAGTTGTTATTTGCCATCACGACGTCTGGGACTCATAGTGACCTCATGTACATTAGCTCTGAACTCTACCCTATCCTGACCCAATCTCATAATCTCTGACTCATCTAATCCAATTTCTCCAGTGACTGAGTCAATCCAGATCCTCCTGGATCTTCCTCTCCTGCACTGTCCCTCTACTCTTCCAAGCATGAGGTCCCTCTCCAAGGACTGGTGCCTCCTGGCAGAAGGTTGTAAAATGGAATTTCAAAATCCTTGCCTCCAGCAAGCAAGGATTCACCCTCTCCAGGATAGACCTGTTTGTTCTCCTGGCAGTCTATGGTATGTTCAACACTCTTCTCCAGCACAACTCAAAGGCATCAATTCTTATTTTGTCATCCTTATTAATTTTTCAGGTCTCAGAAGCATAACAAGTGACTGGAAAAACCATGGCCTGAATCAGATGCACATTAGTCTTTAAATTGGCATCATTGTTCCTCAGGAATTTGGAGAAGTCCCTGACAGCAGACATTCCAGTGATATATATTTCCTGATCTTGGTACCAAGTGAATTCAAGTAAGATTAAATAATTGACAGTTTAAATCATTTCTTCATCTTTCATGATGATCTTCAGTCTAGTGGTGAGAATTTTTCTTTGCTTGATGTTCAGATATAATCTATACTGCAGCATGTTGTTGTTGAGGTTTTTTTGTTGTTGTTGTAACTGTTATGGCATGTACCATTGAGCCACCTGTGCATCATAGTGACCCTATGTAAAATAGCTCTGAACCAGAACCAGTTTTACTGACTCCGACATGCCTTCCCCACTGCCCTAGTTACTGTATTAACCTATCTCATCCAGAGTCTTAGTCTCCTACATAGTCCCTATATCCTTCTGAGCATGATGTCCTTCTCCAAGGATCAGCCACATGCCCAAAGTATGTGAGACAGAGTTTCAAAATCCTACCCTCCAAGGAAAAACTGGTTTTCACCCACTCTAAGACAGACTTCTTTGTTTTCTTGGCATTCCATGTTCAAGACTCTTCTCCAGTACCACAACTCAAAGGCATTGATTCTTCTTCTGTCATCCTTGTTCTTTATCCAGCTCTCTGATGTATAACAAGTAATTAGTTGTAAAGACCATGGACTGGATCAGGCACACCATTTCAAAATCTTCTTACTTTCAGCAAGTAAAGTAGTACAATCTGCATAATGCAGGTTGTTGATAAGTCATCTTCTGATTCTAATGTCACATTATTCTTCTTCAATGAGTCTAGCTTGGAAAATTATTTGCTCAGCATACAGATTGGATAAGTATAAGGAAAAGATTAAACCCTGAGTCATACCTTTCTTCATTTTAAACAATGCCATTTTCCCTTCCTCTGTTCAGATGACAGCTTCTTGGTCTAGGTATAGGGCTTTTATCACCATAATTAAGTGTTCTGAGATTTCTATTCTTCTCAATGTTAGCCATAATTTGTTATTATCCACACAGTCAGATCCTTTGCACAGTCAATAAAGTATAATTAGGCAAGCTTTCTGATTTCTTCCATAGATCTCAATCTCAATTTTCAGGGTCCCTTTCTTCCCCATTATTCGGACACCATTTGGGGTAATCATTCAGTTGGCATTGTATTTGGCTACTCTTACAGCAATATTTTATATATAAAGACAGATTTATCTAAAGGATAAATCATGCTCTTACACAAATCCCAAGTCATGTGCATGTGGTTTTGGAAGGTTTTATGATGGAGTGGCTGGGACATATAGAATATTTTTTCAGCTAATGACTTAGGTGCTTCTGGTACCAGGGACAGGTTGAGAAGGGGCATGTACCCAGTAATGCCTGCTTTTTAAAAAACAGTTTTTATCAATCCAGCACTTGTTTGTCAGTTTGATGTACTAAAGCAACTTGTGGATTGGTGTGATACTGGAAGCTATTCCACTAGTTTCAAATTCCAAAAGGGTCACCTATGGTGGACAAGTTTCAACAGAATTCTGAGATTAAGACAGACTTGGAAGCAGGATTAGCTATCCACTTCTGAAGCAACAGGCCTTTGAAAACTCTAAGAACAGTAAAAGAAAACAGATAACTATAGCGGTAGAGCTCAGATGAGAAGTCATAGTCAAGAGAAAATTAAAACAGCAAACAGATATTTATACATGAGAATAACTCTTGGTAATCAAAAGGAACAAACTACTGGCATGTGCAACATACATCAATGTCAAACTTTTTTTCCTGAGTAAAAGAAATTAGACACAAAAGGTAAATACTGAACTTTTCATTTATATGAAATTCAAGATTCTGCAAAGGTAATCATGAATGATAGGAATAATATCAGCAGGCTCTGGGTAGAAGGAATTACTGCATAAGGAAATATTGTGTGGTAATAGGCATGTTCCATATCTTGAATGTGGTAGTATTTATATGAGCCTGTATTTTTAAAAATTCATTGAACTATACACTTGAAATGTCTTTATGCAAATCACACAATAATTTTAATTTGAAGCAATGTCTTGGTCTGTAATTTAGCATATCCTTTGAGTTCTGTTCATGTATTTATTTCTATTTTTGTGAAGTGTCTGATATACATAAGACAAATATTGGTCTGTATTTCCAAAACCTTCAGCATAACAGGGAAAACAATGGGAAGTTATCATATCATAAACAAGAAGGGAAATTCCAAAGGCTCTCGGAGTTACTTAAGGGGCAGTTAACTCAGGCTAAGAATTAAGAAAAGATTCCCCACATGAGGTTTTAGCTGAGACTGAAGAAATGTTTAAAGTATAGCTAAAGAAAAACAGGCTATCATAGGCTTAAGAAGAGCCTAGAGAGTATATGAGAGTGAGCAGATATTGGAACAGTGATTAGAGATGAGATCATAGTGGGAAAGACTACATGGGAGCTTGATTAGCAATCCAAAGGCACTTTGACTCTATTCACTAAATTATGGGATCCACTTAAAGATTTTTAAAAGAAATGTGACTAGCCTTTATTTTAGAGACATCATAAATTTTTGAGCCTGTTATCAGGTAGGGCTGATCTCAGAGAATCACAGTATGTTTGGTAAAGTGAAAA
>NW_006399829.1:8817297-8825392 GCF_000299155.1 Elephantulus edwardii | reverse complement strand
ACACACACACACACACACAATCTGAATCCACCAGCTGCTCGGCAATCTCCTCCAGTGCAAACTACTGTCTCTGAAAATCCATTACAGGGGCAGTTCTGGGTTGGCTCTGACTTGATAGCACACATCAACAACAACTCTTAGTAAGCCAAATTTTCACAATTTTTCAAGACTTAAGGGTACATGTTTATATAATCCTAATATCAAATATTGGTGTTTCTCTTGCTTCATAATGTCATTTTTCTCTCATTGAGAGGTCTCTTGTTGCAGGGGAATTGACAGTTGTGAGCTTTCCTATTGAGAGGCTGTGCCTAATTTTATTTATTTATTTATTTTGAAAGGTCTCTTGTTGCAGGGGAATTGACAGTTGTGAGCTTTCCTATTGAGAGGCTGTGCCTAATTTATTTTATTTATTTATTTTGAAAAAGTATAAAGAAGCAAGAATAAGAGGAGAAAGAAAATCAAAACAGTTTATTGCCACAGAGAAGTGAAGATGATTGCAACCTTTCTAATAAATATTAAATAGGGTGATAAAGAGAAATGAGCGGATTAAAAAGTTCATTGAAAAGTTTATTAAGGTATTGAGATTATGGAATAAGAGAAGGAGAATGATGAGCAGCTTCTGGTTTAAAGGGGTTCTGGCTTGGGGCAGGTTGGGGATCATTGAATTTAGAGTGCTATATTTGGGGTTTCTTTTCCCCTATTCTCCCCTTGCTATTGTTATCCCTATTCTCAAAATTAAAGACAAACCCTGTCTATTTTATTGATTTCAAACCATTAGCATTATACCCATTGTTACATGATTTCCCAGATCATGCACAATGGGTCACTTACTGTTAATTCTGTGCCTAATTAGGCTAACCAGTCCCACGGGATCTGCCTGAGGCTATTCTTTCCCTCTTTGCTGCTCCCAAGATTGATTCTATAAAACAAAGCACTTATTTCCTCCAGTGATGCCAAAAGTCTTCATACAAAGCCTTGTTGTTGTTATTATGTGCCATGAGTCCCTGCATACAATAAGTCTGATCCCTGCCCTGTCCTAAGCTAGTCTGACAAATCTTCCATCACCCCAATTATTCTATCAGTCCATCTCAACCAGGGTGTCCCTCTCCTGCATTGGCCCTCCACTCTTCCAAGCATGTCTTTTTCCAAGCGCTAGTCCCTATGGGCCATGTGCACAGAGTAAAAAAAATTACTTGTTTAAAAAAAGAGTGACTTGTAAAAATTAATTAAAATATAAAGTTGCCGTGTTCCAATTGCAAAAGCATTGGAAACAGTCCAAATAGCCAATAATCAAATAGACTGAGAAATTGTGGTACTTTCACACGATGAATACTATGGAACACTCAGGAGCAATGATTTCAAAAATTACTACATAACTTGAGAGACACTAGGGGGCATTATGCTCAGTTAACTAACCTAGTCTCATAAGGATAAATACTACATAGGACCATTGTTGTAAAAGCAGAAGGATAACTAGTAAAATGTGTGGGGACCCAAAGGGAGAAGGGATGGAAACAGATGGGTTAGGGTGGGCAGGCAGGCAATCATAAGATCACACAATTTTATGGGTGGACGGAGAAGGGGTAAAGGAAATGGGTAAGATCCCATGGGAATCTGAAAAGACAGAGTAATCATGGGTATGTTGTAATTGTGATTGATCTTATAAAATATAATGAATGATTGCAAGAACATGGAAACAGCCCAGATGTCCAACCACAATCAAATGGATTAAGAAATTATGGTACATTCACACAATGGAATACTTACACAGCACACAGGAGCAATAATTTTGTAAATTGTTAACTAACTTGGGAGGGACTGGAGAGTATTCTGCTGAGTGAACTAACTCAATCCAATAAAGAAAAATACTGTATAAGACCATTATTGTAGAATGAGAATAAGGATCCAAGGTGGGAGAAGGTGGAAGCAGAGAGGTGAAGATGTGCACAGGCAGGGGGGATTAATCATGCGGTTACACAATTTGATGGGTAGGGGGATAAGGGAAATGGGAAGGAATTTGTGTGAAAACCAATGTATTTGAACTTTGTAAATAAACTAGTATTTTTAAAAAACCCATAATGAATGAGAATGATTGTATAAAACACAATGTGAATGAAAGATAGTGTGAAACACAATATAATGTAAAATTAAAAATAATAATTTTTTTTAACCTGGAAAAATTCTCTTAAAGTGAATTTAACTAGTTGCATTAAAAATCACTGGTAAATCTCTTTTAAAAAAACCAAACATGTTAATTCTGTGCTCCCAAAGAGCTCTCTCAACCTCAAAGAATGTGGCTAGGCATGGTGGAAACTGGCAGTCTAGACGACTGTTTTTAGAACATGGAAAAACAAAATAAGTAGAGGTGATGAAAGACTGCCTCCTTTGCACACATCATCTATTCCCTAGGAAGGTAAGCAAAAGGCAATACTCAGCAGATGGATAACCTGCAAAGCTTAGGAGACCTGCTTTCAATAAGTGTGTGAAGCACAACACAGTGCAATGAAACTGTGGCTCCATGATACCCACTGAGGCAATGAATTGGATCCTACTATCATTATGTGGTGTTGAGCCGAAACTATCTCATGGCCAACTCTGCAGCACATTTTCTGAGACTGTGAATCACATCAAGGAGACTGCCTATCTTTCTCCCTCCAACCAGTTGGTGAGTTCAAACCATTTCTCTTTGGGTTGACGGCCCAACTTCATACCACTCAGCCACCAGAGCTTCCTAATTGGATCCTAGAGCATATATTTTATTTCTGAAGTATTTCAATCAAGAGATTGCTTTGATTTAATTTTTCTAACCCCAGCATAATTCCATGTTGTCACAGATGGAAAAATCTACCAATAACAAGACCATGGAGAAACTTGATCAAATCAGAAGACCTTATTCTCTGCCCTAGTTATTGGGCCACTCCATCTCATCCAGGGTCTTCATCTCCTGTGCTATCCCTCCACCTGTCCAAGTCTGATGTACTTCTCCAAGAATTGGTCCCTCCTAGCTACATGCCCAAAGTACATGAGACAGAGCTTCAAAATCCTTGCCTCCAAACTGGACTGCTACTTGTAGAATGCAGAAACAGGATCCACATCTCACATCCTACACAAACATCAACTCAAGGTAGATCAGAGACTGGGAGTAAAGCCCAAAACTATAAAGTTCATAAGAGACAAAATGGGATCAAGCTTAGAAGGCCTAGTCTATGGTATAAAGAGACTTCCAAACACAGCCAGAAATGCACAATCTAGAGAGGATACTACCGATGAATGGGACCTTCCAAAGATTAGATTCTTGTGTGCATCAAAACCTTTTGCCAATAGGGTTAAAAGGACACCTACCGACTGGGAACAAACATTTGGCAATACCAGCTCAGACAAGAGACTAATAATGAGAGTTTACAGAATATACCTGGGCCTCCACAAGAAAAAGACTGATAACCCAATTACAAAACAGACAAAAGACATGGAAAGAATTTTCACAGAGGAAGATATTTGAATGGCAAACAGACACATGAAGAAATGCCCCAAATCTCTGGCACTAAGAGATGCAAATCAAAACCACAATGAGATACCATCTCACTACAGTAGCAGTGGCAAAGTTTAGTAGGACAGCAAGTAATAAATGTCAGAGAGGATGTGGAAAGATAGGAACTCTTATACATTGTTGGTGGAATTGTAAAATTGTACAATTTGGAAGGCAGTTTGGTGTTTTCTCAAAAAGTCAAAAACAGAAATTCCATATGACCCAGCTATTTCACTGCTTGGAATGTACCCCAAGAAAATGAGAACTGAGGCACAAATAGACACTTGCTCACCAATGCTCATAGCAGCATTATTCACTATCGCAAGAACATGGAAACAGTCCAGATGTACAACCACAATCAAATGGATTGAGAAATTATGGTACATTCACACAATGGAATACTATGAAGCATGCAGGAGCAATGATTTTGAAAATTACTACCTAACTTGGGAGAGACTGGAGAGCATTTTGCTGAGTGAACTCAGTCCCATAAGGACAAATACTGTAGAAAAACATTATTATATAATGAGTACAAGGATTCAAGGGGAGAGGAAAAGCAGAGTGGTGAGGATGAGTAGGGATGGGCTTAATCCTAGGTTGGCACAATTTGATGAGGGTGTGAAGGAAATGGGAAGGATCTGGTGTGGAAAACAGTATATTCAAACTTTGTCAATAAACAAGTATAACACAAAAAATAATTTAAAAAGAATGTTTGTTTCCAAGGACAAACTTGGTTTCAACCCCTACCAGACAGATTTGTCTCCTGGCTATCCAAGGTATGTTCAAGACTCTTCTCCAGCACCACAACTCAAAGGCATCACTTTTTCCTCTGTCATCCTTAGTCATTTTCCAGCTCTCTGATGCATAGCAAGTAACTACAAAGACGATGGCCTGGATCAGTCCACCTTAGTCTCTAGAATAATGTCATTGCTCCTCAGTACTCTAGAGAGATCCTGACAGCAGACTCCCCCTATGCAATTTGTCTTTTGATTTCCTGACTACTGGTGCCAAAAGTGTCTATTATGGAGCCGAGAAAGCTGAAATTGTTAACAACCTTCATCCATCATGGGGCTTCCAACTGGTCCAATGGTGAGAATCTTGGTCTTCATGATGTTTATCTTCAATCCACCCTCTGAAGCAAATGCTTCAAGTTTTTCTCAGTTTCGGCAAGCAAGTTTGTATCACCTGCATAGTGCAGGTTGTTGACAAGTCTCTCCAACCCTGATGCCACACTCCTCCTCAAAGAGTCCATCCTCTTGAATAATCTGTTCCTCATGTAGATTGAAAAGGTATGGAGACAAGATGCAGTATTTCCTTGCTCTGTTCTGACTGCTGCCTCCTGTTCCAAGTATAGGTTTCACATGAGCACAGTCAATTGTTCTGGGATTCCCATTCTTCTCAAGGTTAACCACAATTTGTTGTGATCTACACAGTCAAATGCCTTTGCATAGTCAATGAAGCATTAATAGACATCCCTCTGGTACTCTTTGATTTAGCCAAAATCTATATGGCATTGGTGATAATGTTTTTAGTACCACAGCCCCTTCAAAATCCAGCTTGTACTCTTACTAGTTTTCTGTTAATGTACTGTTCCTGTCAGTTTTAGCAATATTTATTGCCTTACCAGATAATAAACAACACAATATATTTAAATTAAAAATTAATAAGATTGGCAAGGCTATAATAACCTGTCAATGGTAGGAATAAAGAGCAGTTTTTCATACATATATACTAAGCCGTAAAAGTTGTTACCTATCAGCACAGCAAGAGACAGGAGAGAGTTGTTACACAGTGAAAGGAAAGGGATCAAGGTTTCTAATATTCTAAGGACCCACTCACAACAGAATAATTCATTTTGATTGTTGGTTAGACTCACATGCAATGTCCTTTTTTGCTGGAATGTGATGTTCATGTTTATTCATGATGGATGGTGAACAAGGTGTCAGTTTGCTTTCCCAGAAAAGGAGAAAATCCTCCTATCTGAAGGCAGGCCTACTCTGGAATGACCTAGACTAATATAAGCCAGAGTCTTGGTGCAAGGGGCCAGGTCAGTATCTAGAGTAAGTGGCCAAACCAATTGTAATTCTCTGGATCTCATCATTCAGCTAATTGTTTCTCCTCCCACAGAACATAACTGAGTGTGGAAAAGAAGGCACAGAAATTTTCTCTGTAGCACTTCTCTCAAGGGAAAGATGCATGTGCCTCAACACAAAAAGGAGAGCTCCACTTCACTTAAATCTTGGACGGATGCAATAAGTTGATGTCCTCAGTCCTAACCAAATGATTCAAATATACCTTATGTGCCTTGGAAGAAAGGCCTGGCAATTTGCTTTCCAAAAATGAGTTGATTAAATCTATGGAGCACAATTCTACTCTGACACATGTAAGGTTGCCATGGGTGGGAATCAACTTGATGACGCCCAGTAAATAAATTGGTAAAATGAGAATACAATCTTATTCCTATTTGCTTGTGGAGCTACACACATAGAGTTCATCATGGGGTAGGATAGCAGATAGAGATTTCATACACTGGCTCTGCTTTAGAGATTGGGAGTGATTTAAAGCTTTTGGTAACATCAAGCAGCACTAACACCACAAATTAAGGAGTATTTACAAACGAAATGGATGTATGCAAACTTTAGCACTATGGTCCATAGAAAGTTGTGCTGTTAACCCAAAGGTGACACCACCAGCGGTTCAAGTCCACCAGCCTCCCCAAGGCAGTTGTTGTTGTTGGTGGTGTTGTTGCTGTTGTTGTTGTTAAGTGCCGTTGAGTCCTAAGCGACTCATAGCGACCCTATGAACAAAAGTCCTCAACACTTGAGTGACTTTCATCCTCTCTCCAGGCTAATAGGATTTACGGAGGCAAACTATTACGGATGTGGATGCCACTCCTGCTTCAAGGATGGATAATCTCCTCCTATGCAGTTTACAGCCTTGGAAACCTAAGAAAGGCTGTTATGAGTCAGTTCTGTCTCAATAGCAATGAGTTTTGCAGTGTTAGGAGAAACAAGTATGTCTTCTCAAGCCTCTAGGCCAGTGTTACTGAGTCAATTTTGGCTCCTGGGAACCTATATGTCAGTGAAGAGCTGTGATCCATGTGTTCTAAAGGGATGATCATGGGGAAGTAGATCACCAGATCTTTCTTCTGAAGTGCCTCTGGACGGATTCAAGCCTCCAGTCTCTCTGTTCACTGCCAAACTCAGTAACCATTTGAAACACCCAGGCACTCCTCACCCCACAGAGGGAGAGTCAGTGGTTATGTGTGTAAGTTCATTGTTTGGGTAATGGGATGTAAGGTAATTGGTCTGGGAGGTGTGGTGGTGGTGTTGCTATTGTTATGTGCTGTCAAGTCAGCTATGACTCATCATGACCCTATCAACAATGGCTCTGTAGCCTCCCCTATTGTTTTAGTCACTGCATCAAACCATCTTGTTGAGGGTAGGAAGGTGTAGAGGTAAAGAAGGGCCAGCAGACAGCTCAGACACGCACTAGGGTAAGGCCACAGACGTTGACTCTTACATCTTTTTGTACAGCTTTTCCTTCATATCTTTCTCCTTCTGTGTTTCAACTCATGGCATTTAATGAATAATCCAATAATGGCATATGGTTTACACACCCTTTACAGCTGCATGAAATGTGGGCATTTAGTAGAAATTGTCCTCCCAAAGGTAGCTATTTAAGCACTCCCCTTGAAAACAAGCATTTGTTGCAATGCTAGTGGGTGCATGTAATGATAGCATCTCTAGAAGAGGTGACTAGCCATAACTAACAGATCCATATGCAGTCACCCTCCAACCTAGTAATCTCACTTCCAGAAATCTCTCCACAAGATACTACTCTTTCACCTTTTCTCCTATCTCTCTTGGAAAATTAAAAGATTTTCCTATTCAATGACTAGTAGTGAGAGTAGGTGTGTCAGAGACAGTGAGAATGGCTCAGGGTTGAGCAGGGTTTAGAGCTATTGTGCATATGGTCGCTGTGAATCATGGTCACATAACAACAACAACATGGCAAAATTTGACAAACAACAATAATGTTTATTCTAAGAAGCAGAGTGGAAATAAACTATATTATATCTACACAATAAATAAATCTGAAGCCATGAAAATGAATGAAGAACATTGATTCTCCATAAACTAATGTGGAATTATTTTTAAGTAAAAAAAAAAGAAGACAAATCAAAAAGTCTATATAGTGAGCTGCATTCATGTTAGAAAATAAGAAGAGAGAGAGAGATTTGTTTAATATGGAGGAGATAAAAAGGACAGACAGAAACTAATACAAATGCCTATCCATTGGGTCCAAGTGGAAATAGTGTGGAAGGGTTAAGGTTTTCTAAATATATACCCTTTACTTGAGTTATGCAAATGTCAGACATACTCTGAAATAAAAGTAAATCATAAAAGGGTGAAAAAGTATAATTCAAAATTTCATGTGAAGAGGAAGAAAGAATCTAGCTGCATATGAAATTAGTAATCTAACCACATAGAGAGAAAATTCATACAGTATTTAGGATTCATACAATATACAGAACTCATCTTTGGATACACTATCTTTTTTTATTAA
>NW_006399829.1:8814682-8815932 GCF_000299155.1 Elephantulus edwardii | reverse complement strand
AGAGATACCATTTGATCCCACAATACCACTACTGGGAATATACCCAGAAGAGACCATAACTGACACCCAAGTGGATACACTATCTTAACTTTAGTAGTTTTCATAAATTCCAGTGGAAAGGGGAGCTACAAAGAATTGTTCAATGTTAGTTATTAGGTCTGTTGTTAATTGTCATACTAGTGTAATTCTGAAGTTGTTGATGCATACTGCCTTCAAAAACCAAATCACTCACATTTTGGGGTCAATTTGGACTCTACATCTCATTCCTATGGCCATGCATAGGTATGCATGCATTGGGATGCATGAGGTAGCTGTGAAACTTTTCCTCTTTTCATCATCAGAACAGAGATGAAGACAAGCAACCTGTCTTCTCTAAGTCTGATTATTGTTTCTGCTCCAAAGCAATTCAAGAAGATGCTTGCTGACAGTTATTAACCACCTGATGATGGCTGAGGAAAGTTGAGAAAATGATGGAGTAGTGGGCATCTTGCCAACATTAGGAAAATAAAGACGCCAGATGTCTTAGGGTACTGAGAGTCTTTTGAATCACTGTAGAAAACCGGCTTTTTGTTTCTACTGCTATTAGCTGTCCTCCAATCAACTGTCCTTCATGGTAACTTTTTGTATAATAGAAGGAAATCTCTTATTCTATTCCATTTTCACCATCATTGATATATTTGTTTTTATTGTTGCAACTGTTGTGTCAATTCCAATCATTTAGTGTTTCCTTTGTTTTATCTGACTTTAGTGCAGTTTGAACCCACCAGCTGCTTTGCACAAGGAAAGTGGGCAATCTCCCCTCTCGCGATTTACTGCCTTTGAAAACCGGCTGAGCAGGTCGGCTAAGGGCCAGTTCTGACTCAAAGGTACATAAGATTTTAGCAACGTTCTTGTCTACAGATGGTCTTTCCTGATGATGTGTTCTAGTATAGGAGTTGGAGTCGTGTCGTTTTCACTACTAAGAAACATTGTGGTTGTGTTCCCATAGCATAATCTTTTTTTTTATTAATTTTAATGAAAGTTTACAGAGACAGGATTTCCATTCATTCATTGTTGCACTTTTCTCCCTGCCCACCTCCTCCCAGACCCAGTTCACTCTTTGAAAAATAAAAGAAAAATTCTTTCATTGTTATACAATCCTTCCTCTCAAGTCCACTACACTGTGTAGCCTTCATCCTGGACTCCTGTCATGACAATAATACCTAGTTATATTTCCCTTTTAAACAGTTCTCTCCCTCATCTGATTTAAA
>NW_006399829.1:8805049-8813467 GCF_000299155.1 Elephantulus edwardii | reverse complement strand
TGACCACCATGGCAGTGTAGTAGGATTTGAAATCAGGGAGTGAGATACTGCCTACCTTGTTTCTCTTTTTGAGGAGTGCTTTGCTTATTAGGGGCCTCTTTCCACTCCAAATGTAATTGTAGATATAGCATAGTCTTTTCAATTACTTGCTATACATCTGAAAGTAGGGCAATGAATAAAGATGACAGAAGAGGAATCAGTGCCTTTGTAGTTGTGGCTGAAGAATACTGAATATCCCCAGTACTACCAAAAGAAAAAACAGATAGATCTTGGAGAAAGTGCCACCAGGTGCACTCATTAGAGACAAGGATGGCAAACTTTCCACACATACTTTGGGTATGTTGTTAAAAGACACCATTTTTTGAAAAAACACATCATACTTGGAAAGGTGGAGGGTCAGAGAAAGAAAGGAAGATTCTCATCAAAGAGTATTGACACAGTGACTGTAGCAATGGTCTCACACATGCCAGAAATGATGGGGAAGGCACAGATATGGTAGGTCCAAATTTGTTTCCCATAGAGTCACTATACATTGAATTTGACTCGAGTACACTTAATAAAACAGTATATTTAATATTCTTTGCCAGGATCAATTCTTCAGTCTTCTATTTTTTAATCCACCTTCCACACAGACATTGGAAGAAAATGTTTATTGATCATAAAGATGACATCTTGGCTCCTAAAATCTTTACCAAGGTTTTTGCCAAAAGATTTGTCCAATTTTAAAGCATCATGAATGTACTGAAAGAGAGTAATGCAGCCTTGATCCTCTGTGAATTGTTTTTTAACTGGTTGATGGGTTATTACCCTTTCTAAGAGCTTTGAAAAATTATTAAATGTTTGTTTCTCAGGTTTATCTAACAAATCAGAAAAATATCTAAATTTGTGTTTGCATGTATGTGGAAAAGAGGTCTGGTAATTTTTGCATGAAGGACTGGCATTTCTAAATGGTGAGACTATGTATGATAAGCACCATGAGAGCAAATGGCCAAGAATAGAGCTATAGAAAATCTCCCTTTCTTGGTGGTTAGTATTTTATTTTTATATAAAGAGAGTCCTTGCTGTTCAAAAATTGATTTTTAGAAAGCACCATTGTAAGGGAATTGTCTTGAACAAGGAGTCTAAACTAGCATATTGGAATAAAAAGAAATTCTAGAACTGCCATGTAATAGATTCATTCCACTTATGTACGACCTTTTGGTTGCTAGGTTTATAATTCTGCTAAAGAGAGTTGATTGGGCCCCAGTCTGCTCTGTAACTTATCTATTTTAGGCATCCTGTAGAAATTACTCCGGGAGCTCTAAGGTGTCCATGGCATGTTGCAATGATAATCCAGACTGTGCTTCTCTGTTGATTTGAATCCACCGTGCTTTTAAGAGAACAACATAGACAATACCTTCCCATGTGATTTTACAGCCTTGGAATTCACTATAGAGTTGGCTGTAAGTTGGTTCTGAATGAAAAGAAATAAGCTTGAGTTTGAAGTATAGGGATTGTCATACAAATACGCTGAGTAAAACAATGTGTAAGGATAAGTGACCTTGTAGGAATTGGTCAGGAATTGGCAGATGGGAAGACCATGCCTTAAAATCAAATAGAAGGGTCAATCCCTCTTGA
The DNA here is from genome assembly GCF_000299155.1 of Elephantulus edwardii. NCBI lineage: Eukaryota > Metazoa > Chordata > Mammalia > Macroscelidea > Macroscelididae > Elephantulus > Elephantulus edwardii. The sequence goes on along the minus strand of NW_006399829.1, from coordinate 8,811,850 downwards.
TGTTAAGGGTGACCCCTCTAACATCAAGAAGGGACTTGAGAGGAACATGTTATTTGGACCAGTGCTCCCTAAGACAAAAGCCTCTTAGACTAAAGAAAGAGAGGGACTCAGGAGCAGAGTTGCTTAGTCAGGGTCAGTGGTAAAGGCAAGGTCCAGTGAATCACAACAGTGAAGGCAAAAGTAGGTGTGGCAGGTCAGACTAGTCTAAAGAAGCTAAAAAATGTCTTGATTGGAAGCTGTCCTAGTTTGGAAACAGTATCCTGTCTCTTGGATTGAATCTTGTTATTTCCAAGTTGATCTTGATACTTTTGATTCCTTGTTACTTCCTTAATACGCCATGTGATCATTATTATTTATGATCCATGAGTCATGTGTGACCATTGTAATGAGTTACTGAACTCAACAGAGAAGTAAAGTATCATGGGAAGGATGGTTAGTGTGAGAAATTGTGTAAAATAGAGATTGGAAGTAAGTCCGACTTCCATCTCATGTCGTTGTTAAGTGTTGTCGATTAGAGTAAGACTCAGAGCAACACTATAAACAACAGACCTGAACTCTGTCCTACCCTGTGCCATCCTTGGGTCATCATGTGCCTCAACCCATCTAGTCCATGGCTGCAGACACTGTATCAGTCCTTCGCACTGAGAGTCTTCCTTTCCTTTGCTGAGCCTCCACCTTTCCAAGCATGATGTCCCTTTCCAGGAACTAACCTCTCTTAACAACTCATCCAAAATATGTGACAAAGAGCGTCATCGACTTTGCCCCTAAGGAATATTCTGGTTGCATTTTCTTCAAGACATAATTGTATAGTAGTCCTCGAGATATTCATCACTCTTCTCCAACACCACGACTCAAATGCATCAATTCTTCACTTTTATCTACTAAGTGAGAAGGAATAAATAGCTTTCCACTGAAATGGAAAACTTCTACTTTTCAAAAATAATATCAAGTAAATAAAAGCACAAGACTGGGATAAAATCTTTTTTAAAATACATATTCTATACATCCAGAATCTATCAATAACTCAATAATAAAAAGAACTCAATTTTTAAAGTGAATGAATCCTGCTTATCTTTCAAAATTTGAAAAATACAGACAAATGTGAAATAAAAAGTAGAATAAGTTCTTAATTCTATTACATAGAGATACACAGAAATAACTATTGTTAAATAAAAAAATTTCAGTATCAAGCCGTGGCAGGCTTTTTATAAATCAACGTAACCTTTTATTCTACTTTGCAATCAGCCTTTCAACTGTATGTTGTTGTTGTTGTTGTTATGTGCCGTCGAGTCGTTTGCGACTCATAGCGGCCCGATGTAAAACAGCCCTAAACCCTGCTCTATCCTGCGCGAATCGCATTGCCTCTGACACACCCATCCCGATTAATTCCATGCTTGAAAGTTCTACCTAGGTTGCCCTTTCTGTTGGTCTACGTGTGTTGTGTTGTACATAAGGTTTTCAGAGGCCTGCTATTTCAGAAGTGGATGGCCAATCCTTCTTCCTAGTCTGTCTTAATCTGAATGTTTAGGAGTATCTGACAGACAGCAATTTGTGGAGCAATGAAAGATAAATCCCTCATTGTGGAGTTAACCATATATTGTACTTAATATTTGGATACATTATTTTAAATAACTACATATGAGAGGATCACAATATTTAGCCAATTTACCCATTTACGCAAGTATGTCATGTTCAGTTTTACGGTGTTATAGTTCATATTACAGTGAATATTATTGTATTTATATTTTTAACCACATCTCAGTTTATTTCTGATTTTCCTATATAACTTAGAACGTTAAGTCTTCACTGATAGAGCAATAAATTCTCTAAAATGTTATCTTGATTTATATAGATTTTGTTTTTAACATTATATGGGAAGCTCCCATCTTCAAATTGGATTATTTTGGGGCTTGTTTTTTTGACGTTTGTACCAGACGCTCGATAAAAAGAGCTGCTGGTACAGGTTTCCAGGGATAAAATCATCTGGGATGTGACTAATAAGTCCAGTTGAGAGACAAGCTAGTATATAAATTTGAATAGCTGACAGCTTTATGAAGATTTATAGGATAAGCGTATGAAATGGAAAGCCTTTTTTTAAAAGCAAGGGGAAAAAAATATATGGTCACCCATGTTTTTTTTCATGACCACAGATGGTAATAATGTGGGCATCTCAGCATTTCTTTTTTCCATCTCTTCAGGATAGAATATCTCAAAACATTTGTGTGCTTTTTTTTATCCTTCTTCACAGAAGCATCTTAGTAATAGCCAGCAATGCATTTCAGTACTCCAATGTGACATTCAAAGCCTATTTGAAGCTCATATTATCCAAAGTTTTCAAAATCAAATTGTCCTTTATTCTTTGAAACCCTATGATCTATCAGAGTGCAGTTTTCATCAGGTGTTTGATAATCACTTTGCTGGGTTTGGGGTTTGGGTTTTTTGGGGGGTTTGTTTTTTTCTTTTTTGTCTAATTGAGAAGGTTCTGTTCTTTTCATCTCAAGGAAATACTTAGGAGATAAAGAGCAACACAAAACAGATTTGATTGCATCTAATTGATCTGAATGCTAATGAAACAGAGTCTCTAGTTTGTTTTGTTTCTTTTAAACTTAGATGGCACTTAAGCAGTTGTCTGCTTTCCCTTCCCTGCCACCTTCACCTCTTCTGTAATCCTGTCCTCTACTGTTTTTTCTAACTGTGTTGTTTACCTGAAAGCCCTTTTATCAGCTGTGGATGGAGTTGGATAGGCCTCTCAGCTCATCTAGCTCTGTCACCTCCCTTGTTAGTTGCCAAGGGAACCATCTCACTGAGTCAACAATAAAAGACTAATCAAATTCACTTGGTTGTGTAGGTTTTTTGGGGTTTTTTTTCTTTTGCCTTGATGAGAGTCCCTGAAATGGCTTCTTGTTCCAAAGCACTAGTACCAATCTTTTCTCTCATTTCTTTTCATATGACCTAAAAGCAAGGTCTATTTATGGTGAGGAATAAAAAAAGCGTAGTCTGACACGGCAGGGTTATGAAGCTCAGCGTAGGTCAGTGCTGCAGGAACAACATTGTTTTCAGAGAAGACAAAATTAAAATTTGATATTCTGACAGAATTGTTGGGTCAGGTTTGCAGGATTACTTGGTAAAAGGTGAGTGGTTATAGATTGGTATTTTGTTCTGAGCAGTGTCATGGTAGGGCAGTGGGAATTGGATCTAAGCTCCCTTTGTATCTTTTTACAGTTCTTATCAACAGGCACCGGTATAACTCTAAACTCATTTAGAGAACTGTTCACCAGTGCCACTGGCAGCCAAGAGAAGGTCTTCTGCACTGTTATAAAATACCTGGCAAGAGCTGCTGCCATAAAGTGTCTAGAGGCTGATGAAGAGGTGTCCCAGAAGCCCCATCACTGAACAGCTCCTGGTCAGTACGGTGCACTTCTAGGAACACTAGGAGAAGAGGAATGCCCTTTCAGAGAAAAAAAGGAGTCAAAGAGCCTGTCTTAATTATACGTGGTGTTCTTGACTGCGTCCTGGACCTGCTACATCACAATTTTTTTGCAGGTGGAGGCCACAGCATAACAATCATTTCAGGGGATTCTTACTTATATAATTGTATATACTTAAATAAAGTGTAAGGACAAATCCAAGTGTAAGGGAAAACGCAAGATTGCTCGCAGTAAAAAGATCCCCTCAAAGTAGGAGATGCAGAACAATCTGAAAATATAGATCTAAATCTTGTGCATTTCTTAGATTTGTAACATCCCTGACTTGTTTGAAAACATCTGTTGTTGCATCCCATCAAGTTGGAACCAACTCATAGCTGTCTGTCCAGCAAGTTTTCAGAGACTGTAAATCACACAAGAGGAGACTGTTAATCTTTCTTCCAAAGAGCAGCTGGTGTATTAGACCTCCCTGCCTTTGGGTTGGCTACACAACACTTTACCACTAAGTCAACAGAGCTCCTTTTGAAAAAGTTTCCAGATATGTAAATCTGCTTACATTTTTCTTGTGAGAGTGTTCAGATGTTTACTTAGCTCCTCAAAGAATTCCATGGAAGGTAGCTCTGGTGGCCTAGGGTCTAGAAGCTGCACTGCAATCTTTGAGGTACATGAGTCGAATTCACCAGAAGCTCTGCTGGAGAAGTAGGGGCAATCTCCTCCTGTGCCAGTCAGATCTAATTTGACTGTATACACACAAAAAAATAATATTTTTTTTTAAAAAGCCCATGGACAGTCTTAAATTTAAAGAGATACTTGTTCTTGAAATGATCTGGTTGACATCAGGAAAAGTGACAGTTCTTTCTAAAATAACACAGTTGGCCAACATCCTCTTCTCTCTCATTACTGATTTATTCTCCCATGTCATTCTCAATAACTCTGAACATCTACACACACATATACGCACCCCTACCACACACACACACATGCACACACACACGTGAACACACACACAGACACTGGAAATTTCCACACTCAGTAAAACCTGAATTACTAAATCCATTTGGTTTTCAAGCAGCCAAAATGATCCAGTGAGCATTTTAATGGCTTTCCTTTACTTTGGCAGTAATGATTGTCTCAAACCAGAAAACAAAAGGTTAATTTTGTCCGCTGCTACATTACAAAAACAAAAATGGTATTGATGCACTCACTTTACTTCTCCAAAACCCAAAGCGGTTTCTGAGAAATCTCTTTGAAGAGCAGACAATTAGGACACTCATGATTAGAGAAATCACATTAATTGGCCCTGGGTGTGATGTGAGAGTGTGTTCTTTAATGAAGATGACTGTGTGAAGTGGATACACACACGCGCACAAATCCACAGAGGTTCAGGGAAGGTCATGCTTGGAGAACTACTTGGTCATGGCTGCTTGAAAATGTCTGTTAAAATGCCAATTTCTGTACCTACCTACAACAAGGATAACCTATGAAAGGGTCCAAGAATCAGTACTTCGAGCAAGCATCCCGACAGGTGACTGTTAAGAGTCCTAAAAATCTGAGTATTTTGAGGATAACATTTTTTTCCTAAGTCATCTTTACCTAAGGATGAAAGTTTTGCAACAGAAAAAGGCCTTGCTATTACGCATTGTCTGATAAATGGCAACATCAGACCCAATCTACCCACAGGGAATTCTTAATTCTGTCCAGATGTTTGTGTCAGAATGGGAAAAGGATTGCATAATCATGAAAACCCTGTCCAGCACAAAACCTATTACACTTGTGCATTTAGTTAACACTTGAAAACCTTATTATACTACCTCTGAGATAGCTCAATAAAATATGTACTTTCAACCATAGAAGCTCAAGCTAAGCAGTAAAAATGCACTACCAAATGATAGAGCAGATCTAATTCCGTGGCTTGGGTCCAGTGCTTTTTACAGATGTGAAGCACCCGCTAGTCTCCCTCCAAGCAGGCTTCAGGAAGGGTGGAGACTTCACACATTGTGTTTGATGATTTTTCTGAGCGGGTGTATCTGTGAGACCAGAGAACCTCTTCCTGATTTCTTCAATCCCAAGAGAAAAAACATTTTCTTCTTAGTTTTCCTCTCCATCAATCTTTACACTTGTCAGTGCTTAGAACCCTCGCTCAGATGTTTCACATTTCTTATACCGTCAATATTTTCACACCAAAACTGTCCAACAAAGTTAGATTAATAACCGTAAATAATGGAATTTATTTACCATCAAATGTTTGTAAAAATGTTTGCTATGTTTTGCCTAGTTTTGCTCCCACTCAATGTCTATGCAAAGGACAAGGACGCACCTGATCCATTGAAGCCAACTTAATTTTGTTCCTAACATTTTAAATAAAAAACAAAACTTAAAATAAATTTTTAAAAAACTAAGTTTTGTGAGCATTGAAAAAAAATAAAAAATGAAAAGAAAAAGAACAAAAAAAAATGAAAAAAAAACCTAAGTTTTTATAAAAGAATGCTGGTGCAATAAACCAGATGCACTTACATTTTCAGACAGAAAAAGTTTTTATAAGCAGATAAGAAGAAATCATATCGATCCTCCCTAAAGTCACAAATTTCTGCAGTTTCGTGAAGATATGTTCTATAAGTCTTCCCCGGTCTTACCAAACTCTCCAAATATTCAAATACCAAGTGTGCACTAACTCACCTCTACCAATGTAGGCAGAAAATACTAACTCATGATTTACTGTGGTAGGCAGAATAACTACCCCTAGAGATGTCTAGAACATTTGAGTACATTATATTACATAACAAAGTGAGTTGCAGTGCCAATTCAAAGGTGGATAGTTCAAATCTACCAACTGCCCTATGGAAGAAAGACAGGCAATCTTCTGTGAGATTTACAGCCTTTAAAAACCTGCTGGAGGCTCAGTTATGAGTTGATTCTGACTCTACACAATAAGAGAGATGGTTACTCTTTAGCTGATTTTACGAAAAAAGATGTTATTAAACAAGGGTCTTATAATGATATTATACAGAATTGTGCGGGGCTTCCACAAGGAAAAATGCTGATAACCCAATTACAAAATGGACAAAAGACATGGAAAGACTTTTTACGGAGAAGGACATTCGGACGGCCAATAGACACATGAATAGATGCTCAAAATCATTGGCAATTCAAAAGATGCAAATCAAAACCACAATGAGACATCATGGAATCCCAGTAGCAGTGGCAGAGTTTAATAGTACATATACAAAGCAATAAAGAGGATTAAAAGGATGTGGAGAGATTGGAACTCTCATACACTGTTAGTGGGATTATAAAACGGTGGACTGCTAGGAAAACAAACAGATTTGTCCTGGAAAGGGTCAAACCAGGTGGCTCCTTGGAGGCAAGGATTCTGAGG
>NW_006399829.1:8801827-8804014 GCF_000299155.1 Elephantulus edwardii | reverse complement strand
TTAGAATTATTAAGATTAGTGTTTAAAATAAACTAGGCTTTGGGATTGGTTTAGTTTTAGAGTAAGGGTAAGGTGAAGATTAGGGTTAGGGATAGGGCAGGATGTGGCCTGAACCTACCACACTGGGAGCAAGGAACACAGACAAGTTGTGGCAGTCTCTCAGGCTGACCTTCCAAACATAAGAAAGATTAAACAGCATTATGTTGAGTAAACTAACTCAGCTTCATAAGGACACTGTATAAATATGACTATTATTGTAACAATATGATTACTAGTAAAATGTGTATTAAAGTCCAAGGGAGAAAGGAGAAAGAGAAGGGGGACTGTGGGTAGGGAGTGGGGTAAATATCAAGGTCACAGAGATTGGTGGGTGAAGGAAGGGAGTGAAGGAGTAGGAAAGATCCAGTGTGGATCTGAAAAGGTAGGGTAATGGTGGGCATGGATCACTGGTAATTAATTTTATATAACACGATGTATAAGAATGACATTGTGACTCACAATATGAATGAAGGAAAGTGTGAAACACAAAGTATATGAACAAATACAATTTATATGACTTTTATATGTAGAACAATTAAAAATTAAAAACAAGGAGATTATTCTGGATTGCTAGACATATCCAATGAGGAAAATAATTCAGAGAAAAAGTGAGTGTGTGGGTGAGGCAATGTGTGATAGACTCAGGAAAGTCATTGTTAGCTTCTGAGATGGAAAAGGGTCATGAGCCAGGGGATGTAAGCAGCCCTGTGTTAGGTACTTTGGAGTCAGCCCTGAATCTTAGCAAATCTTTGGGCAAAACAGCAAACACTGGCCTGATCCTGTGTCATGCTCCAATCTTTGCTGTACTTGCACCCACTGTTACTATCACCGTCTCGATCTTATTGAGGATCTTCTCTTTCATTGACCCTCTGCATTTTCCAACATATCTTTCTCCAGGGACTGGCTTCTTTTGATAACATTCCCACACTGTGAGAGATGAAGTGTTACCAACCTTGACTTTAATGAGCATTCTGATTCTACATCTTCCAACACAGATGTGTTTATTCTTTTGGCATTCCATAGTATATTCAGTGAAAGGCATCAACCTTTCTTCAGTCTTCCTTAAGAAGCAGTTTAAAATATCATTACTTTGATTAAGTGCACCTTAATCTTTAAACTAGCAACTTTGCTCTTTAACATATTAATTTTTGGTTGTTGTTGCTAATCTTTCCTTGTTGTTTATTGCTGTCAAGTTTAGCACAACTCGTAGCAACCCTATGAACAAAAGACCTGAAGCCCTTCTCTAATTATCGTCGTTTTTTCACGTTCATAGTTTCCTGAGGCATGTGGTTTAAGAAATGGATCCCTGCTTCCAAAAATGTTAGCAATATATGCTACATATAATGTAATTATTTCAACTCCTAAAGACAAAAATAGAATTTATAAAGATATTGATAATTGTTGTTGTTGTTAGGTGCCATCATATAAAGTACAACTCATAGTGACCCTATGAACAACAGATCTGAACCCGTCCTATCCTGCACCATCCTCATCATCCTGACACATTTAAACCCACGACAACCCTTCTTTAGTTTTCTTTTTTTTTAGCGAAGATTTACAAAGATATTGGTTTCATTCATTCATTTATTTGTGCATACTTTCCACCTTCCCCTCCCCTAATTCTCTTTGTAATGCTTTTCCTGTTCCAGGCTATACACTAGTTTCTAACTGTTCATTACTTTCACACATTCCACTGCCGTGTTCTTTATCTACTCCGTTCCTGCTCTTCTCTCAACTCCTGTGTCAATCCTATTGTTACAACAATATTCAGTATTTGTCCCTCTGTTACTGAGATATTTCACTCAGCATAATACCTTTGAGACTCATCCACAATGTATAGAGTTGTACAGGTTCATTATTTTTCAGTGTTGCAAATTATTCCAACATACTGTAACTATCCATTCATTGTTAATGAACACCTGAGCTGTTTCTATCTCTTTGCTATTGTGAATAATGTCATTAACATGTGGGTGTGTATATCTGCTTGTGTCACAGTGTTAAATTTTTTAGGGTATATTCCCACTAGTGGGACACCTGGGGCAAATGGTATTTCTACTTGTGTCTTTTTGAGGAATGACCTGATTGTTCTCCATAGTGACTATACCATTTTACAGTCCTACCAGCAATGGCTGAGAGTTTTGATATCTC
>NW_006399829.1:8798817-8800322 GCF_000299155.1 Elephantulus edwardii | reverse complement strand
AGTGTAAAATGGTGCAACCACTATGGAAGACAACAATGGCACTTTCTCAAAAAGTTGGAAATAGAAATACCATTTAACTCAGCAATTCCACTACTGGGAATATCCCCTACAGAAACCAGAACTGCCAGCCAAGCAATATATGCATATTCATGTTTATTGTTGCTCTGTTCACAATAGCAAAGAGTTGGAAACAACCCGAGTGCCCATCAACAAACGAATGGATAGAGAAGCAGTGGTATATTCACACAATGGAATATTACACAGCACTGAAAAACAAAGAACTCATAAGATACTATGCAAAATGGGTGACCATGGAGGACATTATGTTGAGTGAAATATCTCAGACACAAAAAGGCAAATACTGCAAAATGCCACTATAATAGAGGACTGACATGGGGGTTGGAGAGAAACTAAGAAAAGATATAAATAATGTACAGAGCATTGAAGCAAACAAGGGAGAGAGCTATAGAAAAAGAATATATTAGGTATTATTGGCATAAGAGTCCAGAATAAAAGATGCACAGTAAACTAGACTTGCGGGGTTGGGGGAGGCAGGGTGTCTGCATAACATTGAAAGAATATTTTTTCCAAAGAAAAAAACGAACTATAAGGGCAGGAGGCAGGGAGGAAAATGTGCAACAATGAATGAATGGAAACACAACTTCTCTATAAACTTTCATTAAAATCTCAATAAATAAAAAAAGAAAAGTAAGTAAGAAAAAGTTACCAATTACAATAGCTAATCACAAGATTAAATACTTAGGAACAAATTTAACTGGAAACACAAAAGAACTATATAATGCAAATGACAAAATTACAAGAAATAAAAAGAAACCTAGATGGAAGAATATACTATGCTCAGGGACAGGAAAACTCAGTATTGTGAAAATTACAGTTCTACTATTAGAAATCTACAAATTCAATGCAATCCAAATAGAGACTGATTCTATGAGATGAGAAAGACAATTTCAAACCCTGAATGAACAAAGCATTACTGAAAAAGGAAAACAAATCAGGAGGTATCACACTTCCTGACCTACATAACTACAGTCTTAAGACAGTACTTGTACAATGGTAGACACCTGTTGTTATGTATTATTATACACTGTCTAGTTGCTTGCAATTCAGAATGACCCTATGTACAACAGCTCTAAACATTGTTCTATCCTGTTCTAATCTCATTGTCTCTGACACACCTACTCTCATTACCCTAGTCACTGAATCAATCCAACTCATTGGGGATCTTCCTCTCTTGCATTCTCCCTCTATCCTCCCAAGCATGATGTCACTCTCCAATGACGGATCCCTCCTTGAAACATGCCCAATGTATGTCAGACATAGCTTCAAAATCCTTGCCTCTAAGTGAAGTTTAGTTTCACTCTCTCAAGGACGAACCTGTTTGTTCTCCTACCGGTCCATGGTATATTCAACATTCTTCTTCAGTATCAAAGGTCAAAAGAATCAATTCCCCTTCTATCATCCCTAGTCATTGTCCAAATATTTGA
>NW_006399829.1:8770693-8798360 GCF_000299155.1 Elephantulus edwardii | reverse complement strand
TTGATGGCACATTTTTCCTCATAGAGCCCAGCCTCCCGGATAATCTGCTCTGCATACAGGTTGAAAAGGTATGGAAATAGGACACATCCCTGGAATATACCCTTCCCAATTTTGAACCATGTTCTGTTTCCTTGTTTTGTTCTGATGATTGCCTCCTGCCCCAAATATAGGTTTCTCATAAGCACAATCAAATATTCTGAGATTCCCATTCTTCTCAGATTCAGCCACAGTTTGTTGTGGCAGGCACATAGATCAATGGGATAGAATCGACAACCCAGAAATCAACCCATCTACATATGATCAACTGAACTTTGACAAGGAGACAAAATCAAGTGGGGAGACAACAGTTTTTTTTAACAAATGGTGCTGGCAAATTGGAAAACCATCTGAAGAAAACAGAAGCATGATTGATACTTCACACCACACACATAAACTCAAGTGGATCAGAGACCTAGGAGTAAAACTAACACAGAGGAGAAAAACAGCTTGGGGGCATTCATATGGAGTGAATAGACTTTAAAGCATAACCAAAATCCTACAACATGAAGAAGAGAACATAGAAGAATGTGACTTCCTAAAAATCTTTAATACTTTAAAAAGGCCTGTAACAGAAGGTTTTTCCCAACACAATATATCTTTTAATATCTTGGCTGTTGTTTCTATGAGTAATGATTGTGGATTAAAAATTAAATCCTTGAAACCTTCAAACTTATCTCCATTGATCACAATGTTGTTTATTGTCCCAATTGTGAGGATTTTTTTTCTTGATGTTAAGTATAATTCATACCAAAGATTGTATCCACCACCCATCTGTCAGTTTGTTGCAGTGTGGTGGCTTGTGTGTTGCTGTGATAATTATGCTGCCAGTATTTCAAATACTAGTAGGGTTATTCATGGTGGACAGGTTTCAGTCACACTTACAGACTAAGAGTACATAGGAAGCAGGACTGGCTATCAATTTACAAAATAATGGGCCATTGGCAATCTTTTAAATAGTCTTTGGAAGCTGGGGGACGAAATAAAACTAAGGAAACAGATTTTGGACACAGCCCTGCTGACTGAGTTTTCATCAAAGGCCAATTTCAGATTTCTGATTCCAAAGATTAGAAAATAAAAAATAACGTATTGCTATAAATTGCTAAGTAGGTGGCAATTAGTTATAGCACAAATAGAATATATTTATCTGTTACTTTTATCTTTCAGGATGAAACAATTTTTAAATAATTTAAAATATTATTCTGGGTGTTTCTCCAAACAGGGAAGAACTCATAGAGCTGTTCCTACTTTATTACCCCTAAAATCTAAGCAGTATTTCTATTGTAGATGACTGATGTCCTCTATGAATCAGATGGTGACCACAGTGATGATGATGATAACAGAAGAAGAAGAAGAAGAAGAAGAAGAGAGAAATCATAAACACTGAAATAAAAAACACACAAAGCTTTGACTGCTAGGAGATGTTATAAATTAGGAGCTCTGACTCTTTTAGAAGCAAGATATAGAATGTAAAATATATTTAACTATGAGAATTTATTTCCTTCCATCTTTATAAATAAAGCCTGTTTGGAATGTGTGCCCTGCATATAAACTTGCTTAATATGACTTGACATTTTATAAATAGAAGGTCTAATGATGTATTATATAAAACTTGGTAACATTCATGCCCTGAACTTCTTATTTTCTTATTTTGTTGCTTATTTCTAGGTGAGAAGCGAGCAGACATTCTATTCTCTTCCTTGCTTACCAGCTTTACGGATCAGTTAGTGACTGCTTTTCGGTTCTTTTATGTTGTGATCTTGAGGTGAAACATTGGCTGTTGAAAGGGTTCAAGAATTTCCTGATCCTTATGTAAATTCCCTAATACCTCCTAAATTGCATATCATCTGTTAACATGTTCATAACTCTCCATTTTAATATCACTTCAACACACATTTCAAAATTTCTTTACTTGGTCCATATGAGATGCTTCCTAAACCAAATAAATTTCAGATTGCTTTTACTTGTTTGCCTCAATAATCAAATTGGAACATTACATTCCCAGTGACTTTCCACCATTTAAATAGTTGAGATGTAATTTTGGCTTTAAAACTAATTGTTTTCAATCGCATGTGGTCTTGCTGATTTCAGAATAGCTCTATTACGTCAGCTGCTGTGCATACAATTTCTCTAATTTAAGGGACCACCTAGCAGCTCCCATTGCTTCTGTAACAATGGAAACATTTCAGGTTCCACACTGATCCTATTTTGGCTCATTCGGTCATTCATTAATCACTTCCTGAACATTTATTATACACCAGTGAATGTTCTCAGTGACGAGAGAACACAGGTGATTGAGAAGTAGTCTCTTTCCCAAAATAGTTTTTAGCTTATAAAGATTATCTTGTAGTATGATACCAAAGAAGGCCTGTTTCTATGTTCCTTAGTTGCCAAATGTGGTCAATTTTGCATCATTTTCTGTATAGCTTGTGAGAAGTTTAAACATGCTATCTCTTATAGTATTTCATGGTTTCAAAAACAGACTGTGTGTTGTGAAACGACCTATTCTGCTTACAAATCTGCATGGCAAGCTGTGTACATGTGGCTCTTTAGAGATTGGTGGTGTTAGTGAAGGACAATGACTCATGAGTTCAGGTGGAGTTTGGATTGGTAAAATTATTTCCCTGGATATGCAGAGTTTTGGATCTAATGAGAACAGGAGGTACTACTCAATCTCATAAACGCAAATAGTATGAAAGGATTTAGTAAATATAGATCTCATTTAATGAGATTCTAAACCCTCACTTGATTAATTTAACAGTGGCCTTTTTTTTTTCCTTCTCAATTAACACCATCCCAAGGGGGCTTTTCCCGAATATGCAACTCAAAAAACTAGAAAGAAAAGGACTATACTTTGATAATTCACAAAACATAAGATAGTACTGAAACAGAAGAAGAGGAGGTATTTCTTATAGACATAAGTGTATTTTAAAAGAAAGAAAAAGAGGAGAAATTAAACGGCTTCCAAAATGCTTCTTGTAAAGTGGCAAGTAGATTTTTAAAAATATTATATAATGCCTGAGGTGTTATTTTATGGGTTATTTTACATTGTTTGGAACCATGACATGACAGGAAAATAAGGATCTACAGCTACTATTTGCTTTAAAGAGTGCTTTACTCACATTAGCCCCAAAATGTACAAAACTGCTAAAAGGACATTAAGTCTAAGAGAAGAGCACAAGGCACGATTAGAAGAGCCAGGATTGTGCAGACAATGGGAAGAGCCAAGGAAAAACACTGACAATGGTTTAAAAATAGGAACAAAAAGCAGTAAATGGAAGGAACCTCACTCAGGGGAGGAACTGTGTGGACACCCAACACTCCCGGGCAGCTGCTCTTCTTGAAATGTGAGCCAAAAAAATAACTGAGGGAGCTATTCTTGACTTGAAATGGGGACTACAGCCTTGGCCACTCTCAGGGCTGCTCAATGCTGATTAGCACTGCTGGGGAATTTGCAAAGAGGCTAGAGCTGGCCTGAGAATCCCCAGGTGCCAAAATTGGCACATGTACTTCGACAGCAGAAGTAAGTAAAATGCAAGCGCACAGGATTGGCTGTTCTGTTCATACTTGTAGAAGGTATTCTTTTAAAAAAAAATATTTTTATTGTATTATTTTTACATGTACCGTCAAATCAGATCTTACTGGTACAGGAGGAGATTGCCCCCTCCTCCTCCAGCAGAGCATCTGGTGGATTAGAACCACGTACCTCTGGGATTGCAGTGCAACGTCTTGCCACTAGGCCACCAGAGCTCCCTGGTATTCTTTTTTTTTAATTTTAGGTACTTTGTACCACTACTTCAGCATTGCATGGATTATTTATTTTCTCCATTTTAAAAAAAAAAGGAAATTGAAGGTACAAGATTATTAAATTGCTCATTTAAGATGTGAAACTAGCTTGTAGTTAGAAAGAAAGAGTATTTCTTTAGTAGTTATTATTGCCTAACTGTGATATTATAAGGATATCCACAGAAGATTAAGAAAATATAGAATTTCTGGATGTTTAAGAATGTTTGAAAAACAATGAACTGGTAAAACATTATACAACATAGGGGACCCTGGACCACTTTATGCAGAGTGAAATACTTCAATCACAAAAGGACAAATATTGCATACCACCATTGTTATAAAGCAAGTCTGATATGGGTGGTAGGAAAGAGAATAGGATAAGAGTGGATAGATAATGACCATTGTGTTGAAAAAGATGATTGAAAGAACTATATAAAAGTAAAATATGATTAGGTATTACACGTATATCATAGAAAAGATGACTAGAGAGAGGGGTAGTGGTGGTGGTTGTTATTGTTATATGCCATCGAGTCACTTGCAGCTCATAGCTACCCTATGTAAAACAGCTCTGAACCCTGTTCTACCCTGTGAAAACCTTACTGTCCGTGACACACCTACATCCACTACCCCAGTCAATGAATCAATCCATCTCATCGAAGGTCTTCCTCTCTTGTGCTGTCCCTTCAACCTCCCAAGCACAATGTCCCTGTCCAAGGACTTGTCCCTTCTTATAACATGCCCAAAGTACGTCAAAGTTTAAGAACCTTTGCCTCCAAGGAGCAGCCTGATTTTACCTTCTCCAGGACAAAATCGTTTGTTCTCCTAGCAGTCCATGGTATATTCAATACTTTTCTTCAGCACCACAGGTCAAAGGAATCAATTCTCCTACGATCATCCCTAGTCATTGCCCAGATTTCTGATGCATAGCAAGTAGTTGTGAAGACCATGTCCTGGATCAGGTGAACCTTAGTTTCCAGACTAACATCATTGCTCTTCAGTACTCTGGAGAGGTCTCTGACAGCAGACTTTCCCAATGTAATTCATCTTTTGATTTCCTGGTTGCTGGTACCAATAGTGTTTATCATGGAGCCAAGCAAACTAAAGCTGTTTGCAATCTCAGTCTCCTCACCATTTATCGTGATGTTGTCAATCGGCCCAGTGGTGAGAATCTTGATGTGTTCTTGATGTTGAGCTTCAATCCATATTGAAGGCTGCAGTCCTTGACCATCTATAGCAAGCACTTCAGGTCCTCCTCAATTTAAGAAAGCAGAGTTGTATCATCTGCATAGCACAGGCTGTTGATGAGTCTCCTTCCAATGTTGATGCCACATTCTTCCTCATAGAGCCCAGTTTCTGGAATGATCTGTATATACATTGAAAAGTATGGAGATAGGACACATCCCTGGGAAGGGAGAGATAGGTAATTGTATTACAATGGACACTTGGCCAGGATGGACTGGTCCTTGGAGAAAGACATCATACTCAGAAGGGTGGAGGGACAGGGCAGGTGAGGAAGACTTCGGGTGAGATAGATTGAGACAGTAACTAGGGCAATGGCAGTAAGTGTGCTAGAATCAGTGAGACTGGTTCAGGACATGGCAGGCTTTCGAGCTGCTGCACATAGGGTCGCTTCAATTAGTCACAGGGGAACTCGATGGCATATAACAACAAAAACAATTTGCAGTGAACAATAGATGGTGAAACCCATGTGAAACTTTACTACACATTAGTAAACATAGGAAATGTAAACCTGTGCCTGCCTTGTTTCCGTAAGTACTTTATCCTTATTGTTGTTGTTGTGTATCACCAAGTCAAAACCAGTTCATAGCTAACCCTCTTGTGGGTTTTCAGAGGCAGGTAATCATACTAGAGGAGATTGCCCGTCCTTCTGCCATAAAGCAGCTGGCCGCCTGGAACCACATGCTTTCAGGACTGCAGCACAGCTTCTCATCAGTGGGCCACTTTGACAAGAAGCTTTGGTTCTGTAGGAAGTGCTGTGTGTTTAGAAGAGAGGTAGGTGCAGGCCATAACCTGGAAGAAGCATCTCAGAGGTAGGAAAAAAAAATTCATTACAAATTAGTAAAATTATAACTAAAATTTCATTTGCTCATGCGTCATGTTTCTTTTAATAACATTGTAGTTGCAATTTGTGCTTGTGCTTATCTTGCTTATTGAATAATCTGACACTGGCCACAGGGTCACTGCGAGCTGAAAAATGATATGACAGAATACAACAATAAGAAGGATTTCAGTAAAAAGACAGTGTTACAGTGTATATAATCAGAGAAAGGATACTAACATGATGCCCTTCTTTTCTAATTGTAAACCATGAGTATATCGATAGTATCACATGCAAGCAAAATATTGTTGAAGAGCATCCAAAAATGGTTAGAAGAGTACATTAACAAAGAACTGTTCAAACTGGGTTTAGAAAAGGCTGCGGCACTAGTGATGTTATTGCTTATATCAAATATATCCTAACTGAAAGTAGAGTATATCAGAAAAATTCTTATTTGTGCTTTATTGACTATGCAAAGGCATTTGACCATGTAGATAATAACAAACTGTGGCTAATCTTGAGAAGAATGGGAATTCCAGAACATTTAATTATGCTTATATGAAATCTATACCTAGACCAAGAAGCTTTTGTTTAAGCAGAGCAAGGAAATGCACTTCTTGTTGTTGTCATTGTTATGTGCTATTGAGTCACCTGCAACACATAGAGACCCTATGAATAGCAGCTCTGAACCCAGCCCTGTCCTGAGCCACTCTCACTAATATTTACACACTAAACTCTCATTGCCCCAGTTACCATATCAATCTACCTCATTTGTGATGTTCCGCTCCTGTACTGTCCCTCTACCCTTCCAAGCATGATGACCTTCTTCAAGGATTGCTTCCTCCTGGCCACATGTCCAAAGTATGTGAGATAGAGCGTGAAAAACCTAGTCTCCAAGGAGAAATTTGGTTTCACCCTTTCCAAGACAGATGTATTTGTTCTTTTGGTCCACGGTATGTTCAATACTCTTCTCCAGCAACACAACTCGAAGGGATTGAGTCTTCTTCTGTCACCTTTAGTCATTGTCTAGCTCTCTGATGCATAGCAAGTAATTGTGAAGACCATGGCCTGTATCAGTGCACCTTAGTCTCTAGACTGACATTGTTGCTTCTCAGCACTCTGGAAAGGTCCCCGACAGCAGATTTCTCTAATGCAACTCATCTTTTGATTTCCTGACTGATGGTACTATGAGTGTTGATTGTGGAGGTGAACAAGCTGTAATTGTTACCAACCTCAATATCTTCTTGATGTTAAATTTCAATCCTTATTGACCTTAACTTTCTGCAGCAAGTGCTTCTGTTCCACCTCAGTTTCAGCCATCAAGGTTGTGTCATCTGCAAAACATAAGTTGTTGATGAGTCTTTCTCCAATCTTGAGGCCACATTCCTCATCATAAAGCCCAGCTTCTCAAATTATCTGTTCTGTATGTAGATTGAAAAGGTATGGAGACAGAATGCATTCCTGATGCACTCCTTTCGTGATTTTGAACCATGCAGTGTAAAATCAGGAAAAGTGTATGTAGGGCTGTATCTTCTTTCCACACCTATTCAATCTGTATGCTGAGCAAATCATGAAAACTAGAGGAAAGCCCATCAGGAACCTCTGTTACACAGATAACACAACCTCGCTTGCTGAAAATGAGACAGACCTGAAGCACTTACTGTAGAGGATCGAGGACTGCAGCTTTCAATATGGTTTACATCTCAACATCAACAAAACAAAAATTCCTCACCACTGTACTGATAAGCAACATCATGATGATGTTGTTGTTATGTACCATCGAGTCACTTGTGACTCATAGTGACCCTATGTACAACAGTCCTAAACTCTGCTCTGTCCTGTGCCAATTGTACTATCTCCAACACTCCCATCCCAATTACCCCATTCAATCAATCCACCTCATAGAGTGCCTTCCTCTCCTGCGCCGACCCTCCACCCTACCAAGCATGATGTTCGTCTCCTAAGACCTGTCTCTCCTTACAACATATCTAAAGTATGTTAGACGGAGCCTCAGAATCCTTGCCTCCAAGTAGCCGCCCGTTTTAACCCTTTCCAGGATGAATCTCTTTTCCTAGCAGTCCATGGTACCCTCAATACTCTTCTCCAGCGCCACAGCTCAAAGGCATCAATTCTCTTTCTATCCTCCCTAGTACAACATCAAGATAGGTAGAGAAAAGATTGAAATTGTCAACAATTTCATCTTGCTTGTATCCACAGTCAACACCCTTGGTACCAGCAGTCAGGAGATCAGGAGATCAGGAGAAGTATAGCACTGGGATAGTCTGCTGTCAGGGATCTTTCCAAAGACCTTAAGAGCAATTATGTCAGTTTAAAGACTAAGATGTAACTGATCGAGGCCACACTTTTTCTAATCCCTTGCTATGCATCTGAGAACTGGATAATGAGTAAAGATTACAAGACAGGAATAGATTCATTTGTGCTGTGGTGTTGGAGAAATGCACTTAATGTCATATTGTAAGTAAGGACACTTGCTCAGAAGCATGATGTATCCCATATGTAATAAGAGGTAGTTTTACAATAAGTACTGACATATTCAGTTAGTTCAGTATTCCTCCAATATTATCAAATACCTTCCTGTAGATTGGATTGGTGCTTAGATGGTTTGTTTAGTTTGCGAGATATTTTTTTCCAATTCGGAAAAGAATAAAAAGCAATTGAACTCTATACACACACACACACACACACACACACACACACTGTTTTTAAAATTATTCTGCAGTTCTTACTGAAATCTTTGCCTGAAAAAGAGACATAATTGGCTCTTAAGAATTTGAGTTTGATATTTCTGCATTGTATTACTGTTTGTTTATTTGTGTTAAAAGTGTGTGATGATATTTTGGACAACCCCCCCCCAGATTTTAGGGGAAGTATTTCTGACTCAGTAGCACTGTATTTCTTTTTCACAGCAGTGAAGTTCTGGAATGCCAAATATCCTCTCTTCCTTTAATATCTGTCTACTTAGTTCTGTTTTACTCTCAAAGAGAGGTGTTATTTTATGAGAAGACTTTCATCTCTAAGAAGCTAATAAATGAAGTCAGACCTCCTAAATTTTAGGAAGGTCCAAAGAACCATCAAAGTTAATTGCTAATCTAAATGCAATACCTTGGTAACTCTCTGAACATCCTTTAAAAAACCCCTAAGTAATCAGGAATTATTTTGTCAGAATGCCACTGTTGTAATTCAATGAAAGTAAATTAGTTGTTCTACTGTTCTGGACAAGAGAAGATTCCATTCTGACTTGGGTAGAAACCAGTTTGTGGATGTGATTTGGTGCATGAATGCTCCATCCCTGTCAGAGATGGTAAATTTGACAAGAAGCTTTGATTCTTTAGAAAAGCACTGTGTGTTTGGAAGAGAGATGTGGGCCATAACCTAGCAGGAAAATCTGTCTCCAATGTAAGAGAAACATTAAATTGATCATTACAGATCAGTCACTAAGCAGGAGTAAGCTTTTCCTCGTCTTGCTTATTGGATAATTTGACACTCACAGCTAATTTTACTTGTTAAGCTTTCTCACAATATGAATATAAAAGCAAAAATAAGGATAAGATGAAATTTTCGTGTAACCCTCAGTGAAAGTAAAAACAAAATTATTTAGGCTTTGACTATCACTGAAATTTGATTGTGCAACAATCATCAGTATTCTTCTAAGACTGGTGAGAAACAAGGGATAAAAAGGATTTCAGAAGGACTTCTCAGACTTTTTTAACATTTATCATTCAATAAAAGTCTCTTTATCTACTATGCATCAAAGGCTTTGGGCAATTGATTTCCTCAACTATAAGTCATTGTGGCAGTAGCAGTCAGGAAATCAAAAGACATTTTTCCCACTTGCATTGGGGAAGTCTGCTGTCAGAGACCTTTCCAAAGTGCAAATGAGCAATGATGTCAGTCTAGAGACTAAGGTGTGCTTTGAGTGGTGTCATTCATTGTCTTTGCCCTTACTTGATATGCATCAGAGAGCTGGACAATGACTGAGGATGACAACAGAATTGATGTCTTTGAGTTGTGGTGCTGAAGAAGAGTTTAGCATGTACCATGGACCTCCAGGAAAATAAATAGGTGTCTTGGATGGGGTGAAACCAAATTTCTCCTTGGAGGCTAAAATTTTTAACTCCATATCACATAATTTGGGAAAGTGTCCAGGAGGGGCCAGTCTTTGAAGGACATCACGTTTGGAAAGGTGGAAGGGTAGCGCAGGAGAGGAAGACCCCATATGAAATGGAGTGACATGGTGACTGCAGCAATGTGATTAGGTTTGTTGGAGTCACTGAGATTGGCTCAGGATAGAGCAGAGTTCAGAGCTATTTTACATAGTGTCACTATGAGTTGTGGGCCACTCAGTGGCACATAACAACAACAAGACAACATCACATGATAATCTTGATGATTGTTAGACAATAACATCAAGATTGATAAAAGTAGAGGAAGAGGGAATGTGGAGGAAACTCTAATAAGATAGACTGACCAAACAGCCACGACAATGGACTGCATCTAATGATCATAGATGACACAAGACCAGGCAGCGTTTCATTCTGTGCACTGCAATCCCAAAGGCACATGGTTCAAATTCATAAGCCACTTGACGGGAAAAGGATGGACAGTCTCCTATGCCATTTTCTGCCTCTGAAAATCTACTTACAGGTCAGCTGTGGGTCGGTTCCAACTGGACAGCACACAAGAACAACACATATGCACAATAACCACCAACTGTCAAAGCTGATGTCACAGTAATTAATAACATCTTCTAAGAGCTAATTGTAAGTGGATCTATGAGAGGCTCAAATATGCTGTTCTCTCCTCAAAAAGCACACATAAACATACACAGTATTTCTGGTATACATCACACAGGAAAAACGAGTCCAGTAAAGTGAAATTCCCTTTTCCAATTAGTTAATATCCTTTCCAGCCAGAATCAAGCATCTGAAATCTCTGAAGTAGTGCTGCTAAACATTGGGCTAAATCTTCTGACTAAATTGGTTGATGTAATCATAACATAATATTTTAACATTGTGCCCTTTCTTTCTTTCATGCTGCATTGGGTTTTTAAAAAATATCTTATATGATATCAACTATATGAAACTAATATGATAATATTTATTATAAAGTTAATTAGCCCATTGTATTTGATGTTGCAAAGCATTATTCACTATCTAGATAAACTGTTAGGAAAAGTGAATACTTTTAGCAAGTCAAGATGTGCTGAAACCTTACAGATAACAGTAATGTTCGGCAGACCAAACAATTGTATTATCTGTTTCCTAATTTGGGACCCAAGCTGAGAAACCAAGCCAGAAAGTGTTTAATTTAGTTGATGTTTTAATCAATTTTATGTGAACAGAGACTATAATAAATGTCTTTGTAATGCCAAAATATGGCAATATCTTCCTTCTGTGCTGGAGAAGAGTGTTGAATATACCATGGTCTGCTAGGAGAACAAACGGGTTTGTCCTAAAGAAGGTGAAGCCAGAATGCTCCTTGGAGTCAAGGATTCTGAAGCTTCGTCTGACATACTTTGGGCATGTTGCAAGGAGGGAGTACTCCTTGGAGAGGGACATCATGTTTGGGAGAGTGGAGGGACGGAGCAGGAGTGGAAGACCCTCGATAAGATGGATTGATTCTGTGAGTGGAGTGGTGAGAATGAGTGTGTTTGAGACGGTGAGGTTGGCACGGGATAGAACGGCGTTTAGGGCTCTTGTGCATAGGGTCGCTATGAGTTACAAATGACTCAATGGCACATAACAACAACAACATTTTAAAATTCATCTGGGACTAAGTTTTCAATTGAAGGCACATATGTGTAGTTCTTGGCTTTAGAAAGGTGATCTCTTCTTAGGTTGAATGAAGGTCAGCTGTAGACCGTTCGGTTGGTAATGAGTGTAGGCAGAAAGCCTCTTGTTAGAGCCAATGAGAGACTGGTGCTCATGTTGGAGTTTTTCAAAATTCATTTGGGACTAAATGTTCAGTTGAAAGCACATGTGTGTAGTCCTTGACTTTAGAAAGGTGAGTTCTTCTTGTGTTGGATGAAGGTTGGCTGTGGACTGGTTGCTAATGAGTGTAGGCCAGAAGTCTCTTATTACAGCCAATGAGAGCCTGGTGCACAGGTCTGGAGTTTTTTAAAATTCATTTGGACCCAAGGGCCACAATGTATGTCCTAAGTGGGACAACATTGTTCTGTCATTTTGCTGCACTGAGTTAACTACGGATTACTGTGATACTGAATGGTGTGACTTTGGTGTGTTAAATGCCATAATAGTTACACATGGTTGACAGTGTTTAGTAGAGCTCATAGATTAAGACAGGTCTGGGAAAAGGGGTGGTATCCACTTCTTAAACATGCCTCTGGAAGCTCTATGTACTTAGAGAAAGGACAGTAGTGAAGGTGCAGCAGAAACCCCATTTTTTATAAACCCCCATTGGCGCTGGAGGCAGAAGCGGGCCATAAAAATTTTTGGCTTAGGGCAAACAGGAGTGCCCCGGGTAAAGCCCAGTCTGTCCTTGAAAAAGTAAGGAATTAACTAGTGTCTACGTGACACAAAAAAAGTAAAGGCGGGCAAAGTAACCAGCCCATCAAAAGCCAACCAAATCACTGACCCCCTGGCCCGCCAATCTCTTTGCCCTACCATGGGCACTCAAGAAAAAGCTATAAAAGCAAGTGGGAGGGAAAACTCGGGGCTTTTTTCCTTCACCACCTTCCTGAAGAAGGTGGAAAAGCCTACACATGTGGAAAATTAAATAATAAACGCTCTTGAAATTCAGACGTGTTTTTGGATTTCTTTGAGGGGCATTTCGTGGGCACAACAGTAGTTATAGAACAAAGTTAAGGTCTTTTGTTCATGGCGTTGCTACCAGCGGCTCTTAACAACAACATATAACTCCAGGCCCTTGTCTCCATTTTGGAGATGGAGTGAAGCAGCTGGACTCTGTAAGATGCTGTTCTTGTTTTGGTTGAGGATCTGTGTGAAATGTTTGGTTGTTTCTTATTTAAGCCTCTTGTTTAGAGTCAACAAAGACCTCCTGGAGAGCACTTGAATTTAAGCCAAGCCCCTGTCTCCATTTTGGAGACTGGGTAAAGAGGCTGGATTCTGTAAAATGGGCTTTCTTGTTTTGATTGAGGGTCTGTTTGGAATGTTTGGCTGTTGTTTGTTTTATTTAAGCCTCTTGTTTAGAGTCAACAAAACCTCCTGGCGGTCGCTTATATATTTAAAAGTCGGGCCCAAGGGATTATATTTTAATCCCTTCTTATGTACTTTGGAGGAACATTCTTCTAAGTCGTACAGTACTCTTCTGTCAGTTTGCTGTACTGAGGTAACCTGGGGTTTCTGTCAGTTTGCTGTACTGAGGTAACCTGGGGTTGCCGTGATGCTGGACCTTGTTCCACCAGGGTTTCAAATGCTAAAATTGTTGTCCCTGGTGGACAGTGTTTGGTGGAGTTCCCAGTTTCAGACAGGTTTGGAAGCAGGAGTGGCATCCACTTCCTAAACCCCCTGCCTATGGAAACTCTACGAACTTTAAGAAACAATGATAATTATAGAAAGGTTTCAGGTCTTTTGTTCATAGTGTTGTTATGAGTAGTGTTTGACTTAATGGCAATCAACAACAACAACATTTTATATATTCACACGTATTAAAATATGCGCCATTATTTTGTGTACCATTAAGAAGGGAAAAAACAGCTTTGAAATTATTGGATTCCTAGTAAAAGATTTATGTAACTTAATTTTTTAATTCTTTACAATTAATTGGTTTAGGAGGGGTCATGGTAGTAGGGATATTATAGCTAATGTTAGATCAATCTTGGCTGAAAGCAGGGAGTACCACAGGAATGTCTATCTGTGCTTCATTGATTATGCAAAGGTGTTTGATTGTGTGGATCATAACAAACTGTGGCTGACTCTGAGAAGAATGGGAATCCCAGACAGTTGATCATTCTAATGCGAAACTTATGCTTGAATCAAGAGTCAGTCATCAGAACACAGCAAGGAAACACTGCATGGTTCAAAATTGGGAAGGGCGTACACCAGGGATGTGTCCTGTCTCCATACCTTTTCAATCTGTATGCAGAACAGATCCTCTGGGAGGCTGGGCTCCATGAGGAGAAATGTGGGGTCAAGATTGGTGGAAGATCTATCAACAATCTGCGTTATGCAGATGACACAACCCTGCTTTACTGAAACTGAGGAGGACCTAAAGTGCTTGCTACTGAGGGACAAGGACTGCAGCCTTCAACATGGATAGAGGCTCAGTGTCAAGAAGACAAAAATTCTCACCACTGGACCAATTGGCAGCATCAGGATGGATGATGAAGAGATTGAGATTGTTGACAGCTTTAGTCTGCTTAGCTCAACAATCAACATTCTTGGCATCAGCAGCCAGGAAATTAAAAGACGTATTGCGATGGGAAAGTCTGCTGTTAGGGACCTCTCTAAAGTACTGACGAGCAACGGTGTGTCTCCAGAGACTAAGGTGCATCTGGTACAGGCCACGGTCTTTGCAATCACTTGTTATGCGTCAGAGAGCTGGACAATGACCAGGGAGGATAGAAGGAGAATTGATGCTTTTGAGCTTTGGTGTTGGAGAAGAGTGTTGAGGGTACCTTGGACTGCTAAGAAAACAAACAGATTCATTCTAGATAGGGTTAAACCAGGCTGCTCCTTGGCGGCAAGGATTCTGAGGCTTCGTCTGACATACTTTGGTCATGTTGTAAGGAAAGACCAGTCCTTGGAGAAGGACATCATGCTTGGAAGACAGGCATAGTAGGGGAAGGCCCTCTGGGAGGTGGATTGATTAGGTGACTGTGGCATTTGGGATGAGTGTGTCGGGGACAATGGGTTTGGCACAGGACAGAGCAGAGTTTAGAGCTGTTGTTCATAGGGTCTCTATGAGTCACAAGCAACTCGACAGCACATAACAACAACAACAATTTATGTAACTTAATTTTTTAATTATTTACAACTAATTAAGTGATTTAGGGTTTTCAACAGCTCATAACAACAACAATTAAATAAAGTTGACTAAGTATTCTTAAAATTATTTCATATCCAAAGGTCATAAAATAGAAGATACATCTTTATATTAGTGATATTAAGTTTGGTCAAAATGTGTACTTTAGAATCTATGACAAGGGAGACATAGTTTTCATGTTTGCAGCTGAAAATGACAATAACAATAGTGAACATGATGACAATTATAGTCACAATTATTGGTTGTGTGATTACTTGGTTAATGCAAACTATACAACACAATACCACAATTGGCTTCAGCATAAAAGATAACAAGGGAATGGTACAGGATAGGGCAAGGTTCATACATGTTGGTCATAGGGTTACTATGGATACAGTGGACTCAACAGAACTTAACAGCAGCAAAAACACAACCTGGTATCAATGGTAACAAAGAAACGATTTCAAACTGCATTGAAAGCATTGAGAAATAAATAGATAGGTAGATAGATAGATAGATAGATAGATAGATAGATAGATAAAATAAAATAAAGCAAGCAAGCAAGCTTAGGGATTGATGGGATACCAACTGACCTATTGCAACAAATTGATGCAACCCTGAAAATGCTTACTAGCCTAAGCCAAGAAATTCAGAAGACTACCTTGTCAGCTACAGGAAGAGATCTAGATTTTTCTCCCACCACAAAAAATTGGTGATCTAAGAGACTGCAAAAATTATCAAACAATAGCATCACTATCACATGCAAGTAAAATCTTGCGTTTATGTGAAACTTATACATAGACCAAGAAGCAGCTGTCTGAATAGACTGAACACAACAAAGAAATAAAGATTGGTTTAAAATCATGAAAGGTATGTGTCAGGGTTGTATCTATTCAATCTGTATTCAATCTGTATGATGAATAAATTGCTTGAGAATTTGGACTAAATGAAGAAGAGTGTAGCATTAGGGTTGGAGAAAGATTCATCCACTTTCCTTGTAGAAAGTGAAAAAGGCTTGCTCTCATTGCAGAAGATCAGACATCATAGCCTTCAATATGAAGTACATTGTAACATCTGGAAAAAGAAACATCCTCACCACCATACCAATAGGCAGTATGTTTTTAAGTCCTTGTTAAGTGCTATCTAGCCATAGATGACTCATAGCGACCCTATATATGAAAGACCTGAACACTTAACTTTCATTGTTTCTCCAGGTTCCTAGAGTTTCCAGAGGCAAGCTACTTCAGAAGTGGATTCCACTCTTGCTTCCAAGCTTGTTTTAATAGGGGAGCTCCACCAAAAACTGCCCACCATTATCGCATTTGACACATCAGTGTAACAGTGTTTAGTATCACAGCAAACACGAGTTACCTCTGTACAGCAAATGGACAGACCAGTGCTATACGACTTAGAAGAAAATATGTGATATATAGAGAAAAGAATTTGAAGAGGTCAATGTTGTTTTTCATTATTTTACTATTATGTTCCAAAATTCATCCCCTATGATAGCAGCAAATATAAAATGAAAACATGTGCTGGAAAAATCTGCCATCAAGGATTTCTACAAATTGCTGACGAGAATGATGTCAGTTTAAAGGCCAAAGTGCATCCGATTTAAGCCATGGTATTTTAAATTGCTTCCTATGTCAGTTTGGAGATTAAGGCATGGTCTTTGAAATCACTTGCTATGCATCAGAAAGCTGGACAATGAATGACTAGGGATGATAGAAGGAGAATTGATGTTTTTGAGTTGTGGTGTTGGAAAAGAGTATTGGATATACCATGGACTGCTGGAAGAACAAACAGGTTCATCCTAGAAAGGGTGAAACTAGGCTGCTCCTTGGAGGTAAGGATTCTGAAGCTTTGTCTGACATATTTTGGGCATGTAGCCAGGAGAGACCAGACCTTGGAGATGGACATCATACTTTGGAGGATGGAGGGACAGAGCAGGAGACGAAGAACCTGGGTGATATGGATTGATTCAGTGACTGGGGTAATGGAGATAAGTGTGTCTGAGACAATGAGACTGGCACAGGATAGAGGAGGGTTTAGAGCTGTCGAACATAGGGTCACTATGAATTGCAGATAACTTGACAGCACATAACAACAACAACAAAATGTATCTGAAAGTTGGATGATGAATAAAGAATGCTATTGTTGTTGTTGCTGCTGTTACTATGTGCCTTCATGTTTCCTGCAACTCATAGTGGCCCTATGTATATCAGCTCTGAAACCTACCCTATCCTGAGCCATTCTCATAGTCTCCCACCAATGTAATACTATTTTTCTTGTCATTAAGTCAATCCATATTACCCTAGGTCTTCCTCTACTGTGCTATCCCTTCGTTCTTCCAAGTATGGTGTCCCTCTCCAAAGACCGGTCCCCCCTTGCTACATTCCCAAAGTATTAGATAGAGTCTCAAAATCTTTGCCTCCAGTGAACAGTCTGACTTCACCCTCTGCAGGACAGACCTGTTTGTTCTCCTGACAGTCCACTATATTTTCAACACTTTTCTCCAGTACCACAATTCAAAGGCATCAATCCTTCTGTCATCCATAGTCATTGTACAGGTTTCTGGTGCACAGCACATAATTGCAAAGACAATGGCCTGGATCAGGAATACCTTAGTCTCCAGACTGACATCATTGTTCTTCAGTACTCTAGAGAGGTCCCTGACAGCAGATTATCCCAATGCAATTCATCTTTGATTTGTGGAGCCAAACAAACTGAATCCGTTAACAATCTTAATCTCCTCTCCATCCATCATGAATGAAGCTGCCAATTGGCCCAGTGGTGAGAATTTTTGTTTTCTTGATGTTAAACTTCAATCCATATTGAATACTATAGTCCTTGACCTTCTATAGCAAATGCATACTGAAGAAAAATCAATGCATTTCAACTACAATGTTGGCAAAGGATATTGAATATATCAGAGATTGCCAAAAGAACAAACAAATCTGTCTGGAAAGAAGTTCAACCAACGTGCTTCTTAGAAGCAAAGATGAAGAAACTACATCTTAAATGCTTTGAATATGTTGTCAGAAGTCAAGCCTTTCCTTAGCTGGAAAAGATAGAGGATTAAAGAAGTAGAAGAAGATCCTCAACAAGATGGTTTGATCCAATGACTTTAACAATGGACTTGAAAATGTTGAGGATGATGAAATTGATGCAGAATACAGTAAGGTACGTGTTGTTCAAAGAGTAGCAGTTGTAGTGGACAAGAAGGCACCTTAGAGGAAGACATGACCTGACTGCAAGCTTCACGAAAATGGTAATGATGTCTTCTTTCTGTATTACGATCTCCAGCTCAGAGATATGTTAGTGATCTCTGAATTGATGGTTAATTTCCAGTTGACGACCTGAATAAATGACAAGGATAGAGTGACAAACAAACACCTATAAGAACAACCTGGCATAATAGGGTCGCTACGAGTTGCAGGCAACTCAACAGCAACAGCATTTCTTCCTTAAACTATCTTGAAGTATATATTCTAAAATGCCAAGAATTGTTCCAATAAAGTTATATCTCAAGTAAAATAAACAATGCATTTTAGGTGCAGTTATTATAATGAAAGGACTTATAAAAAAACCTTAGCACAGTAAGCAATGATAAGGTTGCAGGTTTTACTCACAATCAAGCTACAGGTAAATATATGCATAAATTTCACATACCATGGTATGTTAAAAAGAGACTTTCATAAATATTGTTGTATGTAAGAATACTTAGGTTTGTAGAAGAATATTTTTAACACAGAGTATAAACGTATTATCTAAATTAAATATAATGTGTGGGTGGCACAAGATAGATAGGACAGAGTTCAGGTTTGTTGTACAAAAGAATCACTTTGAATCATTTTCAACTCAGTGGAATCTAACAACAAATGAAATAAAAGGAAATTGTATAATTCATCTTGGAAAAGATAAATGGGATTGATTCCATATTTACCAGAAGGTAAACTTCCTGCTGTCGAGAATTTTGTCTTGTTTACTAAATACATCCCTAGAATTTCTAATTGTGTGTTGAACAAATTGAAAGTGCTCAATACATGTCTTTCAAACAAGGGAATTAATAACATTTTAATATACTTAAACTGTTTTTGACAATCATATCACAAAATAATTTCTAGAAGACTCTTGATGCTTGGTGTGAAGATCCATAAAGCCTGGGTTTAAATGTATTAAGATATATTCTGCTATGTTATAAAGAATATACTAAATAATGAAGCAATAATAAATTGATCCCCAAATTCTATAAATTAGCACAAGGTTTACCTGTTTCTCAAAGTTTCTTGCCAATAAGAGACTATAAGAGTTCTCTGTTGCTGTTGTTGTGTGCTGTAAAGTTGGAACTGACTCACAGCTGACCCTCTAGCAGGTTTTCAGAGGCAGTAAACTGTTCTGTAGGAGACTGCCCATTTTCCTCCAGTAGAAATAAAGGCGAATTTAAGTGGCTTGCCTTCAAGTTGACAGTGAAACTCCTTACCACTAAGCTCTTTGTTTTGCATGATGTTGTTGTTAAGTAACATTGAGACAGAAAAAACTCATAGCTGATCCTTCAGTGGATTTTCAGAGGCAGTAAATTGCACAAGAAGAGATTATCCATCTTTCTCTCTTACAGAAACTGGTGGGTTTGAACCTCATGCCTTTGAGTTGACAGTACAACTTCTTACCACTAGGTTACCAGGGTATAGACTCTCACATTCTAGGATGATGACATTTCCATCATCTTATCCTTCACAGGGTCGCTGTGAGTCTCTTGCGACTTGACGGCACTTAACAACAACAACAACAACATCAAGTGGGACATGGGGGATTCTTAATTACTGAAGCAGGTAGGGAAGAACTGGAAATTTATACATTTCATTGACCAGAAATGGGCCAGGCCTACATGGAAGAGAAAAATAAAAGGATATACGAGGGAGGGTATGGATGTGTCACTTAGATTCCAGTCCAGGCTTGTCAGTTTATGGTCAAGGCTGTTATAAGTGTTGTTCACTAACAGCTCATTGCTTTCCTAATGCTGTTAAAATTATTCTAGGATAAAATTGTCTAGAGCAAGGATATTGACAGGGAACTTCAAGAAATACAATGTAGATTCTAGAGAGGGTTTGGAACAAAAGGCATCCCACTGAAATGAGATGGATCTTGACCGAAAGCAAAGAATATTAGAAAAATGTGTGCTTAAGCCTTATTTACTGTGAAAAGAAAATAAACAGGTTTGTCCTGGAGAGGGTAAAGCTGGGCTACTCCTTGGAGGCAAGGATTCTGAAGCCTCCGTTGACATACTTTGGACCTGTTGCAAGGAGGGACCAGTCCTTGGAGAGAGACGTGATGCTTGGGAGGGTGGAGGGACAGCACAGGAGAGGAAGACCCTCAATGACATGGATTGATTCAGTCACTGGAGTAATAGGGGTAGGTGTGTTGGAGATGGTGACATTGGCACAGGATAGGGCAGAGTTTGGGGCTGTTGTGCATAGGGTCGCTATGAGTCGCAGACAACTCGATGGTACATAACAACAACAACATATCATAATAAATTTTGGGTTGTTGTTATGTGCCATCAAGTCACTTGCAACTCATAAGGACCCTATGTACAACAGCTCTGAACCCTGCTCTATCTTGAGTTAACCTCACTGTCTCAGACACACCTACCTCCATTACTCTAGTAAGTGAGTCAATTCATCCCATCCAGAGTCTTCCTCTCCTGCACTGTCCCTCCATCCTCCCAAGCATGATGTCCCTCTTCAAGTACTTATTTCTCCTTGCAGCATGCCTAAAGTACATCATATAAAGTTTCATCATCCTTGCCTCCAAGGAGCAGCTTGGCTTCACCCTCTCTAGGATGAACTTGTTTGTTCTCCTAGCAGTCCATTCAATAATACTCTTCTTCTCCAGCACCAACCTCAAAGGCATCTATTCTCCTTCTATTATCCCTAGTCATTGGCCAGCTTCCTGATGCACAGCTAGTAATTGTGAAGACCATGGCTTCGATCAGGGGCATGTTATTTTCCAGACTGATATCATTGCTTTTCAGTACTCTAGAGAGGTCCCCAACAGCAGATTTTCCCAATACAATTCTTCTTTTGATATCGTGGCTGCAGGTACCATGAGTGTTGATTGTGGAGCCAAGCAAACTGATGCTGTCAACAATATCAGTGTCTTCACTGTCTATCATGATGCTGCCAATTGACCCAGTGGTGAGAATATTTGTCTTCTTGATGTTGCGCTTCAATCCATATTAAAGGCTGCTGTGATTGACTTTCTGCAGCAAATGACTCAGTTCTCCTCAATTTTGGCCGGCAAGTTTGTATCATCTGCATAACACAGATTGTTGATGAGTCTTCCTCCAATCCTGATGCATTGCTCCCCCCAAAAAATTAATTTCAAAATACTTGTGCTCCTGAAAAACGTGTGCAAAGACCAAGACTCACCCATTTAAACAGAAGAAGGGATGTCTCATGGTTTTAAAAGGTGTGCGTCAAGGTCATATACTTCTCCCATACCTATTTAATCTGTATCCTAAGCAAATAATCTGAGAAATTGATGTGAAAAAGAATACAGCATAATGATAAGAGAAAGAATCAGTAATAACTTGTGATATTCAAGTGAACAACTCTGCTGAAAAAGACTGGAAAACACTTCTAGGTGAAAATTGAATACTATAGCCTTCAATGCAGATTATCAAGGTTAAAAAAAAAACAACCTGCAAAAATATCTCACAAATGGATCAATAAATATCTTTATAAGTATAAAAAAGACTGTTGAGACCAATGACTTCATTTACTTTGATTCACAATCAATACCCATAGAAGCATCAGTCAGGAAAAATAACCCACACATTGGACAAGTCTGCTGTCAAGGAACTTTTTAAAGTGTTAAAGAGCCAGGATACCATCTTAAGTGACTCTGACACAAGACATAGTATTTTCAATTGCTTCGTATACATGTAAATGTTGAATAAGGAAGCTTGAAAAAGAACTTATGGCTTAGAATTGTGGTATTGGTGGTGGCTGTGTTTTGTGCACTGTCTAGTCAGAATCAACAATACTGTTCTCCCTACAGGGAGTGTACAGAGCCAGTCAATCTCCCATCCTTTTTCCATAGAAGTCTGAATCTTTAGGATTATAGTGAAGCTTCTTACCACTAAAAGTCCCTGTGGTGTTGGTGAAGAGTAATGAATATACTGTCAAAGAATAAACAAATCTTCCCAGGAAGGAGTCCAGCCAGCATTTCCTTAGCAGCAAGGATGACAAAATTTCATCTTACATCTTTGGAACATCTTATCAGAAGAGACCAATCTGTAGAAGAATATGCCATGCGTGGTAAAGTAGAAACAGCAATAAAGAGGAAGACTTTAATTAAGGTGACTGACACAGTGGTGGCAATAATGGGCTCAAGCGCAGCAGTGATTGTGAAGGTGGCACATGATCAGGTGATGTGCACTGAGTCAGAGCTGAATCAATGACACCTAGCAAGCAATACCATCAACTACAGGAAAGCAACAAGGCCCTTGGTCTTACCATTGGCTGATAACTTAAGTGTTAGCAGTTAAATGTTAACTTAAATACTAGGCTTGACAGTAAAAAACTTAAAAATATGGAAAATGTGTGCTGTTCATGGATAGGAAGGCTCAATATTGTGAAAATGGCAATGCTACCAAAAACAGTCTACATGTTCAATGCAATCCCAATACAGATACAAAATCCACTTTCCAAGGAGATTAAAAGGGAAAGTGTCAAGTTTATTTGGAGAGGAAAGAGACTCCTAACAAACAGAACACTTGTGAGAAACAAAAATGAAGTGGGAGGTATAGCACTCCCTGACCTCAAAACGTACTACACAATAGTAGTAACCAAAACTGCATCGTACTGGTACAATGGCAGGCACATAGACCAATGGAACAGATTTGAGAACCCAGAAATAGACCCAGCTATTGATGGTCAACTGCTATTCAACAAGAAAATAAAACCTACCAAATGGGAAAATAACAACTTCTTCAACAAATGGTGCTGGCAAATTTAGACTGCTACCTGCAGAAAGTGGAAACAGGATCCACGGCTCATATCATACACAAAAATCAACTCGAAGTGATTCAGAAACCTGGGAGTGAAGCCCAAACCAAAAAATTAATAAGAGAAAAACTGGGATCAAGCTTAGAAGGCCTAGTCTACAGTATAAAGAGACTGACAAATACAGCCAGAAATGTATAATCTGAAGAGGATAAAACTGTTGAATAGGACCTTCTAAAGATTAAATCCCTGTGCACATAAAAAACTTTTCCCAAACAGGATGAAAAGAAAACCTACCTATTGGAAGCAAACATTTGGAAGTACCGTCTCAAACAAGAATATCAAAATGAAAGTTTACAAAATATCCTGGACCTCCACAAGAAAAAAAAACACCCAATTACAAAATATAGAAAAGCTGTGGAAAGATTTTTCACAGAGGAAGATATTCGAAAGGCTGAAAGACACATGAAGAAATTCTCAAAATCACTGGCAATAAGAAAGATGCAAATCAAAACCACAATGAGATATCATCTCACTCTAGTAATAGTGGCAAAGTTTAACAGGAAAGCAAGTGATAAATGTTGGAGAGGATGTGGTGAGGTAAGAACTCTTATACCTTGTTGGTGGGATTGTAAAATGGTACAACCACTCTGAAAGGCAGGAAAGGCAGTTTGGCGCTTCCTCAAAAAGCTGAGCATAGAAACTTCATATGACCCAGCTATTCCACTGCTTAGAATATACCCAGATAAAATGAGAACAGAGGTACAAAAGGAGACTTTGTACACCAATGTTTGCAGCAGCGTTATTCACCATAATAAGAACATAGAAATAGCCCAGATATCCAATCATAATTTAATGGATTGAGAAATTATGGTACATTCACACAATGGAATACTATGAAGCATGCAGGAGCAATGATTTTGTAAATTACTATCAAACTTGGAAGGGACTGGAGAGCATTATGCTAAATGAACTAACTCAGTCCCATAAAGACAAATACTGTATAAAACCATTATTGTAGAATGAGTATGAGGATCCAAGGGGGAGGGGCAGAGGATGGAAGCATAGAGTTGAGGATGGGGGGTGGGGAGTTATTCATAAGGTCATACAATTGATGGGGTGAGATGAAGGAACTGGGAAAGATCCAATGTGGAAAAACAATGTACTTGAACTTTGTAAATAAACCAGTCTAAAATTTTTTTAAAGAGCACCCTTTAGGAACAAACAATATAACCCCAAAATACAGTGTATAGGAATGATCTACCTGAAAACACAATGTGGATGGAGGAGTTTCTGAAACACAATGTATACAAAATTAAACACAACGTATATAAATTTTGTATGCAAACCAAAATAAAATAATTTTTTTTAAATGTTAAGTTTGAATCTACTCAGCACCATAAGAGAATGGACTAGAGAGATCAGTTTCTGTAAATATTGCAATCACAACAACCCTAATAGAGCAGTTGTATTATGGCACACATGAGGTTGTGGTCAGAATTAGACCTTCATATTGGGTTTATTCTAGTTATCCTACTATTGATAATTTGCGTTTTTACTTCAGCTAGAAGCTAACGTGTGCCTGATACAGGCCATGGTCTTTGCTATGTGTCAGAGAGCTGGAAGAAATTACACTTTTGAGCTGTGGTGTTGGAGAAGAGTATTGAATATACCAAGGCCTGGTAAGAAAACAAACAGGTTCATCCTGGAGAGGGTTAAACCAGGCTGCTCTTTGGAGGCAAGGCTTCTGAATCTTCGTCTGACGTACTTTAGACATGTTACAAAGAAGGATCAGTCCTTGGAGAAGGATATCACGCTTGGGAGCATAGAGGGACAGCGTGAGAGAGGAAGATCCTCTATGAGGTGGATTGATTCAGTGACTGGGATAATTGGAGTAGGTGTGTCAGAGACAGTGAGATTGGCACAGGACAGAGCAGGGTTTAGGGTTGTTGTCCATAGGGATGCTATGAGTCATAGGCAACTAGACAACAAATAACAACAACAACAAATGAACAATGGGGATAGGTGTATTGAAATCATTGAGACTGGCTCAGGACAAGGCAGGCTTCAGAGTTTCTATACATATCCATAAGGCCACTATGGGTCGCAGGTGACACGACGACACATAACATATGAAATAAGAACCTATATTTTAAAAATATTTTATTTTGATTCAGTGCATTTTGGGCAAAAATGTAAATTCTTGGTAGATCATGAACTGTATGTGAACCTGTATGAAGCCCTGTCAACTTGAAGGGAATAGACTTGGCTTTTTGGTTTTAAGTAAGTAATTTTGCCTAGAAAGTTGCTACTGTTCAAGGATAGTATACAATTAATGACTGATTGATGCTGGCATAGAAATGGCAAGCCCCTAACATCAAAACTAGGGCCAAGTTTATGTTGAAATCCACACTCCAGATCACCCCACAGGATCAAGGTAGACCAGCTGAGGCCTGTCCTTGCTTATCTCTTTTATACCTTTGACCCTCATGGCCTCCCACATTCTTCTTTGCCCTCAGAGGATTTCTTCAGTAATCATATATATTGTTTTTCTCTTGTTCATATGATTCTCCACCATAAGCTGTGCTTTTGTGAACCCTACTTAAGAAAGTCTGCCCTTACAAAAAGCTGTTAGGGTAAGATTCTGTGTAAAATCATTTACTGCCATATTGTAATGAATACCTCATCACTGTGGCAGGTGGCATATTAATAATCCTTGGAATGCAATAGTCGTCTAGTAACTCGGATCTTTCACCATGAGGGACTAGGGTGGAATACAGAAAAACCAAGATACGCCTATTCATTCAATGTGTCTATATTTAAAAGATAAAAGGATATAATAAGTATAAGTACCTTGGGATAGTTTGAATGATACTTAGTGTCAATGATATATTTAGAAAGAAATGTCAGGTTCTTGTGTATTAATTAGCAATATAAAAGATATGGGAGAATTACAGGTCTTTTTCGCAAGTATTTAAATGTATCTTCGTCTCTAGCAGCTGACGATAGAGCCACACATCAGATACTTATGTAAAATTGCCAAAATATCAAAGAAGACTGAATTGCCAGCCTCGGCAAGTTTCCTCTGTAATAAGCAGGGCTCTTACAAAGAAGGAGTGGGACTCTGAGATTTGAAATTAGAGCACCTTGTTGCTCTCATTTAGTTGATGGTTTCAATGTCCTGATTTTAAACTATGCAGTTTTCCTTTATTCTGCTCAGACAGCTGCTTCCTAGTCTTTGTAAAGACTTCACATGAGCACAGTTAAATGTTCTGGGACATAGAAAATACTTTTATCCACACACACTCAGAAGTAGATCCCACTTAACACCTGATAATAAAGTATGAGTTTGTTCAAAAACTAAGAATTTATTTTCCAAGCAGGTCAAATAGGTATATGAGTGCAAGCTGCAAATGAACTGTTACTACACCTTAGTCCAGTTGGAGATAATGCTGAAACAATGGATATCCTCCGTTGGGAGGTCATCTTCTTTGAGAAGAGAAAGAAGTAGTCCACGGTAAGGGCAAAAGCTAATATATGAGCAATGATGAATGGCTTATCTGATAAAGTCAGTTAGATGTGACTTCCTAAGACTGCTTTAAATGTAAATCCATCCCAAGAGCAGAGATTATACAGTGACTTCTCAGATTCCTTAGAACTTTAATTATATTATTTTTTTCTCCGTTTTTACATATTTGTTTCTATTTACTTTGCTAGTTAGTAGGTTCCTAAGACACACAGAGGTAGATAGACAAATAGATCTCTGTCTATATTTGCTATTGTTATTCATTTCTGTCAGGTCAGAACTAATTCATAGCTGACCCTCCAGTGAGTTTCCAAGGCTTGTAAATCACATGTGAGGAAATTGTTTGTCTTTCGCCTTTAGATTGGCAGTGGAAATCCTTACCAGTAGGCCAGCAGAGCTCCACAGACAGAGTAACTAAAGCATTTATCATATTATTGAGACGGATCAGACAGAATTACGCTGCTGACATAAAGGCAGCATCTCTCCAGAAGTTCAAATCTACCAGTCACATGGAAAAAGAAAATTTTCTCTCATGCTATTTACAGTTTCCTGAAAATCTACTGGAGGGCTAGCTATGAGTCAGTTAGAACTCTATGGAAAAGAAATTTTAACTAGTTTATTTTTTTTCTACTATTTTATTTACAAAATAGGAATACAAATTCGAACAAATTCTTTCAATTTCCCTCACCCCACCACCCATCAAACTGTACAACCCAATGATTAAACACCCCTTCCCCCTGCACATCCACATCCTTCTGCTTCCAGCCTCTCCCAGCCTTCCTGAATCCTTATACTCATTCTACAATAATGGTCTCATACAATATTTATTCTTGTGGAACTGAGTTAGTTCACTCAGCATAATGCTTTCCAATCCCTCCCAAGTTAGGTAATAATTTACAAAGTTATTGCTCCTGCATGCTGTATAGTATTCCATTGTGTGAATGTACTATAATTTCTCAATCCATTTGTATATGGTTGGACATTTGGGCTATTTCCATGTTCTTGCAATGGTGAATAATGCTGCTGTGAACATTGGTGTACAAATCCAGTTTGTGCCTCAGTTCTCATTTGCTCAGGGTATATTCCAAGTAGTGGAATAACTGGATCATTTGGAATTTCTATGTTCAGTTTTTTGAGGAAGTGCCAAACTGCCTTCCAGAGTGATTGTTGTTGTTGTTGTTATGTGCCGTCCAGTCCTTTCCGACTCATAGCGACCCTATGCACAACAGCCCTAAACCCTGCTCTATCCTGCGCCAACCGCACCGCCTCTGACACACCCATCCCGAT
>NW_006399829.1:8768927-8769773 GCF_000299155.1 Elephantulus edwardii | reverse complement strand
CCATTTGGATATCTTCCTCTGAAAATGTTTCCATGTCTTTTGCCCATTTTGTAATTGGGTTAGCAGTTTATCAGTCTTTTTTTCTTGTGGATGCGAATTCATTTTTAATGTATTACCACATGTATTTTTTCTTCCTTTATATTTTTACATATATGATGACCTCAACATATCAAAGTTTTCTAGAATGAGACTTTTTCAAGTTATTAATTAAAATTTACCATCAGCTTCCTCACTTATAAAGAAGTAAGTTAAATTGGAAGATATCTGAAGTTCTTCTATGAAATTAGTGAGAACAAAGTGTTGGTTTTTCTAGGAGCTCTAACAGAATAGGAAGCTGTGGTGACTTTGTTATTGTTTAGTGTTGAGTTGGAACTGACCCATAACTGACCTTTCAGCATATTTTTAGAAGCAGTAAATCACATAGGAGGAGATTGTAAATCTTTCCCCAGCAAAGCAGCTGTTGGATTTGAACTGCTTAACTTTGTGTTGGCAGTGCAATTCCTACCAATAGATGCAGAAGATCAAAGACTGTACAATAGTAAGAAGACAGATTCTCACCACTGGGCCAATTGGCAGCAACATAATGGATGGAGAAGAGATTGAGGTTGTTAACAATTACTGGTTGTTTGGCTCCACAATCAACACTCCTATCATCAGCAGTAAAGAAATAAAAAGATTAAATACACTAGGAAAATCTGCTGTCAGGAACTTCTCCAGAGTACAGAAATGCAACAATGTCAGTCTAGAAACTAAGGTGCACCTGATCCAAGCCATGGTCTTTGCAATTACTTGCTACACATCAGATAGGTGGACAATGACTAAGGATGAGAGAAAAAGAATTGATGC
>NW_006399829.1:8766990-8768357 GCF_000299155.1 Elephantulus edwardii | reverse complement strand
GACTCTTCTGAATTAAAGGGAGGGGGGAAGAATGCTGTTCATTTTTTTCTCCAATGTTCCAAAATATAGTTTCATCTTCATACTCAGCCTCCGTAAAGGGAAACTCTATTACATAATAAAAGATACTATCTCTCCCAAAATATTCTGCCAAGAAAGAAAAAAAAAGGGGGGGAATACTTTCTCTGTCATGTCTTTCACATTTAAAGATGAGTCAAGTTTCAAATTACTGAGAAATTATAATTAGTACAAGAGATATTTTTCTCTGTTTATTTTCTTTAGACTTATATTGTCTATTTGGAAAATATTTTCAATATTTTTTAAAGTAACTTTTTTCTCAAGGACTTTGTCTCGGGAGCCTCATATTCAAGTTGGACTTACCTGACTAGCATGGCTCTCATACCACTGCATCAAAATTGCTCAGTTCTCACAAATCAATCGTCAACTCCAGCATCTGGGGAAAAGATGATAAATTTTTATATCCCTGCCCTAGTCACACTCCATAAACTTCAGACATTGATTTCCTTCAGAAATTGTACGCTGTCAATGGAAAAAGAAAATTAATTTCAAGCTAATGTGTTCAACCCCTGTAGCCATAATTCTTTTCTTCATATTTCAGAATTTTGTGTGCTATTGAAGTGTGAAATTTAGAGTCTAATATTGCTTATTATAAGCACAATTCTTCTTAAAAAGGTAGATTGGCTATGTGTTGACGTTACTAATAATTATTGAATGCCTACTCTCACCTCTGGACCTTATACTAAGTGTTGGAGAAGCAGAGATCAAGGTGACCCTCCTGGACTTTCCAAGAAGTCACAGTGCAGTGGAGGTTAAAAAGAAGTAAATATACACGGTCATAATTTTATGATAGAGATAAGTTTAGATTAATTGAGAAGCACACAGAAAACACACTTCACCAAAAAGCCATAGAAACTTCACAACAATTATGGCTTCTGAGATTAATAGATGTTATCCAGACCAATAATGGAGAAATAAATTAAGGCATATAGAAAGAATAAAAGTTTTGAAAAGGAGAATATGGAGACTTTCAATATACTCCTTGAACGTTAGAGGAAAAAGCCAAGATTCACTATATATAGAAAAACAATCATAAGAATATAAGTATATCAGAAAAAATAACTTTACACACAATGGCCAAAAGATAGTTGATCAATATGGTTAAAGTGCAGCTGGTAAAATTATGGTGCTGTATCCACTTACATTATGTTCTTGAAAACAATGTATTCCCTACAACCAGGAAAAGATAAAATAGATGAATGGGATCTTCTAAGAATAAAATCCCTATGCACATCCAAAAACTTCTCCAACAGGGTAACAAGGGAAGCCACAGACTAGGAAAAAGTATTTTG
>NW_006399829.1:8764660-8765907 GCF_000299155.1 Elephantulus edwardii | reverse complement strand
AAATTTTAAAAAAAGAAAACAATGTGTTCAAATTTTGTAAATAAACTAGTTGTTGTTGTTAAATGCTGTTGAGTCATAGATGACTCATAGCGACCCTATGAATGAAAGACCTGAACAATAGTGTAACCTTCATTGCTTTTCCAAGTTTATAGAGAAATAAACTAGTAGAAAATTTAAAATAAACTAAATATGACACAAGGTCATTTTCAGGTAAACAAAAAAGAGAAAAATTGTTGCCAATAGAACTACAGTCTCAAAATGCTATTAAAAAACCTCTTTATTCTGAAGGAAAATATTACCATGATTCTTTCTACTTTCTTCCCTATTTTCTGTTTCCTCACAGCTTCTCCCCACCTAAAAGTTGAGACATTGAAAATTATTAAACTCTGTCTACTAGTGCCTTTTCATAAATGATAGTCATCCCACAATACATCTGATCTTCAACCACTAGATTTCAACGTCTCAAATCTATTCTTGAGATTATTTTTTAAATTCACATGGGACAGATGGTGAAGTTTCATCTCACATACTTGGGCATGTTGTTAAGAGAGGCTACTCCTTGGAAAGGGACATCACGCTTGGAAAGTAGAGAGTCCGAAGATTCTCAGCAAGAAAAATGGATCCATTTACTATGACAATGGGCTCAAGTGTGTCAGAGACGGTAAGGATGGTGCGGGACATGCTTTGGATCTGTTTATTCTTAGTCTCTATAAGTTGTAATCAACTCGATAGCACCTAACAACAATAACAACTACCATCAAGCACTTCAAGAATCCTTATTTAGCATTTCTTTTTTAAGTTCCTAATCACACTAATATTTTTATTTAGTGTTAGCTAATTATCGTTTTCCTTTAAATGTCTGTATTGTACTTAATTAGGTATCAGTGTCCTCTGTTGAGTATTTTATTTGGAAAGTAGAAGAGGATAATGAATAAAAGATTAATAAGTTCTTTAATTCTTTGCTTATGCAATAATCTTTCTCATCATAATGGATGGTGAAGAGATTGAGATTGTTCACAGTTCTTGTTTGCTTGGATCCACAATCAACACTCTTGGTACCAGCAATCAGGAAATTAAAAGATGTATTGTGATCAGAAAGTCTGTGGTTAGTGACCTCGCTAAAGTGCTGAAGTGCAAAGATGTCAGTCTAGAGACTAAGGTGCACCTGACATATGCCATGGTTTCAATCACTTGCTATGCATCAGAGAGCTGGACAATGACTAGAGATGATGGA
This sequence comes from Elephantulus edwardii, assembly GCF_000299155.1. Taxonomy (NCBI): domain Eukaryota; kingdom Metazoa; phylum Chordata; class Mammalia; order Macroscelidea; family Macroscelididae; genus Elephantulus; species Elephantulus edwardii. Next base: position 8,764,673 of record NW_006399829.1, on the reverse strand, counting down.
AGAAGAATTGATG
>NW_006399829.1:8761002-8762520 GCF_000299155.1 Elephantulus edwardii | reverse complement strand
CAACTTCCTAAGGACTGCATCATGAGGGCTCCCCATGGACCGCCAAAAGAAAAGCACTATCTTTTTCGGAAGAAATACAAACAAAATGTTCCTTACAAGTGAAAATGGTGGTACTTTGTCTCAAATACTTTGACCATTTTATCAAAAGGAGCCAATTGCTAGAGAAAGACTTTGTGTTTGGGGAAAATAAGGTGGAAGTGAGAAGTGAGACCTTCAATGAAATAGAGTGATTGAGTGGCCTTAAAAATGGGCTCAATCTCAGGAGTAATTGTGAGGATGATGAAGGATCAATTAATATATTTTGTATTAGTTCACTTTTCTATAAAGGCGTAATGACACAATGAATGTTAGTAAATATCACAGCACCTAATAACAAAAATAAGATTCTTCTTCTTCTCCAACATCTCCTCTCAAATGTAGATGGATGTCATTGCTCCATTTATTAGCTTCTAGCAATTTTAAGTTTGTCTTTATAGACAAAAAGGCATATTTCGTTATAGAAATTTCTTATGATACCTGAAATACAATATTACCAGAATATGTACAGATGAATATTCTTTTGCATTCTCTCTTCTGAGATTAAGGGAGTTTTATTGATCTGACAGATAAAGAAAATCTTTTTTTGTCTACAAGACAGTTTTTCTATTTAGAACTTCTGATACTTATAATGAATTTTTGAATTTCAAAAAAGTTATACTTTATCTCAGTAAACTCAATTACTAAATTCATAAAATGTATTTAAATTACTAAAAAGATTCAACAGAGATGTTAAAACCTAAAAATTTTAAATTGCTTAGGTCTTACTATATACTGTTTTCATAAAGAATACATTAAGTAAAATTTACCTAGTACAAACTTGTTAATATTTTTAAAGCTACATTATGATGCTAAAGTTAATTGAATCTCTGTGGCAATGACAATAAGGAATATGAATATGCTAACTTCTGTGCACAAAAGCTTTCATAAGCCATAATATAATTCTGCTTAAATTACAAATAATTGAGTTTTTAAAGGAAAAGAAATGATAAAGCAAAAGAAAGGCCAAGCATCATTTGAATAGAAGGAGAAGTTGATAAACATAAAAATATCACGCTAAAGAGTATTTTCATTGATCTTAATTAGATAAATTTTGCATAACTTAATTAGATAAATGTTGTCATTGTTCAGCACTACTCACAGCGACCTTATGAATGAAAGATCTGAACCCTGTTCTATCCTGCACCTATTCACACTTCCTAACACACTAAAGCCCATTGTTGTAATCACCTTGTCCATCCACCAGGTTGAGGATCTTCCTCTCCTTCACCAACCCTCCATCCTTCTCAGTATCATGTCCTTCTCCAAGGAATAGCATCTCCTAGTAAAAGGTCCAAAGTCTGTGAGGTGAAGCCTCATCATTTTTGCCTCCAAAGAGCACTCCAGCTTGCATCCTCTCCAAAACATATCTGTTTGTACTCTTGGCCATCCATGGGATGTTTAGTGCTCTTCAACACCACAACTCAAAGGTATCAATTCTTT
>NW_006399829.1:8757838-8758372 GCF_000299155.1 Elephantulus edwardii | reverse complement strand
CGGTGTCTTGGAGTCTTGGGTCTTCGCCGTCCACTCGGGACAGAACAGGACCAGCGGTTTGGGGGTCCTTCAAACTGACTTCATTAAAAACCAAATTATTTAAAAAAGAGAAGTTCTCTGACTCTATGGTTTCATTTATAAGTTCTGCCTCCTTGCCTTTCATCTTTATCTCAAGGCCTTGCATTAAAAGTGTTTGGTAAATAGGTTGTGCTGTCTCACCCGTGAGGCTGACTAGCTAGCAATACGCACACTGTGTCGCATCCGCCGCCTTCTGCCCCCCTGCTACTATGGAGTACCTTACAGGCGTTCAAGACTCCGACTACAACTTTCTTGGTCGCCTCTGACGGAGTGGCTGCTAGTGATGTTGTCCAGATGAAGGACGATCATGATTAGATGTTTAAGATGAGTGAAAAAATCTTACTTCCGTAAGTTGGAGAAGCTGGTGACACTGTACAGTTTGCAGGATATATTCAGAAAAATGTACAGCTTTACAAGATGCGACATGGTTATGAATTATCTCCCACAGCAGCAGCT
>NW_006399829.1:8756053-8757388 GCF_000299155.1 Elephantulus edwardii | reverse complement strand
CCAACTATCTCACGTGATAAGGCAGTGGAGCTGCTTAAGAAATGTCTAGAGGAACTCCAGAAACGTTTTATCCTGACTCTTCCAACCTTCAGTGTTCAAATTATTGACAAAAATGGCATCCATGATCTGGAGAATATTGCTTTCTCTAAACAGGATTCCTAACATTGTGCCCGCCCTTCCACCTTCCATGGAACTTTTGTAATGGGCTTCTTTATTTTTTTCTACTCATTTGACATGCACTCTTGATATTATATATGATTCATTCAGAATAAAGCTGAATATGGATTAAAAAAGTGTTTGGTAAATAGATAACTAGTAAAATGTGTATGAGGATCAAAGCAGAGCAGAGTGGGAGCAGAGGGGTGAGGATGGGCGGAGGTTGTGGTAATCATAGGGTCACACAATTTGAAGGGTGGGTAAAGAAACTGGGAAAGACTTGCTGTGAAAAAACAATTTATATGAAGCTTGTAGGTTAATCAGTATAAAATAAAAAAATTCTTTTTAAAGAATAAAAGATTTTGTCACTTGTCATTCTGTCAAAAATTTTCCAAAATGTCATCACGAATAAAGAGGGAGAATTTTGCTTGCACCAAGTAGGGATCTTGCTATCTTCAAGCCTTGAGATGAGGATAAAAGGAAGAGAGAGAGTTACTGAGAAATTAAACCATAGAGGTCAAAGAACAATGGAAAAGAGATTGAGGTTGTTAACAATTACAGCTAGCTCGGCTCTACAATCAACACCAGGAGTCAGGAAATCAAAAGATGAATTGTATGGGGAAATCTGCTATCAGGAATCTCTCCAGAGTACTAAAAAGCAACAATGTCAGTCTAGAGACTAAGGTGTGCCTAATTTAGGCCGTGGTCTTCACTATTTATTACTTGTTATGCATCAGAGTGCTGGACAATGCCTTCAAGTTGTGGTGTTGAACATACCATGGACTACCAAAAACCAAATAAGTCTGTCTTGGAAATAATGAAACCAAATTTCTCCTTGGAGGCTAAGATTTTGAAGCTTCATCTCACATACTTTAGGAATGTCTCCAGGAGGGACTCGTCCTTAGTGAAGGACATCATGCTCAGAAAGGTGGAGGGATGGCTCAGGAGAGGAAGACTCCAGATGAGATGGAATGATACAGTAACTGGGGAAATGGGGTTAGGTGTGTCAGAATCAGTGAGACTGGCTCAGGACAGAGCAGAGCTCAGAGCTGCTGTACATATGGCCTCTATGGGTGGTAGGTGACTTGACAGCACATAACTACAAAAACAAGTAGGGATATCACTGGAAAAATTGCAAAATAGGAAAAAATTTCATTTTATCTCTTTAAACAACTCATT
>NW_006399829.1:8753563-8755868 GCF_000299155.1 Elephantulus edwardii | reverse complement strand
TAAGGGTAAACCAAATTCTTGCATTTGTGAATCCCTCCTTCTTGAGTCAATCAGAAGGTTTTCAATAGAAAGAGCTTGGCTTCATTTGCATTGACTTCTCTTTGCGATTTACTTCCTGATAATTTTCAATAAGGACACAGAGAAGCTTGGCTTGGGGTCTTCAGTCCAGAACTGCTGGCCTCCTGTTTTATGCTCTCTGCTCTATCTCATTCCTGGCTGTTTGTCTCATTATAAATAATTATAAAATTATTCCATTCTTTGGGACCCTCGGTCTGCAACATAGCTTGGTTATATAAAGAAGAATGTGGAATCAAGATCAGAGGAAAACTTATCTATAACCTTCATTATGCATTTGAAAAACCTTATTTTGCTGAAAGTGAGGACTTGAATTACTTTCTGTAGAAGATCAAACAATACAGTCTTCAATATGGATTTCATCTCAACTTCTAGAAAATAAAAATTTTCACCTTTGGACTGGTAGATAACATCATGCTAGATGGGGGTGGGAATTGAAACTGTTAGCAATTTCATCTAACTTGTTTCAACAGTCAATACAGTTGGCATCAGCAAGAGATTAGGAAAGGTCTTGTCCTGGATAAGTCTGAAGATAGGGACCTCTCCAAATTACTGATCAACAATGATGTTAGTTTGAGTACTCAGGTGTACCCAACTCAGACCTTGGTATTTTCAAGCACATATTGTGCAGCTGAGAGTTGAATAATGAATAAGGATGACAGAAGATGAATTGATGCCTTTGAATTGTGGTATAGGAGAAGAGTACTGGATATCCCATAGAGTGTCAAAAGTACAAAAAGATATGTCTTGGAGAAGGTCTAGACTGTGTTCCTTAAAAGTAAGAATAGTAAAGCTTCAATTCACATACTTTGGGTATGTTGCTGTAAGAGGCTATTACTCAGAAAGGGATCTTCTTGGAAAGGTAGGAGGTCAGAGAAAGAGAGGAAGACCCTCAATGAGGTGGATTCACATAGTGACGGCAGCAATGGGCTCAAGTAGTCAGAACTGATGAGGCTGGTTGACTAGATTCAGATATACTGTTTAGAAGGTCTCTATGAGTCGTATTTCACTCGACGGCACATAACAACAACAAACGAATCCATGATTATTATACTCTATCTTCCAAAGAAAATAACCACCTGCTCCCAGAAAATAATCCAAAATCATGGATTTTGAGCCATCTCTAACTTTTAAGTCAAGGACATTTCAGATACCAGCAAATTTTTTAATAAAATATGTGTTTTATTTTGAGAACTTAAAAAATTTGACCTGAGTAACCCATAGAAATAACACTAAATCTTTACTAATTTCATCAAACTATGCACATGCATCAAAAAGATTTGGATTTTTTTTTAAATAGAGCCCCTGGATTTACTAGTTTACCTTTCAAAAGTTTAAATGTTTATTATAACCAAATGTAAAAGAACAAGAATGTAAATTTAAAGACTAAATATACCTGCTCCTAGCCATGGTGGTTTAGATTGCCTTTGTTGCTATTGTCAGATGCTGTCGAGTGTGTCTCATAGCGACTCTATGAACAACCAATCAGAACAACAGATCATGTGCCATCCTCGAAGTCTCTGACACACTTGAGCCCATCACTGCTCACACCTTGTCAGTCCATCTCATTGAAGGCATCCTTCCTTCTCCTGCACTGACCCTCCATCTTTCCAAGGAACAGTTTCTCCTAACAACACATTCAAAGTATGAGACAAAACTTGGTCATCTTTTTCCACAAGGAGCACTTTGGCTGCACTTTTTCAATGACATATATGTTTGTTCTTTTGACATTTAATGGGATATTCACTGCTCTTCTCCACCACCGCAAGTCAAAGGCCTCAATTCTTCTTCTATCACCCTTATTCATTGTACAGCTGTCAAAAGCATAGCAAGCGATTGTAAAGGCCATGGCATGAATCAGGCACACGTTGGTCTTCAAACTGACACTAATGTTCCTCAGTAACTTGGAGAGGTCTCTGACATTGAACTTTCCAAATACTATACATCTCCTGAACTCCTGGCCACTGGAAACAAAAGTATTGATTGTGAATACAAGAAAGATTAAATCCATGACAATTTCAATCTTTTCTCCATCTTCATGATGTTGCTTATAGGTCCATCAGTGTATTTTTTTCTTTTGTCTTCTTGATGTTGAGATGTAATCCATATTGAAGGCTATAGTCCTTGATCTTCTGCAGCAAGGATTTAATCTCTCCTCACTTTCAGCAAGCATAGCTCTGTCATCCGCATAGTACATTTTGTTGATAAGTCTTCTTCCTACCTTGATATT